>NC_058083.1:508889658-509220687 GCF_014858855.1 Bufo gargarizans
AAAAGAAGGATAATAACGAAGAAAATATCACTTTTGGGGTCAATAGAAGCTGTACATGAATCATGGAAAAATACAGACGCAGAGCCCATACCTAAATCTTGCCAGAGTACACAGACGATCTGCCAGTAATACCAGTGAATGGAGTATTTTCTGATATACCGGTTTGTATATACCATTAATGCCCTTTTAGAAAAAATCATCAAGAAATAATGAACACAAAGTGGATTTTAAAATCCACTGCATGCTTAAAATTGCCTCCGATTCTGCACAGAAAAGTCACAGATTAGCGCCAGTCACAGACGACCCAACTTAGACATACACTAAATAAATATAATTTTTTACAATATCAATCCTGACAAACTAGCAAATCCTAAATCACGCGTGCATAAAGTAGCGGTATACATACCCATCCATAAACATAAGGTAAACAAATAAAATAAATAAAAAGAAACACCAAACCCTCTACCTAAAACACCAGATTTTGTTGAAATCCATAAAAGTGGTTTCTGAGATGGATGAAGAGCAACATAAATAAAATCAAATCAACTCAGTACATTTCACCTGACCTGCCAGATCTTTTTAACTTATTGGAAAATTTGCTAGATTTAATATTGACACAGCGATGTGTAAATCAATATTTTCTGAATGAGCGATATATTTTAATTTAAAAATGTTCAAACTGCAGCAGTAAATCTATGCACTTAGCCCATGCACATCATCAGAGGCTTTGGCTTCTTGAAATGCGGGATTGAAATAGATGACGGCTTAGAAGACGCGCTCGCCATATTATTAGGACCCGACGCCGTCGCCTCCCCTGCGTCCTCAATCCAATCCTCTGTATGTGGCATTAATGACTGTATGCTCCATTAATGACAGAACTGTGAGTGTGAGGGCCTATATGTCCTAGAGGCAGGTCATACAGGCTGCCAGGGAGCCTCTGGAGATACAGGGACTAGTCCTGGTTAGTCCGTTCCTCTTTGCTATTGGAGAACGTGTGCAGGGCTTCCCTCCCCTGAGGAACTGCACTTTTAGCAAACAAGGGGGTGGGATATGGAAAGGACCCTGGAGGTGAAAACAAATATCAGGCCCTTCTGTTCTGGACAGCAAAATCCAGCGTGATAATGAGAGGCCCACTAAGGCCACTCTCTTCCATAAATGTCAACGTGTGGAGGCTCTTCTTGTGGATCTCATAGTTGAAGGGTTCGCAGACAAGCCTACTAGTGGCCACCAGCACTGATGTGCTAGACGCCGATTCTTGTCTCACAAGACTTGAAAAGGGAGTCCTTGCACTTTGAAACGCATTGTTTCTTAGAGGTCCTAGTAAAAAAGTTACTTTCATCCATCCTGGTCATGTTTTGTGCTCCAAGGTATGTCTCTACAAGGGTGGATTTGTAGGTTCCTCATCCACCGATCCTCTATATTTGAAGGGTTGTCTGTTATGTTATATATCACAAAAATGCAAAATAGACTTAGAGGCTGAAAGAAATTCAGATTACCCCCAACACTTTCTTGTAAATCCATCAGAGGGAAGACTGCTGTTTGTGGAGGCCTGCATCCTGTCTATGGAGGAACAGACATAAAAGAGAAGTGGCATGGAAGGTGGTTCGCTCAGATATTTTCGAAACTCCCATAGAAATTACTGGAGAGCACACCGCGCATACGCGGTGCACTCTCCTTCACTTTTAGGGACACATTGGGGAGGGACCCTCACCTAGCTAACATTGATGGCATATCCTAGCGATATGCCACCAGTGTCTGAGATGATAAAACCCCTTTAATCCCATCCTAGACGGGAGCATCTCCACAGAAGGATCATATTACACATGTCAAGTAAATGGAGAGGGGAGGAGTGAGCAGCAGCAGGAGTAAGACAGAGGAGACAGGCACAGATAAAGAGACAAATAGGTAGTTTATATCTCAGCCCAAGTGCTGTATTCATAACCATACAGATCAGTTCCTCTCTGTAATGTGCTCCGTGTTCCTGGGGCTTCTTCTGAGTAAGTAAGAGAAGGTTAGGAGGCAGATTCTCCTCTACTTATTAGATGGCAGCTAGTCTCTACCCACCATATCTGAGAGAACTGCAAAGAAGTCATTCACATGATGATATGTCCCCAAGTGATACTTAGGGACAAGTCACGGCTGTAGCGGCGCAGGTAACCCCAGTAATGCCAGAAGTTTACATGCAGTAGACCCAGGACAGAGTGTTGGAGAGCAGGCAAGTACGCTTCTTTCTACAGGCCCCCACAGGGTAGGAGGTGTGTTTAAAAAATAAATAAAAAAAACTATATGAAGTTGGACATCCTCTTTAAGACCATCAGCTGAGCCTAAAAGAGTACATGACATAGGCCTTACTAATACAAATGCCTTATTTTACATTACGCCCCTTGTCCCTTTTCAAACCCGGCAAAGTGCGCCCGTAACACTGCAGCGCTATTTTTAGTATGGAAGCTAGGACCTGCAATTAATGCCTGATCTCCGCCTAACAAAACATCTGTTTTTCTCGCTATGTAATTAGTAGAATTAATGAACGCTAATCCGTCCGCTCAAATGATTCTTTTGCTCCTGGAATCAATCATTTTAACACTCAATATGTTTTAAGATAAACAGCGATAGATCAAGTCCAAATTGCTTCTACCTCTCTGCAACTTATTTACTACTCACAACGAAAATGGTCTAATGGGGGAAGGGGGGGTGCGGATGTGCAGGAAGAAACAAGACAGCGCATTTCAATTCCAAAACTTGAAAAATGTAATAGTTATGGGTCAGGATCGCTCACGGCATACCATAGACATAACCAATAGAGCACAGAAGGTGGGTTAAAGAAGGGTTTGTCAGGCCCTGCCCCTTCCGCTATGACCGCACTATGGGTTAGGGGTCAGTCGTGGATCCAAGGCTGTGGCCTTCAACTATGACACAAAGCGATTCCTTCTGGTAAAACATATCACTGTAAAGAGTTGATCCAGAAAAAGGTCAAGAAGACGTCACCATCACTTACTGTTCCCAGTGGGCTTCACAATCTTCTAGACCAGGCATGCTCAACCTGCGGCCCCTCCAGCTGTTGCAAAACTACAACTCCCAGCATGCCTGAACAGCCTACAGCTATCAGGGCATGGTGGGAGATGTAGTTTTACAAAAGCAGGAGAGCCGCAGGTTGAGCATCCCTGTTCTAGACTGTTCCCATATTCTAGGAAAAAGCCTTCCTGACTGACAATAAGAATTAACTCCCACTACATGTAGAGGAAAGAAGCTTTCACCATAAGCATAGAAGATTCTTTACTGTAAGAGCAGTGAGACTACGGGATTTGAAATGTGAGAGTTGCTCCACATGCGCAATGTCCACCATAAATCATGATCAAAATTAAAAGGGTCATCAATGTCAGATAGGTCCGGATCCCATAGGTGGGAGCTGCACCTGTCTAGAGAACAGGGGGCATACGCGGTGTGGTCTCTTTTCATCGGTAGGGGGTTTCCGAAAATAGCCAAGTGAGTGTGTTCACCTATATTCGGGAGTCCCATAGCGGTGAATGGAGAGCGTACTCACAAAGGCGGCTATCTCTCCTATCACCAATATGGGACTGGTGGAAGACAGCACTCGGCAATTTTAGGACCTCCTACAGCAGTGACCAGTGGGCATAGGTGGTAATAATAAATCACCCCTTTAATTGCTCTGGTGCATCAAAGTCCAACTTCTGTATCAACAAAAGTTATGCATTGCTTAGCAAAGAAAATGTGTAACCCAATTTACGTCACACGACACTAGTACAACACTTTCAGAAACCTATGGTGCCGACTTTAAAGGAGCATTCCCACCTGGGACATTAAAGGCATATTGTTAGGACCTGCTCCTATCTGAAGAACAGAACCCCTGACGTGAACAGAGATTAACTGCGCATGTGTGACCACCACATCTATTCCAAGGGCCTGGTTTAGCCATTTCCGGCAGTCCCCTTAGTGGCGATTGGAGAAGTGGCCACGCTTGCACAATGCAGTCTCCATTTGCAGCTATGGAGCTTCAAAAAGTAGCCGAGCATACTCACTTGGCAATTTTCTGAACGCCCATAGCGTTAAATGGAAAACACCCTGCATTGTGAGCCCCCTAACTTTGGGGGCCCCATTCTCTAGAAAGGAGCAGGTGCCAGAGGTGACATTGGTGTCTTATCGCTTAATGTCTAGGACCTGCTCCTATCTGACATTGGTGTTGTATTGCTAACATCTAGGACCTCCACCTATCGGACATTGGTGCCGTATCCGTAACGTCTAAGACATTCTCCTATCTGACATTGGTGTCGTATCGCTAATGTCTAGGACCTGCTCCTATCTGACATTGTTGCTGTATCGCTAACGTCTAGGACCTGCTCCTATCTGACATTGGTGCCGTATCCGTAACGTCTAAGACATTCTCCTATCTGACATTGGTGTCGTATCGCTTAATGTCTAGGACCTGCTCCTATCTGACATTGGTGTCGTATCGCTTAATGTCTAGTACCTGCTCCTATCGGACATTGGTGTCGTATCGCCTAATGTCTAGGACCTGCTCCTATCTGACATTGGTGTCGTATCGCTTAATGTCTAGGACCTCCACCTATCGGACATTGGTGCCGTATCCGTAAGGTCTAAGACATTCTCCTATCTGACATTGGTGTCGTATCGCTTAATGTCTAGGACCTGCTCCTATCGGACATTGGTGTCGTATCGCCTAATGTCTAGGACCTGCTCCTATCGGACATTGGTGTCGTATCGCCTAATGTCTAGGACCTGCTCCTATCTGACATTGGTGTCGTATTGCTTAATGTCTAGGACCTCCACCTATCGGACATTGGTGCCGTATCCGTAAGGTCTAAGACATTCTCCTATCTGACATTTGTGTCGTATCGCTAATGTCTAGGACCTGCTCCTATCTGACATTGGTGCCGTATCGCTAACGTCTAGGACCTGCTCCTATCTGACATTGGTGTTGTATCGCTAATGTCTAGGACCTTCTCCTATCTCCAAAACAGGAACTCCAAAGTGAACGGAAAGCATCTGCTAATGTGTGGCCACCCTACGTTCACTGAATTGGGAGTTCCAAATACACCGAACGCTGTTTCCGGCAGTCCCATAGAGGTAAATGGAGAGGTGGGCGCGCTTGCGCAGTGCACTCTCCGTTCACCGCTATAAGGCTTCCAAAAATAGCCAAATGTGCTCGCTCAGCAATTTTAGGAAGTCCCATAGCGATATTTGGAGAGCATGCTGCGCATGTATGGTGTGGTCTCCATCATTTCGAGGGCTCCTTTCTCTAGAGTTGGGACCAGCACCTATCTGATATTGATGGCATGTCCTAGCGCTATGCCATCAATGTCCCAGGTTAACCCTCACGCACTACATATGAACGTAAGAGATTAAAAACTGTGGCGTGCCAATCACACATTGTACTAGGAAGTAAACTGTCCTAGAGGAGAATAGGATGCTGCAAAAAACGCCTACAGAACGGTAGGGACTCCTTGAGCCGCCATATACAGCTTTCTCACGTGCTGCTAACTGTGGTAATAATATCAATTAAAATATTATGCGGCGCCAAACAACCAACAAACTCTTACTTCATCCAAGACATAAAGGAAGCAAGAAAAAACATCCGATCTGCGACTGGAGTTCAAGGGTACCAAATATCTAAGGAGACTGAAAAAAATGACTCGCCGCCAGATCTGAACTTCTTCACTAGAAAATTGAGTCAAAATAGATTTTTTCTAATTTACAATGAATCAAAAAGGGAAAAACGCCGGAGCGTGGCAAAAGTGGCGCAAATGTATCAAGAAAGCAAATGAATAAACAGTTGAGGAGATTTATTGGGGGAAAAGGCGATAAATTCTGCCGGGATGAATTGATTTTTAGTTAAAGGTATAACTGACAATTTATTGGGCGGGAAGATGCATTATTTGGCGATTGTTATCAGCCTCCAGTAAAACTGATTTGTGTCCTATTGTATTTTATGGAAAAGGCAGAGCAACTCTCAGTGATTTAGATTAAATGTATTAATCATAACCACACAGTGTGAACTATATATCTGCTATTAAAGAAGATTTTTGACATTTAATTCTGTAGCAATATTTTGGCTCTGTACCTTTCTTCCTAAATCCAATTCCTGCTACAGTCGGGAGATCTCTTCCCTTTTAATTTTATGAGGCTTAAAGTAGCATTTAACCAGCCATGCGGTAAATAATGCGGGATTACAGATATTTAGTGTTTTGTTTCCCTTTCCAGAGGGCCGATCCATCAAACGGAGACATAAAATACCTTCCCGTATTATTTTTTTTTCCTGCCTATTTCTCATATTTTGGGTTTTATAGTACTATTTGAGAATAATGGAAGCGGCGAATTGAAAGAATAATCAGATGGCTTGATGCGTGTTTGAGGAAGCCGAGGCTGGGAGGTTAAAATGCAGTCGGCGGTTCTGAGATATGACATGTCCTTTATTTTACAGGAATCTTTCTGAGGCTCTGGATTGGAGCTAACCGCCATACGGCTTAAAGGCTATGGACACCTTCTGGGCATTTTTTTAAATCACATTTTACTTTTGGGCTAAAATTATTTTTTTCAATTGGCCTTTATTAAAAATGTTTAGCCATTTCTGAGACACAGGGGTTAAAACAATCAGTCTGTTAGTAAGCTCTGAAATTTTCTTTCAATCCCCTCCTCTGACAGCTCATGTGTAGATCTTATCTCTGATCTCTTGACCTCATGAACACTTATTTAAGTCATAGTCTTATTAGTTTGATAAGATGGCAGGATTCAAAGTAAACAGAAAGTCACAGCTTGCAAACAAACCGATTTTTAAACCCCTGTTCCTCAGAAACAACTGAATATTTTTTTTAAAAGACGAATGTAAAAAAAAAAAAATTTTAGCCCAAAATGAGCACAGAAGTAGCCGGAGTCGCAGACTCGGACCTACCATGGTTCGCATCCTTCCTGGAGAACCGATCCCAGAAAGTGAAACTAGGAGCCTTCATCTCAGAAGCACGTAAAATCACATGCAGAGTCCCTCAAGGATCACCCGTCGCCCGTGCTCTTTAACATCTACCTCCGACCACTCCTCAAAATTATCAGCAACCAGGACCTGCTCTATCACTCCTACGCTGATGACACCCAACTTTACCTACACATCACCAACAAAAAAGACCAATATCACGCACTGGAAATGTGCCTCTCATTGATAGACGATTGGATGACTAAGAACTCCCTCAAACTCAACGGTTCCAAAACAGAACTCCTTTTCCTCCATGCAAACCAAAACAAAAACCCTAGCACGACGTGCATGCCACCCACCATCCTCGGACAAACCATTACTCCCAGCACCAAAGCCAAAAGCCTCAGAGTTATCTTTGACTCAGACATGACAATGGATGCACAAATAGAATCAGTAGTCAGCAGGTCCCACCACCTTCTTCGCCTGCTGCGTAGACTCATCCCCTTCATCCCTGAAGGAGACGCAGCAGCAGTTGGAACAACCATCAATTCCTGCACTACACCCCAGGTCGCCCCCTCCGGTCAGCTAACCAGACCCACCTTCATATCCCCAAGACCCGCTACAAATCAAAAGGCGAACGAAGGTTCGCAGTCCAAGGACCCCGGCTATGGAACACTTTACCCGCGGAGATCCGCTCAGAAGAAAACCATCTGGCCTTCAGGAAGAAGCTCAAGACCCACCTCTTCTGAAGGCACAGGAGGGCAATGGCTGCAAAAGCGCCTTGAGGCGATTTAGTTCGCAATTGTAGTGCTATATAAAGTTATTCATTCATTCACGATGCAATCATTTTAACAAAATTGCCCCAAAAGTGTCCATAGCCTTTAATGGTATTTTCTATAATAGATTTCAGGATAGGCTGATTGATGAGGGTCCGGCGGATGGGACCAGTGCCGTTCAGGAGGACGAGACAACGTTTGTCCAGCCGGGACACTGGTAAAGGGCAAGAAAAGAAGTCTGGTCTTTTTCCACTAAAATGGATGCAAGTTATGAATGGTGCTGGGAGCACTCCATAGTTTCCATAGCTCCCTTTCATCTATATTTCAATACAGACTGACCGTTTATATGCGGCATGGTCGAAGTGATTTCCGAGGCTCTAACTCAAGAATAGGTGTCCATGTTTGGAAGAAGACAACCCCATATTGAGGTGACTTTGGAGACAATCACTTGTCACCAGGGAATGTTTCTTAAAGGGGTTGTCCCAAAATATAAACTCATCCCCTGTACACAGTATAAGGAATAGGTATCTGATCAGTGAGGCGCAACTGTTGCGACCCCAACTGTCTAAAGTTCTCTAAATGCGTGGAGCAGACGGAGCTCGGTAATCTTTTGCAGTCCCACAGGGAAGGAATGGAGCAGCAGTGCACACCCTGAATACTCCGGTTTGCATAAGCAGTGGGGTCCAAGTGGTCAGACCAGCACCAATAAGATGCTTAACTGCTATTCTGTGGATAAGACATAAGTTTATATCTTGGGAAAACCACTTTAAAGTTTGTTTGTTTTTCCGGGTGTTTGATATTAACTATCCTGAGGATAGGACCTCAGATCGGTGGGGTCCCACTACTGGCAACTGAGTAGTCGGACCCCAGTAGAGTTAATGCCTCCCCACAGTTTACCAAGCACAGCACCTAGGCCATAAGACTGTTCATTTACATCACTGGCCTAGGAGGAGGATGCAGCACTCACTGGAGCCAAACCTCCGCCAATATAATACCGACGACCTATCCTGAGGACAGGCCATCAATATGAAAATCTCAGAAAACCACTTAAAGGAATAAGTTACAATCAACCTATTATTATTATTGATGATGATACGTCCTGACAGAGCCGACAAATCCTATATACTACTAAACCACACAGGAGAGCTGACAGATCCTCTATACTACACCATACAGGAGAGCTGACAGATCCTCTATACTACACCACACAGGAGAGCTGACAGATCCTCTATACTACACCACACAGGAGAGCCGACAGATCCTCTATACTACACCGCACAGGAGAGCTGACAGATCCTCTATACTACACCGCACAGGAGAGCTGACAGATCCTCTATACTACACCACAGGAGAGCTGACAGATCCTCTATACTACACCACACAGGAGAGCTGACAGATCCTCTACACTACACCGCACAGGAGAGCTGACAGATCCTCTATACTACACCACACAGGGGATCTGACATATCCTCTATACTACACCGCACAGGAGAGCCGACAGATCCTCTATACTACACCACACAGGAGAGCTGACAGATCCTCTATACTACACCGCACAGGAGAGCTGACAGATCCTCTATACTACACCGCACAGGAGAGCTGACAGATCCTCTATACTACACCACACAGGAGAGCTGACAGATCCTCTATACTACACCATACAGGAGAGCTGACAGATCCTCTATACTACACCACACAGGAGAGCTGACAGATCCTCTATACTACACCACACAGGAGAGCCGACAGATCCTCTATACTACACCACACAGGAGAGCTGACAGATCCTCTATACTACACCGCACAGGAGAGCTGACAGATCCTCTATACTACACCGCACAGGAGAGCTGACAGATCCTCTATACTACACCGCACAGGAGAGCCGACAGATCCTCTATACTACACCGCACAGGAGAGCTGACAGATCCTCTATACTACACCACACAGGAGAGCTGACAGATCCTCTATACTACACCGCACAGGAGAGCCGACAGATCCTCTATACTACACCGCACAGGAGAGCTGACAGATCCTCTATACTACACTGCACAGGAGAGCTGACAGATCCTCTACACTACACCGCACAGGAGAGCTGACAGATCCTCTACACTACACCGCACAGGAGAGCCGACAGATCCTCTATACTACACCGCACAGGAGAGCCGACAGATCCTCTATACTACACCACACAGGAGAGCTGACAGATCCTCTATACTACACCACACAGGAGAGCTGACAGATCCTCTATACTACACCACACAGGAGAGCCGACAGATTCTATATACTACACCACACAGGAGAGCTGACAGATCCTCTATACTACACCGCACAGGAGAGCTGACAGATCCTCTATACTACACCACACAGGAGCGCCGACAGATCCTCTATACTACACCGCACAGGAGAGCCGACAGATCCTCTATACTACACCACACAGGAGAGCTGACAGATCCTCTATACTACACCACACAGGAGAGCTGACAGATCCTCTATACTACACCACACAGGAAAGCTGACAGATCCTCTATACTACACCACACAGGAGAGCTGACAGATCCTCTATACTACACCACACAGCAGAGCTGACAGATCCTCTATACCACACCACACAGCAGAGCTGACAGATCCTCTATACCACACCACACAGCAGAGCTGACAGATCCTCTATACCACACCACACAGCAGAGCTGACAGATCCTGTCCTGGTATTAGGATTGGTGAAGGATTTTTCAGAGTCCTGAGACGACCGCTCACATTTTCCCCATACCGCAAGATAAATATTACATGTGAACACAATCTTCATTAGTTTCATTGTAAAATGTTCCTTGTTTTGTTGAAAAAGATAACAATTTTCATGAACCACATTAAGGAGAAAAATCATGTTCAAACAAGCCATGGGAGAAGTCCCTCATTGTACAGGGAGGCTGGCGGCGTGTCACAGCCCTCCATTGTAATACGGTTTAACACGCTGGCCTCTGATCTCTGACCGCCTATAATTCAGCGCAGAGAAATGCATGCGTTTCAGATGCATCTATTTTTATTTTTGCTTGACTGGCTGCTTGACTGCTGACGGGATTTGTAGCCCATTTTCTGGGCTTATTGCAATCTCATTCTGGTATTTTATAGGGGCTATTACAACTGATAGATTAACTCCAAGCTGGTGGCGATACAAACTAGAGTGAGCGGCGAGAGGGACCGAGCGCTGCGCTGGACGCTGATCTACCCAAATTTACAATATTCAACATTATACTACGGTCTGTATTAAATCAGCATCATATCTGCTGCGTATATATGGGAAATAAGGCAAAGCCTATACATATATATCCATATCAGTGCATGTCTACACTACGGAGGATTAGAAGACTCAAGCGGCCAGGGAAATGTGGACCTCACTTCTGTCCCTCATGTATTTTGCAGACTATAGGCGACATACGGCGCAGATGCATATTTTTTACGTATTTTCAATATGCACTCTTAAGGGTGGCGGAGACGTACGTTCAAAGTACATTTTGGAAAGCAAACATCAGATGTGGGATCAGTAGGTATATCGCTCAGCATTGATTTAGATGGCTTACTTTACTGGATCTATTGGGGCATATGGAGATCACATAAAGCACGGATATTCAACCTGCAACCCTCCAGCTGTTGCAAAACTACAACTCCCAGCAAGCCCTAATAGCTGTAGGACAGGCATAATCAACCTGCGGTCCTCCAGCTGTTGTAAAACTACAACTCCCACAATGCCCTGCTGTAGGCGGATAGCTGTAGGCTGTTCGGGCATGCTGGGAGTTGTAGTTTTGCAACAGCTGGAGGGCCGCAGGTTGGGCATTCCTGATATAGAGGGAGTCCAGTGCTAAAAGAGAATCTTTCCATTTAAAGAGGTATCCCGAAATACATTGCAGGCTCTGACCGCCTTTCCTTTTCTGATGGCTTCAAACCAGTAATGAATGACCTAGGACATTTTATACATAGGGGACGAGTCATATGTCACTGACCCCCAAGGCTCTGTTCACGTATGACCAAGTCCGTATGTGCTGGTTATTCTATGCGGAGGTTTCACATAGCCACTAAGCAACGAACATTAATATTAACTGGCTTGGCTGCTTCCGTCAACCCAATGAGATCAGTATAATTATCTGCTGAAATACTCTGTGCTGCTGGAAACTTGCTCCTACAACTCTTTGGGTATGACATAAACATCCCTATTCTTACTAGGGTTCTTCGGAATTTACATAGTGGTGACCTATACACATTGATAGGTCACCGATATGATATCAGCAGGGGTCCGACTTCCGGGACCCCTGATGATCAGTTGTATTAAAAGGCCGGAGAGCTTTATGAGCGTTTGGGCAGCTCAGCCCTACTAAAGTGGATGGTACTGAGTTGCAATACCAAGCACAGCCGCTATAAAATGTACGCTGCTGTGATTGGTAAGCGGAGGAGGAGGCTATAGACTACGCCAACTACTGAGTCGGACCCCCGCCGACCTGATATTGATGACCTGTCCTGCGGATAGGTCATCAATATGTGAATCCCAGGGAACCCCTTTAAGAGGTCACTGACTGCCTTAAGGTCAGCACACCCCTCTTCTGCTGCTCTGATCATTTCTAAACTGATTTTTTTAAAAGAGGAACCAAGGCACACACAGAGGTCTTGCTCATTCCCAATCATGTCACCCAAGGACTAACCGCATTACTGATAAAGCCATTAAGTTCTTACAAATGCCACATCCGCTCGGTCACGATAATAGTCGTATCACCTGCAGACGAGTCACATAGCAATAACATCTAGGTAAAAAAAACACCCACTGCCCATCAAGTTCAGCATTTTTATACTTGCAAAAAGGAAGGTAAACACATTCTTTAAAGGGAATGGGTCATCAGAAAATGGCCTTTTGTTTAATTCTTTAAGTATTTAAGAATTTTTGGTGACTATTTTAAAAATTTTCCATGTTAAGATCTCTAATATATATATATATATATATATATATATATATATATATATATATATATATATATATATATATATATACATATACATACACACACACAGTTTACACACAGGCCACTAGGTTTATAGGTGATGATTTCCTGAGTAGCTATCTCCTTATCATCACAGGATTACAATGACAGGTATCACCTCTATATAGAGAACACAGAATCCACCATTCATAATAGGCGATATCCCAGCTCATCTGCTCCCTCCTGACCTCTGCACAGAGCACGCCTGGAAAACTCCCCCCTAGAGTCCTCTCCTGTCCATTGTGTCTATGGCCCATGGAGATGGTCTCAAAGGACGGGATGTGTTAACATATCTGAGGCCTAGTGGCCAGTGTGAAAACTGGAAGATTTTAGGATTGTTTTTTTTTTTTGTTTTTTTTAAATATAACGACCTGGGGGGAAAAAAAACGAACAAAAAAATTCTAAAAAGATGTTTTAAGTAAAAAGGTGATTTCAACAATAATGGCGCTCGGACTAGGGCTGCGGCCTTCTCTTAGCTTCCCAAGCACAGCGCCATCCATTTGATTGTGGTCGTGCTTGGTATCGCAGCTTCACTTGAATGGGGCGGAGATGTGCCTAGGCCATGAGACTGATGAATGTGATATCACTGGCCTAGGCAAGGCTGTGAGAAGGCCATGGCGCTACAGTGCCGGAGCCTTCTCAAGCAGCTGATCGGCGGGGTCCCTGGTGTCCAGAGGATAGGCCATCAGTAGAAAACCCCTTTAATGCAGCAGACTGTGCGCCATAATTTATTAGCCGCAATTGGAACGTAACACGTATCAGCCATCTCGCTGCCCATCGGGCCAATTCATCAAGAGACAAAGCATTCAGTGCAGAATCTACAGCACGACGCAGGAAAGTACAAAGAAAAGCCCGACACGTACCAGAGGACTTGGGTTTAAGGACGACTTCCGTACACTTCTCGCTTGCATGGCATGGAGATGACTCAACCTCGCCTGGAACCCTAAAACACAGAAGATGCATCTCATGATAATAAATTCTTAAAACCAATCTCGTTATTACATTTTTTTTTTATTCGCAAATTGTTTGGTTTAAAGGACAAAAGGGAAGCGTTTTCACTCCTTAGAGCCCGTTCACACAGAGGAAATTGGTGGTGAAATTTTAGCACAGACAACGCACCAAAATTCCGCTGGCAGCCACGTGGTTTCTGCTCCCCATTGTTTTCGATGAGAGGCAGAGCTGCAGTTCACAGATGGGGTTTTAAAGCCGCAAAAGCGCCAACAAGGGACTTCTTGGAGCAGTGCGCGGACCACAGCCATGGCAGCTGTCCGATCACTGCTTACCTCCCTTCAATGGAGCTAAGCTGCCAGCGGGTCCACGCCCCTGAATGGGCCCTAAAGTGAACTGTGTGAAGAGGTTCTTAGAGGGGATTTCCAGGGTTTTTATATTAATAGACATTCCTCAGGATAGGTGGTCATCAATATGAAAACAGCAGGGGTCCAACTCCCGGGATCCCCGCAGATCAGCTGTACAAATTGGTGGTGGCCGGACCGGAGTCCTCCAGCCGCCACTTTACAGGGCTCCGTTCCAGATATAGGTGCAGGTCCCAGCGGTAGGGACCCGCACCTATAAGACAATGGGGGCATATCCTAGCGATATGCCCCCATTGTCTTTGATGAGACAACGTTTTTGCTGTACGGTTTTCAGATCCGGCAGGGAATCTCAAAATCTCAGCACAACGCTTCCGTCCTAATAATACAACCGGCTGCATCCGTTCAAAACGGATCCAGTTGTATTACATTGAAAATGAAGAAACCGGGCACCGGATCCGTTTTTTTACATGTCCACCACTGACTTACGTGGTTTTTGGTGCTGGTTCTGGCTGGAATGGAATGCAATCTGGTGCACTCGGTTCATTCAGTGATCTCTTCACTTGCATTTACGACAAGAACATTTTCTCTGGATTTCATGCCTGACCACAAATACCCTCCAACTCTCCTTCAAAAAAAAAATGTGCCTGTTCAGCTGAGCTCAATGGATATGCCATTTCTATGGAGGAAGGAGGATAAGCGGCTGCCAGACACTTGGATCCAAAAGGGTGCAATCCGATCGCATCCCAATTTCCCTCAAAGTCAGCCATCAGGGGAGACATGCAGGCTTTCCCCATAGTCAAGGGATTGTGAGTCCATCACATCTAAGGCTCTATTCACATCAAGAGCCCTACGTCGGAGCTATGAGTCAGGGGATCTTCTCATGACGTAGGGCTGCGATGTAACCCACTGAATAGTCATACAGCTGGATAAGTCACTAATAGGCTCCCATTGTAAAAGAGGAAAAATAAGAAGCCCCCAGACATGTTCAGGAACTGGCGATAGGCACTGGGAAGTACGACAGATTTCTTTGAAAGGGGCACAGTGAGAGACAGAAGACGTCTGTGGGGTACGATTAGGCAGCACTAACCTCGCTGTGCGGTCTGGGACATAAGGGGGAAGGAGCCGGTGAGGATGCTCTGAAACACCGGATCCGGTAGCTCTCTCTCCAGCTCTCCGGATCGTTCCTGCTCCCACCAAGGGATAACTCCTGTGATGCCGCATGCTCCTCCGGACTCGCTCTCGTAAAACCAGTCACTCTGTTCATCATCACCTGGAATCAAAAGCGAGTTAAAGGGTAACTGTCATGTTTTCATCCCAAAAAAATCAAAAGCACACTGCGCATGCACTCCGCTCACTTCTACTGGTGTCTCAAATATAACCGAGAAAGTGTGTTCAGCTATTTTCAAACGTCCCGCAGGAACTAATGGAGAGCGCACCGTGCAAGTGCAGTGACCGCTCCATTTACGTTTATGTGACTGCCGGAAATAGCCCAGCCGGCGCTCGGTTATTTCCCGAACTCGGATAGAAATGGAGGGCGGCTGTGCATGCGCAGTGCACTGTCCTTTACTTTGGGGGCTCCGTTTTAGAGATACCTCTGGGACCCGCACCTACCTGATATTGGTGGCATATCCTAGCAATATGCCACCAATCTCTTAGGCAAGTCAACCCCTTTCAGCATTACTCAGCTCAACAACGCCCCGACATTGTGATTCCAACTCTGCTATCCATTCCCAGGCCCCAGGGTGAGAACACATACAGGAAATGGCCGCAGCAGGGGATCGGTGCATATAAGTAACGCTTACTGTTCATTTTTAATCCTCTGTCATCCATTTTAGTAGAGAGAAGAAAATAAAACATAGATCATCCTGGAAAACCTTTTTTAAAGGGGTTGTCTCATCACAAACAACGGGGACATATAGCTAGGATATGCCCCCATTGTCTTATAGGTGCGGGACCCGCAACTATTTCGGGAACGGAGCCCCGCAAGGTGGTGGCTGGAGGACTCAGGTCCGGGCACCACCAAGTGCACTCCCCATAGAAGTGAATGGGAACATACTGCGCATGACCGGCTACTGCTCCCTTTCACTTCTATGGGCCCCATAGAAAATTAATGGAGGGCGTGCTGCGCATGCGCAGTGCGCCCTCCAACACTTTTGGAGCTCCGTACTCGATATGGGTGAGGGTCCCAGCTGTGGGACCGGCACCTATCAGACAATGGGGGCACATCGTAGCGACATGCCCCCGTTGTCTGTGATGAGACAACCCCTTTAATGTATCTTTTTAACCCTTTCAAGCAGTGTTCGTGCGGTGTATACAAAGAAGGCAGCACCACTTGTCACGTAATCCTGCGTACGGTTGGACGGATGTAAACCATTATATAGGAACTCTTAAAAAGTCCGCCATTATCACATTAGATCGGAGAATTACACTCCTGTCACGGTGCAGAAAAACCGGCGATATTTGGTCTTTCCTGACAGCATTAATTAGAAGGTGTAAAGTGTCTCACTAATTAGCACGTTTCAATTAGACTTAATTCGGCAAGCAGAGGAGACATTATTCAGTACCTTGGCGTCCCTCGTCGTTCGTAAACAGACCGGCGTCGCTGCTGCTAATACTGCTGGATTCACTGGAAAAGTCACACAAAAAAAAGAGAAGATTAATCACAAGAAAATATATATAATATACAATATTCTGCGTCAAATTCCCCTTCTGGATGTCCAAGAAAAGGCAGAAATGAGATTTCTTTGTAATCAGGCCACAACCGGCACGCTTTTCTGAACAACTGAGCGTATTATTTTTGGCACATAAAACCTCGGGAATCTAATGGGAGGCTGACAAGGAGCCAGATGCGCCTGTATGGAGGTGCTGACACAATTGATGAATTTTATTATCTGCCTCCATCAAACGCTCGCTGCTCCTTTCTAATGCCGAGCAGTCAGATCCCAGAACGCAGGAGCTCGAGGAGGGAGCCATCCTGAACTAGAAAGCCATTCCAGACCTTTCTCCTGCATATAAAACGCCGGGCCCTGAAGAAAGACAAATTGGTATTTTTTGTAAGCCTGGAAAAAGTCAGCAAGTAGGCGAGGTTAGTGGGAGATCTGTAGGGAGACTGGAGCTAAGGTCAATCTGCCCCGCGACTGTACGCCAGAAGCAAAAACTAAAATGTCCCTTTAAAAAAAAAAAAATGTATCTACAAAGGCAGAAGCCCCCGAACCCCCTGTGTGACGCATCATGCGCGGTCTATGGGACTGATGGAGACAGCTGAGCTCTGGAATCTGAAGTCTAATGGACAGTGAATGAGGCAGGGGTCACACACGTGCACTATCGCCATTCAAACCAGGACTCATGGACCCCCTTCTTGTGACTAGCGGGGGTCCCAGTGGTCAGAGATTTAACACCTAACAACTTCATGGGCCAACCACTTTAAATGATGAACTAGCGTCTGCTTGCAGCCACCACTAGAGGGAGCTTCAAACAGGTTTGTATAGTACTGGACTCAATTATAGATCCCATAGCATAGGGAGGCCCAACCTGCGGCCCACCAGCTGTTGCAAAACTACAATTCCTAGCATGCCTGCGCGGCTTACAGCTATTAGGGCATGCTGGGAGTTGTAGTCTTGCAACAGCTGGAGGGCCGCAGGTTGAGCATCCTTGCTCTAGTGAATGGCTGTAGACAGCTGAACTGTATTAATGAATGGGGCTGTTGTGCACGTTTGGGGGGGGGGGGGGGGGGGGCAGACCTGCAAAGGGAAGCATACTTACCCGCTTTCCGATTTTTGCACACCCCAGCCTCGGCCGCTCTGTTTGGGTCCCGGGATGTAACCTTCTATTTTCACGCCACTGCAGACAATTGCGGAAAAGCCGAGGCCAGAGTATGCAGAAGCGGTAAGTATATTTCCCATCACAGGTCTGCCCAGGAGTCACACACCCTTTAAGGGGTTGTTCTGGTTACATCTCAAGTTATCCCCGCAGGAGAGGATATATCTATTAGATTGGGGTCCGACCACTAGGATCCCCACCAAGCACAAGAATGAGATGCTGTACGCCGTGGGGACCCTCAAGATGAATGGAGCAGCAGGTCAGCTCCACTCATCCTTATGGGACTGTCGGAAATATCTGAATGCTTGTTTTCGGCCATCACTGGCAGTCTCATAGAGATGAATGAAACGGCAATGTGCATGCTTGACCTGCTACTCCCCTCATTATCAGGGTCCTGAGGGTACAGAGCCCCAGTCTCGTGATTGAAGGGTATAGCCGACGGGGCCTGCTGGAAACTAGTGGGGCTACTTGTTTTCGGCTATCTTTGCTAGTCCCCCCCAGTATTAAAGCCATTGGTGGCAGTGGCCACAGGGTCCCCTCCCCCCATTCATTGTTGGTGCAGTGACAGTTCCAATCGGAGCCCCAGCAGTGAAATCGCAGGGCTCCGATTGGTTACCGTGGCAGCCAGGATGCTACTGAAGCTACCCTAGATTTAATCGAGACTGTTAAGGCACCAAAAATGGACCCAGCATGCATGTGGAACCTGCACTCCCTGAATTTTATGGTGGCCATTATGGCACATAACAGGTAGGATTTAGTGTTAGGTTCTCATCTTATAGAGATCGCCTTGACGTTTGGCAGACAGGCCCAAATAATTTTGTAAAACCCTAGTAAGAAGCCACTGAGAAACCCCTCTGGCAGTGACCTATCTTATGTGGGATAGACCTGCGGAAATCCAGAACCTTCTTCCCTGCATCATCTCCTGCCAGTAGACCCCTAAACCCTTAAGATCATCAGCCAAACCCACCAAAATTAGCACCCAGCCTTTCATATGTACATTCCCAGCTTCACAAAGAACTGTGGAGGGGAAAACTTTTATATTAATGGTCTTGTCCCATGAAAAATTTTCCTAATTTTTTTAAACCAGCAACTGGATCTGAATACTTTTGTAATTGCATGTCATAAAAAAATTACTATAGCCCCCCGAGTTATTCACTGAAATCTATCTGTATAGCTCCACCTGCTCTGTCCTGCCCACTGAGATGGACACACATGCTCAGTTCCATTCTTCAACTAACACAAGCTGCAGTAGAAAGAACATGCCCACTGTAAAAGTGCACGCTCCTAAGCTGCCAGCTTGAAATCTATATAGCAGAACAATAGGAGCAATAAATGTGGAGATCTCTGGATCAATGTGAGGTCCAGGGCAGGTTCTAGCTTTGTTAGAGATTGTCATGTCCTATATGATGTCTGATTTTCAATTATTATTTAAATCAATCATGTGCCCCTTTAAGGGCACATTCACTTTGAACCTGCAGTGAAAATTTAGCATATGCACCCCGGGGTATAAGATTTATCTATAGGACGTAATTCACCCCTTACAGGCCAAAAGAATGCCCTCTCAGCCTCTGTAGATTCCCTCTTCGGGGACCCACAACTGCTCTAAATTTCTACATATTGCTCCCCCAAACCACCTGTCGCTCATGTTTTCATCCGAGCCCTTCTGTTCTTCATAGTCCATCTTGTCTTTGGTTCCATGACCCATGTCTTCTCCTTCCACCACAACGCCCTCATCAGGAACCTCAGGCCCATGCCTCGATGGAGCAATTTTCCGCTTCTTCATTTTGTTCTTGGATATCTCCAGGTGCAGATAATGTTTGGAGTCATTGTCCATTGCCTGATCACGGGCCAGGGTCAAGGTGCTGGTGACTTCTGACGGCGGGTCAATGGCCATTCTCTTCACTTTCCGTCTCCTTCGTAAGGTCCTACTCACCAAGGTATCAGCAACCAAGTCTGATTCGTGCCACAGAGGCCTCTTACTGCGCACATTGTTGACACTGGAGGACGGCCTCCGTTTCGCCAGTAGAAGCTGGTCGTCCGAGTCGCTGTCCTTCTTATTGTTACTGACACACTCCCTGTAGTCCTTGTTTTGTTCTTCTGGACTGGAGTCGGAGCCGTCGCTTAGACAATGTCCCGTTTCCCATGGGTGGTGAATATTCTCTGAACGTCTCTTCCGTCCTCTCCGCTTCCTCGCTTGCCGTTTAAGGAGGCATGAAATGCTTCGAGAGTGATCTCCAGTATCGGCAAAGCATCCTCTGGCCTGTTCGGAGCTTTCTTCCAGTGCTGACACAAGGTCATGGACAAGCTCTTCCATTGTCCTACTGAAATGCCTACGGAGATACAACTAAAACGAGATATAAGACAAACCATAAACTCAACTTATCAGGGAACCCATCGCCTAGTTGGGGTGGTCACTAAACCACCAGCATGCCATTATAGTGCTGGCATTTAGGGTCCAGAACATGCATAGAGCAAACCCATCTGACCCCTGAAGAGAATAGGAAATGAGAATTGAACTTATCAGAAGAGTCCGGGACTCTTCACCCACTGCTCGAATGAAGCCGATAATGGTACCCCTTGCTTTAATGTGCAGAGAAGTGAGGTCAGCTTCTTTGGGTGCATCGGGGTCCTGGACTCTGGACAGCAAGTTCAATTTTCATTTTCTATTCTTCACTGGGACGGATGGGTTTGCTATGTGCAGGTTAAGCACCCTAAGCCTCGGCTATATTACTGCATGCTGGGGACTTAGCACTCTTAAACCGGGTGACAGGGTCCCATTAAAATACACAAACAGAACATCTTTACTCCATCACACCAAGGGAAACTTCAAGGTTGGCCATAACCATGAGATTAACATCTGCCAGGAAATTACTGGAGAAAGAAGGATCGGCATCCAGGACTTCATCATACCCAACCTCAGGGGCAGCAGTTTCTGGCAGTGGCTTCTACCCGTCTCCTGACTGAGAAGATACGGTATACCAAACTGAATGTGCATGTGTATGGGGGGAGGGGAATCATGAAGAACAGCTGTCGGATGAACAAGCGATCAGCCCTGAGCTATGTAAGGGGTATGCCTGTCTTAAAGGGGTTGTGCAGGAGTCTGATATTGATGGCCTAGCCTCAGGAGTAGGGGTGCGACACTCCATACCCACGCCGATCGGCCATTACCCTATATAGCTCTGTGTAGTAGATGGAGCCGGTAACCATTCACTTCAATGGGCCCGGAGCTGCAGTAACCAGCTTCAATGGAGCTTTTGTCGCCAGAGCTACGAGGTAACCGCTGAATCAGTAGGGGGTCCCGAGTGTCAGACCTCCAATGAACTGATATTGATAGGACTATTCTGAGGATAGGGAATCAGTATAAAAATTCTAGGACACCCCCTTTAACCCACAATATTAGATCTGGTGATAGTGGCAAAGAAAAGGGGCACAAGGGGAAACGTCCGAATCTAGATCTGGGGCCACATGATAACCACGCATGGAAGAGTCTTGCAAAAATTTGCAAATAAAAATGTGTCCTAGAAATAATACATCTACAAGCTCTGGACAGAAAGTCTTCTATGTGGGAATGTACCCTAACCCTGGCGCCCCGTGCACCCAAGGTCAATGCTGCAATGGTCCAGGATGCAGATAGACGTAATCTGGGGATTCAGCGGCTTCTTCTCGCACAGCCGAATGGTTACCCCAGAAGAGATGCCCTTTACCAGCGGTGCACCACACAATGCTGCCGCCTGCACTATGAGCAGGGGATGGCGCTGCCAATAGGCTGCGTATTAAGACTGCTGAAACCACAAATGTCACTTGTCACCGTTAAGGGAGGCCGGATATTGTTGCTTCTTCCCGCAATGGATTGGATCTGGCACGAGGCTTTCCCTGCTGGAATATCATGAAGAGCAGTGCGGAGCCCGGTGCCAGGAAGCCTTTCAGGCAGAAGCTATTGTGCCCAGGATGGCATTATCCGGCTTGGCATTAACGACTTTGACATAAACAAAGAGGGCTCGAGAAACAAATTGTTCATTCACAAATCTGGATTAGGGCAATTTATTAGAGCGCCTATCAATTTCTGCACAAGCATCGCAGCGTAAAACAATTGTGCTCTCCGGGAAGAGATTAGCTCCATCAGCCATTAGGGGGCTAATATTAATAGAGCGGGGGCCGCGGGGTCTCTTACACAAGAGGTTTTATACCACTACGGCCATAGCTACACAATGCATATGAAAGATCAGTACAGCGCCATACACAGGGTAGTGGCCGTGAATGGTACTGCAGCACTGCAATACCACTCATGGCCACTAGGCAGTGTGCGGAGCTGTGCCGATCCAGAGCCCATTCAAACAGCTCCCAGAAAACCCCTATAAGTTGGCCATTCACATTAAGGGCTCGTGCCGGTGGGGGCCGCGCTGTAGACTGCAAATTGCAAAGCAATGCACAGGCACAGACCATAGGGCCACCGTATGCGGACGCAGGACCCATTCACTTGAATGGGGTCCGCAATCCACATCCGACGGTCCACACCGCAAAAAAGGAGCGCATGCACTACTATTTTGCGGTGCCTCCGCTCTGCACCTCACCTCTCGGATCGCAGACGCAGTCAAGTGAATAGGTCCACATCCGTGATTTGGCGCACAAAGGGGAGGTGCCTCATCCTGTATATTGCGGACCCGCTGTTTGCGGCCCGCAATACAGGCACCAGCCAATAAGTGGTCGTGTGCATGAGTCCAGACAGCGCGCATGTGGCACAAAATACGGACACTGGACGTGTGCATCCTGCACTTTCCTCGGTCCCTATTATAAAAATGTCTATACCCGTCTGAAAAACGGACACGAATAGGACATTTCTATAATTTGTGAAAAAGCCGCACGGATGAGTGATGTGATCTGCAGAAAAAGCGGATCAGACACGTGTCTGTTTCGAAGCCCCACAAAAAAGCAGACAGGAATAGGCATTGTTACAATGGGTCTGCAACACAGACATCATCCGTATTTTTAGCGGGCCGCAAAAATACATACGGTCATGTGAATGCAGCCTCAGGCCTCATGCACACGACAGTTTATTTTCACGGTCCGCAAAAACGGGGTCGGTAGGTCCGTGATCCGTGACCGTTTTTTCGTCCGTGGGTCTTCCTTGATTTTTGGAGGATCCACGGACATGAAAAAAAAGTTGTTTTGGTGTCCGCCTGGCCGTGCGGAGCCAAACGGATCCGTCCTGAATTACAATGCAAGTCAATGGGGACGGATCCGTTTGACATTGACACAATATGGTGCCATTTCAAACGGATCCGTCCCCATTGACTTTCAATGTAAAGTCTGGAGTTCTTTTATACCATCGGATTGGAGTTTTCTCCAATCCGATGGTATATTTTAACTTGAAGCATCCCCATCACCATGGGAACGCCTCTATGTTAGAATATACTATCGGATATGAGCTACAGCGTGAAACTCAGATCCGACAGTATATTCTAACACAGAGGCTGCGGCACCTGAAGTGCACCCCCCATCGGCCCCCCTCCCTCTATAGCAGTAACAACATAACAACATTGGTGGCCAGTGTGCGGCCTCCCATCTCCCCCAGCCCCCCCCCCCCCCCATCATTGGTGGCAGCGGAGTTCCGATCGGAGTCCCAGTTTAATCGCTGGGGCTCCGATCGGTAACCATGGCAACCAGGAAGCTACTGCAGTCCTGGTTGCCATGGTTACTTAGCAATAGTACAATAGTAGAAGATTCATACTTACCTGCTTGCTGCTGCGATGTCTGTGTCCGGCCGGGAGCTCCTCCTACTGGTAAGTGACAGTTCTTTAGCAATGCGCCGCACAGACCTGTCACTTACCAGTAGGAGGAGCTCCCGGCCGGTCACAGACATCGCAGCAGCAAGCAGGTAAGTATGAATCTTCTACTATTGTACTATTGCTAAGTAACCATGGCAACCAGGGCTGCAGTAGCGTCCTGGTTGCCATGGTTACCGATCGGAGCCCCAGCGATTAAACTGGGACTCCGATCGGAACTACGCTGCCACCAATGATCGGGGGGGGGGGGGGGAGATGGGAGGCCGCACACTGCCACCAATGTTGTTACTGCTAAAGAGGGAGGGGGGCCGATGGGGGGCGCACACTGTGCCACCAACGATTTATAACAATAGAGGGAGGAAGGGGGGGCCCCGATGGGGGGCGCACACTGTGCCACCAACGATTTATTACACTAGAGGGAGGACGGGGGGCCCGATGGGGGGCGCACACTGTGCCACCAACGATATTCAAACTGGGGAGGGGGGGGGGGGTCTGCCCCCTGCTGCCTGGCAGCCCTGATCTCTTACAGGGGGATATGATAGTACAATTAACCCCTTCAGGTGCCGCACCAGGCAGCAGGGGGCAGTCTTGTACAAAGTTTGTAGTGTATTCTAACTAGAAGCGTCCCCATCACCATGGGAACGCCTCTGTGTTAGAATATACTGTCGGATATGAGTTTTCACGAAGTGAAAACTTAGATCTGAAAAAGCTTTTATGCAGACGGATCTTCGGATCCGTCTGTATGAAAGCAACCTACGGCCACGGATCACGGACACGGATGCCAATCTTGTGTGCATCCGTGTTCTTTCACGGACCCATTGACTTGAATGGGTCCGTGAACCGTTGTCCGTCAAAAAAATAGGACAGGTCATATTTTTTTGACGGACAGGAAACACGGATCACGGCCTCGGCTGCAAAACGGTGCATTTTCCGATTTTTCCACGGACCCATTGAAAGTCAATGGGTCCGCGAAAAAAAACGGAAAACGGCACAACGGCCACGGATGCACACAACGGTCGTGTGCATGAGGCCTCATTCAAACGTTTAGAAAAATATGGCTGCTTTCTACCACAAGCAGTGTCACCCCCACAGGCTGTGTGTGGTACTGCAGCTCATTCCCTTCTAACCTGGGCTGCTACGAGGCCTCCTCTCCCCTGAAGAGCAGTGGGTGCCACTTAGGCTACATGCAAAAAAAAAAAAAAAAAAAAAAAAAAAAAAAGGATGACATCAGTATGCCATCTGTTTTTTTTTGGCGGATCCATTGTAACAATGGAATAGGGCATGTTCTATTTTTTTTGCAGGGCTACAGAACGGATATACGGATGCGGACAGCACACGCAAAAACCGGAACGGACACGGAGACAAAATACGTTCGTGTGCATGAGACCTCTCAGGATAGACCATCATTAGGGTACTTTCACACTTGCGTTTTTCTTTTCCGGCATAGAGTTCCGTCCTAGGGGCTCTATACCGGAAAATAACTGATCAGGCATATCCCCATGCATTCTGAATGGAGAGTAATCCGTTCAGTTTGCATCAGGATGTCTTCAGTTCAGTCGTTTTGACTGATCAGGCAAAAGAGAAAACCGTAGCATGCCACGGTTTTATCTCCGGCGAAAAAAACTGAAGACTTGCCTGAATGCCGGATCCGGCATTTTTTTCCATAGGAATGTATTAGTGCCGGATCCGGCATTCAAAATAACGGAATGCCGGATCCGTCCTTCCGGTCTGCGCATGCGCAGACCTTTAAAAATGAAAAAAATAAATAAAAAACTGATCCGTTTTGCCTGATGACACCGGAAAAACGGATCCGGTATTGCAATGCATTTTTCTGACTGATCAGGCATTTTTCTGACTGATCAGGATCCTGATCAGTCAGAAAAATGCCTGATCAGTCAGAAAAAATTACATCCGTTTGCATACAGTTTGCCTGATCAGGCAGTCAGTTCAGGCAACGGAATCAAACAACGCAAGTGTGAAAGTACCCTTAAAGGGTTAGTCCAGGAATTAAATGCTATGGACGCTTTCAGGGCAAGTTTTTTATGATTGGATTTTTTTTGGGGGGGGGGGCTAAAAATTATTTTTTAAATTTGTCTTTATTAAAAAAAATAATGTTCAGCTGTTTCTGAGATAAGAGTTAAAACAAATCAGTCTGTTTGCAGGCTGTCAGTTTCTGTTTTCTTTGAATCCTGTCATCTGACAGCTCATGTGTATCTCTTATCTCTGATCTCCTCCTGTCCTCAAACACTCATTATAGCTTAATTCTTATCAAACTGGTAATAATATGGCTTAAAAGGAATGGTCTGCTTTTTTATATTGATGTCCTATTCTCATTACAAGTATGGCGTCCATGGGACGGCTCCTTCCTGTTCATGTGAATACTACGGAGCCATCCCATAGAGCTGAATGGGGACGCCATACTTTTAGAAAATCAGTGATAAGAGCTACACATGAGCCGTCAGATTACAGGATACAAAGAAAACAGAAAGACAGACTGATTTTTAACCCCTGTTAAAGTGATGTAGCAGAGTCAGGTGTGTGGTACAGTGGATAATCCAAAAGAACGGTCAGGAACACTCGTGTCATAACCGAAAGGTAAAGGACGAGGTCAAGTAGAAAAAAAATAAGGCTCTAACCAAGCGAGGGCCCTGGGGGTCAATGTGCTGGTCCCTAACAATCGGACCTGTCGTCGACATCCCTGCAGCCTCCAGAGGGTCACGGTCAGGGAGACAGAATGCTGGACTGTGGCGGGTTTATATAGAGGGGGGTCTCAAATAGGGAACCCTCATGTACGACATCTCTATGGACACTGGCGGTCTTGTAGGACAGAATGAGCGCCCGTGACCTATATGGCAGCATTATTTATTTTAAAGCGCCATTCATTTCAGGGGACTGTACATATAAAAAAGGGGTGCAGACATACAAATATACAAGACAGACAAAAAGCCTGACCACCGGTACAGAGGGGGAGGGGACCCTGCCCCCGAGGGCTATAATGTCCCCATGAATGCTTATGGAGGGGCACACCCAGCGTTACGCCCCCACAGATTTGGTTTGGTGTCCCAGTCGCACAGCACGCGCCCTACCGTCATCAGGACACTCAGTCCCATCAGCCTCTGCTACAGTACAACACGGGGGGCACCTGCGCACCACCAGATGACAGGGGGCACCTGCGCACCACCAGATGACAGGGGGCACCTGCGCACCACCAGATGACAAGGGGCACCTGCGCACCACCAGATGACAAGGGGCACCTGCGCACCACCAGATGACAGGGGGCACCTGCGCACCACCAGATGACAGGGGGCACCTGCGCACCACCAGATGACAGGGGGCACCTGCGCACCACCAGATGACAGGGGGCACCTGCGCACCACCAGATGACAGGGGGCACCTGCGCACCACCAGATGACAAGGGGCACCTGCGCACCACCAGATGACAAGGGGCACCTGCGCACCACCAGGTGACAAGGGGCACCTGCGCACCACCAGGTGACAAGGGGCACCTGCGCACCACCAGGTGACAAGGGGCCGCTGCGGACAGGTCATCAATAATCTACTCCTGTAAATCCCCTTTAAGGGACCAGTGGGCCCCTGTGCAGCTGATTGGCCCACCAATAGATCGGGGTCATGCTCTGGCCTCCGGTGGTCGGGGTCATGCTCTGGCCTCCGGTGGTAGCACAAGGCCAGACTGAGATTTTGTTTTTCCGACACAGGCAAGTAAAGGACGAGAATAAAGCAGAATATGGTTGTGGCCTTAAAGGAGCGCTCACCATGGGGCACTCTCTACTTTTTGGGAGGATCCTTTGAAAATAAGCCAATCAGAAAGTCTCCCCCCTCCTTCACTGTTAACTCTGAATTTCCTGATAGGAGTTTTCAAAACTGGACAGCCCCAAAAAAGTCACTTCTTATCAGTAATTGTTATTTCCTACTGTTTCATCATTTTCGACTCTGCTCATTAACATAGCCCATGATCAATGACTCCAGCTCTCCGGCAATGTCTGGTGGAGGCTGCGGTAGTCTGCACTGCGCCTCCTGCCCTGTCCCACTCATTTCTTTCTATCGCAGCTCTGCTTGTTCTGACAGGCTGCTGTGTAGGAGCAGAAGCTCACCCGGGACTCGGCACCAGCACAAGGAACATAAACTACAGGTCACTAAAGCCCTTTCCTGCTTCTGGCTGGATCGGTGTAGAAAGACAAGGACTGCGCCCTGCCACACTGCGCAGGTACTCTCCCCATACAGGACGTGTACAAGGGCCTCATTCACACAGTCCCCTGCTTGGAAGGTCCTGAATAGAGCACTAATGTAACGCAATGCAGTTACTGACACAGTGTACAGGTATGCAGCCAATCGCTGACCTCAGCAGTCACCCGTGCATGAATGGCGCGTCACCGCTGCAGCCAATCGCTGACCTCAGCAGTCACCCGTGCATGAATGGCGCGTCACCGCTGCAGCCAATCTCTGACCTCAGCAGTCACCCGTGCATGAATGGCACGTCACCGCTGCAGCCAATCTCTGACCTCAGCAGTCACCCGTGCATGAATGGCGCGTCACCGCTGCAGCCAATCTCTGACCTCAGCAGTCACCCGTGCATGAATGGCACGTCACCGCTGAGGTCAGCAATTGGCTACAGAGCTGACAGGAACGATGAACAGCATGTAACCGCCACAGGCCGAGTGGAGATCGGGGCATTTCAAGGCCCTGTTCATACGGCGTCTTTTGAAGCCAGAATTGTGGCGCTGATTCCACGCCAAAAAGAAGCGGAATCTGGCTCTGTTCATGCGGTCAGCAGTTTAAAACCGCGACCACGCAAAGAAAGAACACCTCCATTCTCGGCGCGGTGTGCAGACAGATGCTGGGGGGGGGGGGGGGGTCATTCAAGGTTTAGCTCCATTCAATGTGGGTCCACAGCATTCAAATTGAAAAAAGAGCAACAGTTTCTGCACTAGAGAGAGAGTGGCTTTTGCCTTTGCACAATCTGCTGTGTGAACAGGGTCCTTAAGGTGAGCAATTTAATATTTTTTTACACTGCCCCTCGTCAAATTTTACAAACTCCTTAAATTATTATTTTTTCCCCTTTCAGAACAGCGCTCCGGTCACCCGGCTGAGCAAAGGACTGCAGCCGGTCCCGTTCACTTCAGCGGATGTGCAGAGAGGCACCGTGAAGGAGCTGCAGCGCTGCCGCCCCTTCATTCTCAGGATCTGTCAGACCCCCGCCAATCTTAAAGGGGTGGTCTCATCACAGACAATGGGGGCATATCGCTAGGATATGCCCCCATTGTCTTATAGGTGCCTGTACCTACATTGAGAACGGAGCCCCGAAAGTGGTGGAGGGCGCACTGCGCATGCGCATCCACCCTCCATTTATTTTCTATAGGGAAGCCGAAAATAGACGACCGCTGGCTCAGCTATTTCCGTCATACTAATAGAAGTGGATGGGAGCGGTGGGCGGTCATTGCGCGGTACGCTCCCTTTCACTTCTATGGGGACAGCGCTTGGTGTTAGCCGGACCGGAGTCCTCCAGCCACCACCTTGCGGGGCTCCGTTCCCGATATAGGTGCAGGTCCGAGCAGTGGGGACCCGCACCTATCAGACTATGGGGGGGGGGGGGGGGCATACCCTAACGATATGCCCCCCATTGTCTCAGATAAGTCAACCCCTTTAAAGGGATGGCCTGTCCTAGCAATAAGGGCTCATGCACACGACGCTTGCCTGTTTAGCAGGCATCCACAAAAAACAGATACTGGCCGTGTGCGTTCCGCATTTAGAACAGTCCTATCCTTGTCCGTAACGCGGACAGCAATAAGACATGTTCTATATTTTTGCGGACGCCACATGGTCTGCTGTCCGTATCTTTTGCGTCCCCACTGAAGTGAATGGGTGCACATCTGACCCACCAAAAATACGGTCGTGTGCATGAGTTCTTACCGCTTTTTAAAAAAATATACTGTATAAGGCCTTGCATCCGAGGTTCTTCCTTAGCCTATATTGCAAATCACATCAGGTTTGGCGGACACCATGACGGCCTCTCCCTCAAGCGGCACTATCGGTCAGCGTGCTCTGTCAGGGTGGCGCTGGCGACATGGCGTTTGTAATATACGTAAGGGATGGCATAAGCGCCACCAGGTGAGGTAGTCACATCCACAGGAATGTAAAAAAGTGGCATGAAAACCAGATCACGTGACTCCTATTGGTTCCCCCCATATCTCATCTCTGGCTGACAGGTCCCCTGCCGGACGAGGCCCCCCACACTGCGTCACTCACCAGCTGGTTCCCTTATTGGCTCGAATGTGTTTCCTGGCTACGCCAACCATGAACAAAGCTTGAGATGTCCACCCCAGGATCACAGCCAAGCCAAGGCAGCGAGCAGAGCCACCATGACGCTTCCGGAGCAGCAGAACCGACCAGCAGCGGAGGGGAGCGGAAGTCGGACTGAACCATCTACACGGAGAACTATGGAAACGGAACAGAAGGCGCTTTGCATCTCCCCTTCAACTTCATAAAACTAGACAAGTTTCCTTGTCATAGATAATGTTAATCATTTTAATCTTTACGCTAAGGTGCGGTAAAAATCCAACATTTTCTATGTATTCTACCTCCGTCCGGAGTGGTACAGTCCCGTCTCCATGGAGACGCGTCCAGACACCGGGGACATGGCCACCCTTGGGAAGCTTCAGAGCCGTCTGGCCGATCGGACCATGGAATATTTCCAAAAATGCAGGTAAAGTTAGCGGGAAGGACCAAACCTCCGGGACCGGGGGACGCTGCGGAGCTCCCGGCAAGAAGCGGAATACTTCTCCGGAGCTTCTATAGTAAAATATAGCGCGACGGCTGCTCCGAACTACACTTCCCATGATTCCGTGCCAGTCTGAGGCCAGGCAGCTAGGGGTTGAGAATTCTGGGAAATGTAGTTTTGACGTCGGTGGAAACTTATTAGTCCTAGTTATGGTCGTGAGTAAGTTATGGTTGATGATGAGAGTTATAATCACCTGCACACCTCATGATGGGAGTTATGATTACCTGTTCATCTATATTATACTCATTGTGCATAAGATGGGACTAGTAAATGGAGGTGCAACCACTACCAATGTAGTAAACACTTTTATTGGACTACAACGCCCAGCATTCCATTATATGAGATGATATTAATTAGTAGACTAGCTGGAACATTCAGAACTATACATGCGGGTATGGTGACAAGTTACCCTGATATCCCCAACCCTGGGCTAATGAAAGAATCCCTGGGGGTCTACAGCAGTGAAGGGGTTAACGTGAGCATCTTTGGTGGCCTAGGGAAGGGGGTGATGCCAAAATCCCTGGTGGTCTAGGGTATTGAAGGGGTTTGATCAAAGGGGTTTTGCTGCTCTACAAAATAGATGTCTTTAAGCCAGGCCATGTCAGATTGGTGGGGGTCCCCTCCGATTGTCTGCGGCAACAGCCACAGGGGTGCTGGGGTCGGACCCCCATCAATCAGATATGGATTTTATACAGCCGGTGAACCACTTTAAGGGTCCATTCACACATCCGCAAATGGGTCCGCATCCGTTTCACAATTTTGCGGAACGGGTGCGGACCCATTCATTCTCTATGGGGACGGAATGGATGCGGACAGCACACAGTGTGCTGTCCGCATCCGCATTTGCGGAGCGCGGCCCCTATCTTCCAGTCCGCAGCACCGCAAAAGATAGAACATGTCCTATTCTTGTCCGCAGCTGCGGACAAGAATAGGCATTTCTATAGGGGGTGCCGGCCTGGGAGTGTTGCGATCCGCAATTTGCGGGTCCGCAACACACCACGGACGCGTGAATGGATCTTTAAGAGGACCCCTCACCTCTAGGTGCCACCTGTCCTAACAAAAAATACTGCACAAGTTAAGCCACACCCCAAAGGGGGTGTAGTCCTGGGGTGCGTGGGTTAACAGGGTGTTAAGTCGCTATTTCATAATGTGGCTCCCAGTACTAATAATGTCCCCATTAATCCCCCCAGTAATATTAGTGCCTCTAGTAATAGTAATGCCCCCATTAGTGCCCCCCAATAATACTAATGCCCCCACTAGTGGCCCCCCAGTAATAGTAATGCCCCCATTAGTGCCCCCAGTAATAGTAATGCCCCCATTAGTGCCCCCAGTAATAGTAGAGCCCCTATTAGTGCCTCCTAGTAATAGTAATGCCCCCATTAGTGGCCCCAGTAAAAGTAATGCCCCCATTAGAGCCTCCTAGTAATAGTAATGCCCCCATTAATGCCCCCCAGTAATAGTAATGCCCCTATTAGTGCCCCCAGTAATAGTAATGCCCCCATTAGTGCCTCCTAGTTATAGTAATGCCCACATTAGTGCCCCCTAGTAATACTAATGTCCCCATTAATCCCCCCAGTAATATTAGTGCCCGCAGTAAAAGTAATGGCACCATTAGAGCCCCCAGTAATAATAATATAATAATGCCCCTATTAGTGCCCCTAGGTAATAATAATGTCCCCATTAGTGCCCCCCAGTAATAGTAATGCCCCTAAAAGTGCCCCCAGTAATATTAATGCCCCCATTAGTGCCTCCTAGTAATATTAATGCCCCCATTAGTGCCCCCTAGTAATACTAATGTCCCCATTAATCTCCCCAGTAATATTAGTGCCCCCAGTAATAGTAATGCCCCCATTAGTGCCCCCAGTAAAAGTAATGCCCCTATTAGAGCCTCCTAGTAATAGTAATGTCCCCATTAATTCCCCCCCAGTAATAGTAATGCCCCCATTAGTGCCCCCAGTAATAGTAATGCCCCCATTAGTGCCTCCTAGTTATAGTAATGCCCCCATTGGTGCCCCCTAGTAATACTAATGTCCTCATTAATCCCCCCAGTAATATTAGTGCCCCCAGAAATAGTAATGCCCCCATTAGTGCCCCCAGTAAAAGTAATGCCCCATTAGAGCCCCCAGTAATAATAATATAATAATGTCCCCATTAGTGACCCTAGGTAAAAATAATGTCCCCAATCGTCCCCCCAGTGACATTGGTGCCCCCAGTAATAGTAGTGCCCCCAGTGATAGTAATGTCCCCATTAGTGCCCCCAGTAATAGTAATGTCCCCATTAGTGCCCCCCCAGTGATAGTAATGTCCCCATTAGTGCCCCCAGTAATAGTAATGTCCCCATTAGTGCCCCCCAGTGATAGTAATGTCCCCATTAGTGCCCCCCAGTAATAGTAATGCCCCCTTCTCTACTCTTCTCTGTGCAAAAAAATAAATAAAAATAAAAGCTCTCACCTCCTCCATTTGCTCGCGCCGTGGGGAACACTTGCTACTGACTTGAAGCTCTGGACAGGACCTGCTCTCCAACGTGATGACGTCTTGCAGGTCCTGTCCTGCACATCCAGTCAGCAGGGGCGCGATCAAATGGATGAGGTGAGTTCATATTCTTTTTTTTGGTGCGACAAAATGTCGTCGTGTAGCCCTAGCCTTAAAGTATAACCAAAGGCACTACAAAGCTTGCTGACAGTGAATGGAAACAGTCTTTGTTGAAATAAAAAAATAAGTCCTGCCCTGTCTGCTCTCACAGCTGAAGATTTGCTACAGTGTATCATTGTAGGCAACTTAGATATCTCTCCTGTCCTGGACTGCAGGCTCATAGCTCCGACCTGCACTGATACATTGTGACGTTCTTCAGATATGTGAGCAGGACTACATCAGGCAGCGGTCTCAGAGCCCACGGTAGTGATATAGCCATATATTATCTCACCTTTGTAGAGATGCTGAGGAGAACAGACTGAAGGAATATAACGCAGCGGTGGTCATCCAGAGCTGGTTTCGGGGGTGCAGGGTTCGTGCCTATCTCAGGTAAGTAGTTTGGTCACTCTGTGTATGCTTATAGATGCCGGGGTCCTGCTCTATAACATCTATCATATGGGGGGAGCCCCACTATTAGGGGTCCTGCTCTATAATAATGAAACCTTCCTTTACTTTTAATCCATATGCAAATGAGCAGTTACGTGCACTGAGGGTGGGTCCAAGCCATTCTGTGCACCCTTGCGCCTCCTCCTTCCACTGCCAGACCCTCCCTCTGCTTTCTGTTTGACAGGGCCAGGTTCCTGCTGTAAAGCATCAGGTGTGAACCCACTGTGCCAATGAATGGATATGACTTGGGGCTACTCCTGAGGGCCTTGTCAAGGTGGACCCCTGGTTTTCACAGTCTCTGGACTTCACTGTAGGGGACATTAAGCCACCAAGTCTAGGATAGTCTTCGTTCACAGGCTGTTGACCAAGGTGGGGAGAGACACCAGTGCATGGCACCAAGGAGACGGGCAAAAAGCTTGTTTATTGGGCAGGCTGAGGTCAGGAACGCAGACTAGTCAGAAAATAGGTCAAGACAGGCAGAGTTCATCCAGTATGGTAGTCAGGCAATCCGGACAGGCAGAGTTAATGCAGTACAGTAGTCAGGCAATAAATCAGGACAGACAGAGTTCATACACTATGGTAGGTAATAGATCAGGGCAGGCAGAGTTCATGCAGTATGGTAATCAGGCAATAAATCAGGGTAGGCAGAGTTCATGCAGTATGGTAATCAGTCAATAGTTCAGGACAGACAGAGTTCATTCAGTACAGTAGTCAGCCAATAGGTGAGGACAGGCGGTACAGGGTCAGTATGGTGACCAGGCAGAAATCAGGTACAGGAGGCCAGAACAATACAAAAACGTACCTTTGCAGGACTAGACAAGCTAGTAACCTGTAGCTCAGGCATCTTTCTATAGGCGAAGGGACCCTATATACCCCAGGGAACAATGCCATTGGCTGGGGACTGATTAGCTCGTGCTCGCACTGCCCCTTAAAGAGCCAGGAAGAATGCAAAGCCTAAGGCAGAGAGAACCAGAAAGCAGGTGAAGGGGCCGCAAGTGTCCTGCAGCAAGGAGGGTAAATACTCTGGCAGTTGTGTTCACTGATTGAGAGAGGAGGTGCTGGTGGGCGCAGACCATCAGCATCCCACCTACATTGTCATCTCACCTGGTTCTGTCATTCAAGGGGAGGGAGGGCTGGCATAGGAAGAAGGAGGAGCAAGGGTGCACAGAGGTGCTTTGGCCCCTCCATAGTGCACTTAACTGCTCATTTGCATATTGGTTAAAAGTACTTTTTCTCTAGAATGAAGCAAAGGATCGCTAAATGAAAGATATTTCATTCAGTTAAGCTAGCCCTACAGGGCATTGGGCCTGGTTTACCACCCTCCATTCCATAGTCGCTGTGCCTGGTATTGCAGCTTAGCTTCATTCACATTCATGGCCATGTGACCAATGACTGTGAGCTCACATGACCAAGAAAGAGGCCTAAGGGTCCCAGTTGGACCCCTGTAAGGGTCCCAGTAAGGGTCCCAGTTGGACCCCTGCCGATCACATCCTGATGACCTATCCTGATCTGTCTTGTCATATGGTCTTTTCAGATACCTGAACAGAATGGTGACTGTGATTCAGAAATGGTGGCGTGGGTATCAAGCAAGAAAATATTTCAGGAGCAAAGTAAAGGTATTGACTACTGACTATACGATGAGCCATATCTAAGCCTTGAAGACGGGATTGCTTTAGATATACGACAAACCCCCAACAAATATTAAATAAATAAAATCTGTAATTTTGTGCTAGTATTGTTAACCACTTAACCCTTTCCTGACTGGACGATTTTACATGTTTACGTTTTTGTTTTTTAACTCCGTGCCTTTCTGAAGACATAGCTTTTTTTTATTTTCCATTCACATAGCTGTTTTAGGCAAGTCAAGGTCAAGACAGGCAGAGTTCATGCAGTATGATAGTCAGGAAATAGGTCAGAACAGGCAGAGTTCATCCAGTATAGTAGTCAAGTAATAGATCAGGACAGGCAGAGTTCATGCAATACAGTAGTCAGGCAATAGGTCAAGACAGACAGAGTTCATGCAGTACAGTAGTCAAGCAATAGGTCAGGAGAGGCAGAATTCATGCAGTACTTGCGATTATACATGGTTGTGTTTTCGTTTTTCACTCCCTGCCTTCCTGGAGCCATAGCTATTTTATTTTTCCACTCACTTAGCTCTATGAGAGTTTGTTTTATGATCTAATGCAGTGCCCAGGTTTGGGGTGGCCCACACACTACGCTGGGTCCCCCAGACACTGTTGAGGTGTCAACATGTGTTGCTGCTCTTCAGAGAGGATGGTAAGGTGTGTTACAACCTAATTGGAATTAAGTCCAGAGAGTCAGGGTCTGCAGTAAACCAGTGTGCTTCTTTATTGGAGGAACTCAAGTGCAAGACAATACAGGCAAGGCACTGAGCGGGCTTCTCCACTCTCCTGGGAAGAAGGTTCCATGCTGAGGAAAGGCCTGAGCTATCTCTCTCTCTCTCAGAAGGCTGGTACCCTGGCCAAAGGCTGGTGGCCCAGGATCTGTGGCTCAGTCGTCTGGCTGCCTCCCTGGTCAACAGGCTGGTAACCCCGAGTCTGTTGCTCAGTATCCTGATCTGTCACAGTCCCTCTCATGACAGAGGTGAGAAGATCGGATAGACTTGCTGCACGTGAGGCTATCTCACAGGTCTGTCTGTTTTCCTCTTTGTATGTTGTAGTTTGGCAGGATCTCACCTCTCCTCAGGTTCTGCTTGTTATCAGTGATGAGGCTCTAGGTCCGTCTCACACTGCTGACCATGCGGTTGATATTTCCCCTGGGAGTTGCTAGAGCTTCTTTCTCTTATATCTCCTGCTTCTCCATTCATCTCAAAGCTAAGTACAAGCTGCCTGTTCTGTTTATTGTTCTCTGGTGTGTTTTGCTTCTAGGCCTCAGGGAGATGCGGGTTTCTTCATCTGGGAAGGAACCAGCTGTCTCGTCTCCTGCTAACTATTTGCGCCCACTATCAATTTGCGCCCAGCCAGCCTCGCCACAACTGCCGTTTGAAGCGCCGCCCAGCTCATCAATATTCACTGAGCTGGGCGGCTACTCTGAAGCGCTGTACTAGTGTCCCCGGCCATCTTCAGCGCATGCGCCCGGCACCCTCACTGGCCGGGATCGCATCGCGCGTCTGCTTTATGCGCATGCGCCGGGCACAGCGCATGCGCATAAAGCAGACGCGCGATGCGATCCCGGCCAGTGAGGGTGCCGGGCACATGCGCTGAAGATGGCCGGGGACACTAGTACAGCTCTTCAGAGTAGCCGCCCAGCTCAGTGAATATTGATGAGCTGGGCGGCGCTCAAACGGCAGTTGTGGCGAGGCTGGCTGGGCGCAAATTGATATGAAGCACCGCCCCTTGGGCAGATTGAACGCCAGGAAAGCAGGTTATAAAACTTCTTTTTACTGTATTTATGAGGTGGACAGGGGGGATACTTAGATGATTCTAATACCCTTTATAAGACCTATACTGTCATATATACCCCTGTCAGTGTCCCTTTAAGTCCCTTTAGGATACCTGAACATGCAATTGTTAGATCACTTGTCACATAGACTGCCGTGAATTATCATCGCAGCCTATGGGACATTCAGTACGTTCCTCCGTTGCGGTAGCCTCAGATCCTTCAGAGGGACTGAAATTAGGAACAAATGGCTCCACGTTCGGACCCCGGAAGCTCAGCCTCAGATGCTGTGGTCAGTTAGTCATAATACACTGCTGCTGACAAGACGCATCAACTAATCAGATCGTGCTTGATTGGATATTTTTCACTTGAATCATTTTTTTTATAGGCCTGAATATATTTTGGCTGGTTTTACCACAACTGGGGGCTTTATTCTTGTACATTTGTGCAGTATTATATTAGCTATATTCTTGTACATAAGAGGCAGTATTATAGTAGTTATATTCTTCTACATAGGAGCAGTATTATAGTAGTTATATTCTTGTACATAAGAGGCAGTATTATAGTAGTTATATTCTTCTACATAGGAGCAGTATTATAGTAGTTATATTCTTGTACATAGGAGCAGTATTATAGTAGTTATATTCTTGTACATAGGAGCAGTATTATAGTAGTAGTATTCCTGTACATAGGAGGCAGTATTATAGTAGTTATATTCTTGTACATAGGAGCAGTATTATAGTAGTTATATTCTTGTACATAGGAGCAGTATTATAGTAGTTATATTCTTGTACATAGGAGCAGTATTATAGTAGTTATATTCTTGTACATAGGAGCAGTATTATAGTAGTTATATTCTTGTACATAGGAGCAGTATTATAGTAGTTATATTCTTGTACATAGGAGCAGTATTATAGTAGTTATATTCTTGTACATAGGAGGCAGTATTATAGTAGTTATATTCTTGTACATAGGAGGCAGTATTATAGTAGTTATATTCTTGTACATAGGAGCAGTATTATAGTAGTTATATTCTTGTACATAGGAGGCAGTATTATAGTAGTTATATTCTTAACCATATTTCTTTTTATTGAAAGAAAATCAAGGCCGAGGCCCACACATGACCATACAATGGCCAGAAATACAGAATAGTCATCCTAGCATACATGTCAAGTGAGGGCATCACATGCTATCATTGTCAATGAGCAAATCATGAAAACATGACACATGTAAAAAGGGGAGGGGGGGAAAAGGAGGAAAAGTCAGGAAGGGGGGAGGGGGGAGGGGAAACAGGAAGTGATACATTATCTGCTCTATCAAGCAAAGTGTCTATATACTTTCCATGGGGACCACAGTGTTAAGAAGCGAGAGCGTGAGTTACTCTCCCAGTGCGCCAACTCCTCAAAACGGTAGATCTGGTCAACCTTATCTGACCACATATGGAGAGACGGTGGGGAATCATTTTTCCACAAAAAGGGGATAAGCAGCTTCGCTGCGGTAAGTAGCATTGTCGGGAGGTTATTCTTAGCAGGAGTAAGGGTATCGTTAGGGCACCATACCAGAACAAGTTTAGCATCTAGTACAATCTTGGTCTTACAAATAGTGTTAATCAGAGACTCCACCTGCTTCCAAAACGGCTGAATCTTGTGACACAGCCACCAAATGTGAGACAGGGATCCAGTTTCTATGCCACATCTCCAACATGTTTCAGGAATTTCTGGGTTCAATTTATGCAGGAATTCGGGCGTCTTGTACCACCTGCTGAGTAACTTAAAAGAATTCTCCTGGACTCTAACACAGCGGTTAAACCCATGCGAATGAGCTAAAACAAAGGCTTTCTCTGGTTCTGTAAAGGTCAGAGATAGCTCCTTTTCCCAAGAGGCCATATAACTGAGCTCCGGAGGCAAGCTGGAGAGCATTTCTTTATACATCAGAGAAAGTTGCCTAATGGGGGGCTTAATCGCTAGGACCTTCTTCTCCAGCCAGGAAGAAGAACCATTCCCCGCAAAGGATCCAGTACACTTAACTGAATCTCTCTTAAAATCTGCCAGGTGAAAGAAGGGAGCAGCTTTGACTTCGGGGCGGTTCAGTATCAAATTCCAGTCCAAACTACCATCTGGAGAAGGACATCTCGCAAAGTGAGGTCAGCGAGCTTGGACCAAATCCCAGAGGGGTTTGACACGGAGGGGTGGATATGAGATTGCAAAAATTTGAGTGGCATACAGGAGTTTGGAAAGTTGAACAGGTGGGATTGGACCATCCTGGACCATTCTACCAGCATCCCCTTCAAAAACGGAGAAGAGGCGCAGTGATTGGCTGAGAAGGGCCGAACACCCCACAGGGTAAGCCATTCCTGATTGGAGATCAATGCAGACTCAAGGCGTGAACATAGTGAGCTAGATGGCCGGGACAGGGCTGTTACACACCTACATAATTGAACAGCAGTGTAATACAATTTTACATCCGGCATCCCAAAACCTCCAAACCTTCTATCCCTTGTCAGAACATGGTAGGCAATGCGCGGGGATTTGCTATTCCATAGAAAGCGCGTGAACACTCGGCGGACCTCTGTGAAATACGAATTCGGCAACCAAATAGGGAGGGATTGCAGCATATATAGAAATTTGGGGAGAATGAATGTCTTAAGGTAATTTTTCCTTCCAACCCAAGATATAAATGGAAGCTTCAGGTTTTGTAAATGATTACGCACATCTTGCAAAAGTGGAGCAAAGTTGAGAGAGGCTAAGTCCTGAACATTAGCCGAGACTCGCGTCCCCAAGAACGTAATGTCTCTGGAGGCCCAGGCAAACGGGGTACGTTGTTTAAGGTCATTAATCACAGTTTTGGGGCAGGAAATATTGAGAGCCATGGATTTCCCATAGTTTATTTTAAAATTGGACACGAATCCAAAGTCCTCAAATATATCTAACAATTTGGGCAAGGACTCCGAAGGGTTAGAGGTCAGAACTAAAAGGTCATCCGCAAATGCTGCAGTAACATGGTAGCCAGAGCCAACCCTTAGGCCTATAATATCTGGATCATCTCTAATTTTACACAGTAGGGTCTCCATCACTAAAACGAATAGTGCGGGTGAGAGGGGGCATCCCTGCCTCGTCCCATTAGTGATGCGAAATGGTGGGGACAGTGCTCCATTGACCTTGACCATGGCAGAGGGGGCCGAATATAGGGTATGGATAGCAGTAACAAACTGGTCTGGGAAGCCAAACCTCGCCAGGGTCCGCGACATAAAGTGCCAGCTGACCCTGTCGAAGGCCTTCTCCGCATCTGTACTTACCAGAACCAGAGGCTTTGAAGCTCTCTTTGCCCAATTCACCAGATGAAGAAGCCGCACCGTGTTCTCCGACCCCTGTCTGCCATGGACAAAGCCTACCTGCTCCTCATGAATCACGTCAGGAAGAACATCCTGAAGCCTAGAGGCAAGAATCTTCGCCCACCACTTCACATCATTGTTAAGCAGGGATATCGGCCTATAATTACTGCAGCAAGTCGGATCCTTATTTTCCTTATGGAGGACAGTAATGTGTGCCAACAAGGAGTGGGGAGCAAGCGAACCACCAGTCAGGAGGTAGTTACACAGGTTCTGAAAACGAGGGATTAAAACATCTTGGAATGATTTATAATACACGATGGAAAAACCATCAGGGCCCTGGACTCTTGCCTGACGGGATTGACATAAGAACTTTGCGGATTTCTGACTCTGAAATAGGCCTAGTTAGTTGAGAGGCCTTAGATGAGGAGATAGAAGGGAGGTTAAGGGTCTGCAGGAATTTATCAGTGGCTTCCGCTAGGTCACCAGGCGTAGCTCCTGCCGGCGGGGGTAGATTATACAGGGCTTCATAGAAGGAACAAAATGCCTTGGCTATGTCTGGGGTGGACTTATGTAACAACCCCTTGGGATCCTTGATAGAGGAAACAAAGGAGTCAGAGAACTGTTTTTTGGCAATAGCCGACATCAGTTTGTTTCCCCTATTCCCATGGGCATAGGCCCTGAACCTGGATCTCAACACTAATTTTGCAGAAGTGACGTTTAATAAGTTTTTAAGACGCGTTCTGGCTTCGGTCAATTCCGTTAGGGTATGAATAGCCTGTGAGTCCTTGTGGGAGGATTCCAAACGAGCAATAGTAGCTAACAAAGCGTCTAAGGCCTTTGTCCTTTGCTTTTTTACATAAGCCCCCAAGGCAATAAGTTCTCCCCTAATGACCACCTTATGGGCTTCCCAAAGTATAGCTGGTGAGGGGGGGGAATCTGGGGTGTCATTAATGCTAAAGAATTCCGAGATCGAGGCCCTAAGTTTGGTTGCGTGTGAGGGGTCTAAGACCAAAGTGTCGTTAAGGCGCCACACACGTTCCTTCCTTTGCGGGCCTGTCAAAGAAAAGCTTATAAAAACAGGGGCATGATCAGATAACGTTATATTGCCTATCCGGGCTCCAGAGACATTACGTATATATGAATCAGACTATGAATAAATAATCCAATCTATGGAAGGACGTCTTAGCATGGGAGTAAAACGTATAGTCCCGTCCATTGGGATTCATGATCCGCCAGACGTCTAAAACTTTTAGTTTCCTCAGCGAAATTTTTAGCCTTTTTAATAACCTGTAAGACACAGAGGGTCTGCCCGCCGAAGTGTCCACCGCTGGTTCCATGGCAACATTAAAGTCGCCCCCTAGAATCAATAACCCCTCAGAGAAGGATGAGAGTGCAGCTAGGGTCTGAACGAGCCATGGGATTTGGCCTTTATTAGGGGCATACAAATTGGCGAGCGTTACCGGGGAGTCCCCCAAGACGCCCTTTACAAACAGGAATCTGCCTTCAGGGTCAGCGGATATAGTTTGGGGCTTAAAAGGAAGGCACTTATGTATGGCAATACTAACCCCCCTACTGGCCGAATCATGTGTGCTATGAAACCATTGCACAAATTTCTTAGGGGGTAACTTGGGAATTTTGCCTGTCCTAAAATGAGTCTCCTGCAGGAAGACCACTGACACCTTATCCTTCAGGAGGAGGGAAAGTGTCTGAGCCCGCTTGCATGGCTCGTTCAGACCATGTGCATTAAGTGAGGCTACAGTTATGGAGGACATTTTTGTATACATACAGCTGTATATGAGCATATGGTACACCAGGTCACATAAAGAAGCACCAAGATAAGAAGAGCAGCGGAAAGGAGGGGAGGGAAAGAGGTCAAGGAACAAAAAATAAGGGGAACAACATGTAACATAGTGGACAGACACATGACCTGCTCGGACAAGCAACCCATCCGAGAGGTGACGAGCGCCTCACTTATCACCAGTCCAAATAGAAATGGACTGGTGAGGGGGCAAGTGAAGCGCTTATGGTCTCTAACATATAGACCAAAAAAGAACGAAAAAAGTGAAAGAAAACACATCCAGCACCGGGATCATCCGGTCATTACCCTGCACATGAGGGGAGAGAGACCCCTTTCTGGAGGCCTGCCTCAGCAGGGAATCATCCCATTCAAGACATAACGTTTCATAAAAAACATAGATTATGAGCTGAATAGCAGCGAAACATAGGGCCATTAGGGAAAGGCCAGAGTCCGCTAAACAAAACATTTTGCACAGAGGTAGAGGTTACCAACTCTTCACATTAACGGAGTGAGATAAAGCATGGCAGTAGCAGTTCATGCTCATACAAACAGCCAAAAAACCTTGTCACAGGCTCAGGTGAGAGCCCTGTCCGGCTTGCTGCGTCCCGATCGATCCGGCCTGCCCGCAGATGCCGTCTGCCAGGCAGATACTCGCGGCGGTAAAGGCAGGGGGCCATCTTGGTCGGCTGGCAACCATGAGGGAATTTCCACTGGAGGGACATCTAGGGACCTCCAGACCGATTCCAGATCCGCAGGTGACCGCACCGTGAGCAGTTTTCCATTCCTGGACACCGACAGACCGAATGGATACAGCCACCTGAATGGAGTAGACGTCTTGCGAAGAACATCCAGGAGAGGCTTGAACAAGCGTCGCTTTGCCAGGGTAGATGGCGCCAAGTCCTGGAACATCTGTAGCGGTACGTTGTCATACTCCAGCACTTCCATCTCTCTTTGCCTTTTCAGAAGAGCTACGGTGTCCACGTAGCTCAATAGGCCGCAAATTACATCGCGTGGCGGATCTTGGGGTTTAGGCCTAGGGCGCAATGCCCTGTGAATGCGCTCCACTACTATCCCCTCCGCTCTATCAGGCCCAAGCATCATGGAGAACAGTTCTCGCGCCACTTTCGGCAAGGCCTCCGCCGCTAGCGATTCAGGTAGGCCGCGAATGCGTATGTTGCGCCGGCGACTCCGGTTCTCCTGATCCTCCAATTTCAAGAAGGCATCATTCAATAGGGCTTTGTGAGAAGCAAGCACCTCCGCAGCTTTGCCCTCATAGGTCAGTATGGCTTCTTGCGTGCTTTCCAGCGTGACCACTCTCTGGCCGAGATGTTTTATATCGTCCTTAATGTCCGCCAAATCTTGCTTGAGTGGCGTGAGGGCAGATTCAAGAACCCGACGAAGGGTTCGTTCCGACAGCGGTGGATCTCTAGGCCTCCTATCCGAAATATCAGAGCCGCTGCCCGCATCCGATAGGTCTCCTGCGTCGGAGTCTGGAGCAGTAGACGCCGCCATATTGGCGCCTTTCTGTGCGGCAGCTCTCGGCGTTTTTCGGAGAAATTTCTCCATCTCAGGCTGTCTGGAGCGCTGTGGGGTAGACTCTGAGCTTCCTCTTGTCTTTTCTTTGCCAGGTTTCCCCATAATCAGGTAAAATCCAAGCTTTTATAGGGTAAATGAGCCGGAATGCTGGAGGAGCTCAAGCTCGTGCGGCCATTCAGCAGCGTGGCTCGGCTCCGCCCCCTATAGTAGTTATATTCTTGTACATAGGAGCAGTATTATAGTAGTTATATTCTTGTACATAGGAGGCAGTATTATAGTAGTTATATTCTTGTACATAGGAGGCAGTATTATAGTAGTTATATTCTTGTACATAGGAGCAGTATTATAGTAGTTATATTCTTGTACATAGGAGCAGTATTATAGTAGTTATATTCTTGTACATAGGAGCAGTATTATAGTAGTTATATTCTTGTACATAGGAGGCAGTATTATAGTAGTTATATTCTTGTACATAGGAGCAGTATTATAGTAGTTATATTCTTGTACATAGGAGCAGTATTATAGTAGTTATATTCTTGTACATAGGAGCAGTATTATAGTAGCTATATTCTTGTACATAGGAGCAGTATTATAGTAGTTATATTCTTGTACATAGGAGGCAGTATTATAGTAGTTATATTCTTGTACATAGGAGGCAGTATTATAGTAGTTATATTCTTGTACATAGGAGCAGTATTATAGTAGTTATATTCTGTACATAGGAGCAGTATTATAGTAGTTATATTCTTGTACATAGGAGCAGTATTATAGTAGTTATATTCTTGTACATAGGAGCAGTATTATAGTAGTTATATTCTTGTACATAGGATCAGTATTATAGTAGTTATATTCTTGTACATAGGAGGCAGTATTATAGTAGTTATATTCTTGTACATAGGAGCAGTATTATAGTAGTTATATTCTTGTACATAGGAGCAGTATTATAGTAGTTATATTCTTGTACATAGGAGCAGTATTATAGTAGTTATATTCTTGTACATAGGAGCAGTATTATAGTAGTTATATTCTTGTACATAGGAGCAGTAATTATAGTAGTTATATTCTTGTACATAGGAGCAGTATTATAGTAGTTATATTCTTGTACATAGGAGCAGTATTATAGTAGTTATATTCTTGTACATAGGAGGCAGTATTATAGTAGTTATGTTCTTGTACATAGGAGCAGTATTATATTAGCTAGATTCTTGTACATAGGAGCAGTATTATAGTAGTTATATTCTTGTACATAGGAGCAGTATTAGTAGTTATTCTTGTACTAGGAGCAGTATTATAGTATTATATCTTGTACATAGGAGGCAGTATTATAGTAGTTATATTCTTGTACATAGGAGCAGTATTATAGTAGCTATATTCTTACACATAGGAGTAGTATTATAGTAGCTATATTCTTACACATAGGAGTAGTATTATAGTAGTTATATTCTTGTACATAGGAGGCATTATTATAGTAGCTATATTCTTACACATAGGAGCAGTATTATAGTAGTTATATTCTTGTGCATAGGAGCAGTATTATAGTAGTTATATTCTTGTGCATAGGAGCAGTATTATAGTAGTTATATTCCTGTACATAGGAGCAGTATTATAGTAGTTATATTCTTGTACATAGGAGGCAGTATTATAGTAGTTACCGTATATTCTTGTACATAGGAGCAGTATTATATTAGCTATATTATTGTACATAGGGGCAGTATTACAGTCATGTTCTGTTCATTCCCCAGATAATGTGATTTTTTTCTTCTTGAACTGGAGGGTTGCTTTAATGGGTCAGACATTGACTTACAGAGTAGCTACCTATAGGTGACACTAGACATATAAGTACAGCATTCCTTTAAGACCTCCTGCACACGAACGTGTGCGCTCCGTGGCCGCAATGCACGAACACCGACCGTGGTGCAGCTGCAGCGGATCGCGGACCCATTCACTTTATTGGGTCCGCGATCACCTGTTCCGCAAAAAAATAGGATATGTTCTATCTTTTTGCGGAACAGAAGTACGGGATGAAACCCCACAGAAGCACTCCGTAGTGCTCCTGTACGGTTCCGTTCCGTGCTTCCGTTCCGCACCATTAAGTGAATGGGTCCGCCTCCGTGATGCGGAATGCCCACGGAACGACACCCGTGCGTTGCGGATCCGCAATACGGCAACGGGCAGCACACGTTTGTGTGCAGGAGGTCTAAAGAGAATGAGGCTGATATGCAATACCACATACAACCTGTGGAGGAGTAAAACCTCCATGTTTTTCTATTCTTGTACAGTCCCTTTAAATATATGTCTATGCAGCAGATTTGTAGCTCTGAATTGAAAAAAGTGGCTCTGATATATAAGTAGATTTATTGGCATAAAAATAAATAATATTCATGGGTAGGCATTCACGGTATGCTCCCTTGTATCAGTGATCTGTAGCCCCCGCTGTCCCCAGCAGCGCCCATCCCCTCCATTGATTTTCATGCTTGCTTCAGTCTTCCCTCCGTTCCTATTGCAGAGATGAATTTGTAGGTCACTTTAAACATTTCCTCCCGCTAATAGCTGGAGAGGTATCAGTTGCCAGCAAACAAGGTAAAGCATATGCACAAAATGCCTGTGATTACTCGTTAATAAATCACCCTAATGATCATATACAAAATTGCGAAATAAAAGTTGCACTGATGCGGAAAATAAAAGCTCATCAGATGCCGCACCCATATGTGCGCAGTCAACATCGCTCTGATCTATCTCCTTAGATTTTTGTCGAGTTAGGAATAGCAAGCTGGTAAGTGCACCCCTGAACAGTCTCCCTGCTCGGGGGCCGAGGTCATACGAGGATGTATTAATCTTGCTGTCTGTCCTGGGACGCTCTCGCTCCGCGCTCTGCACTCACTCAGTGACCTTATTGAATCTTTCGATACCATCCTCCCGGTGCAGTTTTCTGTTTCTAACGACGGCGAAGTCTCTACGACGCGCTGTTCTCCTGATTTCGATGCTGTGTTTTGGAAGGACGACATGGGCAGAGGTTTCATCCTGACGCATGATGCTTTCATCTACGTGAAAAAAAAAATATATATATCGTTGCACACAGGGTGAAAAATTTGCGCATGTTAGACATGCTTCTCTTTATGGCTGCCTTACCTCTCTACTAGGGTTTTGCTCCCCAAAACCTCTTCCAGAATGAGCCCCCAGTGCCGCCCCCCCCTCCCTGCACCACGGGCAAACAGCCGATTATGGCGGGATGGGCTGCGGCACCACCATTTTTCTACTTCAGCATCTGAAATGCATCAGTATATAAAAAAATTGGATTTGGCTGCTTCGCTGAATTTCACAAAGAAATGATATATTCGTAACGAATTACTTTGTCAGGAATCGCATTCCGTTGTAGGTAGCAGGCGCAATGACGGGGAACGGCGATCGCGCCGCCCACCCCGTCATTGAATCTCATCACACGCCGTGTTCATCATTGATCGCTGCATCTGACATTAAAATTAGCGTAAAATAGAAAAAAAATATATACATACTCACCTCATCCATTCGTTGGCGGAGAGGCCGTTGCGGCCATCTTGATTGGAGAAGATCACATCATCACGCTGGATGGCATGGTGACGTCATCCCTGGCCAACGTGGTGACATCACACGTCACAGTGCGCGCTTTCTTCAATCAAGATGGACGTGATGGCCTCTCCACAAGCAAATGGATGAGGTGAGTATGTTTTTGTTGTGTTTTTTACCACCATTTCAGTAAAAATAGATTTATTTCCACGAGGAAATTTGACTTTGTGGCAAATCAAATTTCTCCAGAAATTCGGATCGAAGGCAATTTGTTTGACTTTGATTCACTTATCTCTAATGGTGTCCATTCAGAAGAACATCTGTCTTATAATACAAGGTTGGCTCATGTCCACCTGAACGGAAGTCACTGGTACACTACAGCGCTCCGTCATGGCTGATATAGGGGGGGGGGGGGGCAGACCAGGGCCCCTCTCTGTGAGTTTCATTTGTCCTAAGAGAGCACATGGAGAGGGGCTGTTTGCATGAGACAACATTTGGTGTATTTTAAAGGGGTACTCCGAGACAGTAAACTCCTTTTAATAAGGCCCCATTCCAGACCCTCAGCTAAGTTCAGACCCCTATATAAATTCAGACTCCAGACAAGACCACTAAAATCAGACACCAGACCAGACTCCAAAAACCAGGCTCTCAATTAGATGCAAAAATTTATTCAGGCCCCAAAAATCAATTCAGATGTCATATGAGACACCTATATTCACATGCCGCTCCTTGCTGGTGGGTCCTCTTCTGCTCTGAGTGGAGCCCATTAGATACCCGATCCAGGAGCAAAGAGAGTAAGGGCTCGTTCACAGGGGGTGAAAAAAAAAAAAAGGATGCTGAAAACGGATAAACATGGGCGCACTCCTGTCTAAATGGCCTTTGAAAACGGGCCCATTGATTACAATAGGGTCTGTCTGGCCGTGAAAACGTGTCCGATTTTTGGGCTGACGGTATGCCGTGTGAATACCCCATAGCCTGCAATGGTTCTGGAAATGGCAGTTAAAAAGAAAAAAAAAAAAGTGAATGTGGGCCTAAGTTAAAGGGGTTTTCTGGGACTTTTTAAGGTTATCACTATCTGATTAGTGGGGTCCGACACCCAGGACGGTCACCCATTATCTGCTTCCCCATAAGATAAAACATTTACTTACGGCTCCTCGCTGGCAGGTCCTTTTCAGTTCAAGATGGCGCTATAGGTGAAGAGGTCCCGGATCCAGTGGCGAGGAGTACCAGGTCAGACCGCAAAATAGGATCCTCTGGATCTAATCAGTATTTAATCAGTCTGGGGTCCGACTCCCACCGATCATCCGTTTGAGAAGGTACTGGCATTCACAGTAGTGCCGCGACCTACTCTCAGCTCGCCAAACACAGCGCCGTGCATTGTATAGTGGTTGTGCTTGGTATTGCAGCTCAGCCTCATTCACTTCATTCACCGATGAACGTGACATCACACGGCCTAGGAAAGCTACCGCATGCACCAGTGCCTTCTCAAACAGCTAATCGGTGGGGGTCCTGGGTGTTGGACTCCCACCAATCAGTTAGTTCATCAGTTAAAAAATCCCTTTTAATCTTGGGTAGTGTTGAGCAAACTTGTGTTTTAAGTTCGGCGTCTAAAGTTCGGGTTCAGGATATCGAAGAATCACTTTATGGATTCCGCTACCACGGACCAAGTTATGGTCCGTGGTAGCGGAATCCATAACGCGATTCTTCGATAACCCGAACCGGAACTTTAGACGCCGAACTTAAAACACAAGTTCACTCAACACTAATCTTGGGGCATTGTCGCCTTATTGAACCTAATGGCAGAAGTTGTGCCCCCCAGCTTAGGAGCCCATTGCAGCTGTAGCTACAGCCCTGTCCTGTAGTCCAGGCATCGATTATTACTATTATTGTTATTTTTCGATACATTTATAACACGAGTGCATATTACAGATACATATGAATGGACATATATCTACGATATTTTCAGAAGCTTCTTCCAGCCATTGAGACGACGTTGCGAGGCTGAAGACGGAATACGTACTATTAAAATGTAGCAGGACATGGAGTGAAGCGTCCACTCTGAAATGTCACAGGAGTGGCTGTGCATTAATCAAACGCGTGTGTGTAAACTGATAAGTCTTCCGTCTGATTTTAAAGATTTCTGGAGAGGGACATCTCTGAATAGATGAATACACAAGGCATTGGATATTGCTGGAGGGAGAGAATACAACATTAATCACATTATAATCGCTAGACTGCTCGAATTTATTCTGCAGGTATCCCCTCCATGCAAAACGCCAGCATCTCCTAAAATGTTACCTCTCACATACAGATTTGGGTGGAGGGTGCGTGAATTATTATGAAGTGTCCATTCGATGATTGCTATTTTCTTAAAGTGGCGGCGAGCCCTGTATTTCCTTCCCGGTTGTCGGTTTCTCTTCATCACTTCGCCGGTAAACAAGGCTTATCATCTGTCCTGCATTAAATAAGCCCCCTGATCCGTCCCATAAATTATTTCCTCGTTATCCACAAACGCACCCAATCCAAGCCGGCCCTCAATCACTTTCCAGATGAGGACATAGATCAGGGAGCTGCATTCGTTTAGATAGGCGTTCTGGAAATCGGGATATGATAGCCCCCCCCCCAATCGCCCTCCACAATAATGCAGGTTTGTGGACTTAGACGAGGTATCTATTAATATTAATAATAGTAATCGGGGGAGATGAAAAGCAATGAAAACTTCTAAGGTAAATTTATGGGAATTGCAACCTTCAGTCCTGTCCTGGATGATATTAACATCAATGGCGCAGGAAACGTTCCGGAACGAAATGACGCTTTAATCTCTAGATCTTTTGAAGACTATTCTCTGGTGCTGGACAGTGTGTATTTTTGAGTTGCAAATATGAATGGGGGAAGGGAAGTGACCACTGATCTGAGCACATTTCTAGCATTTACAAGTCCATGTAGCCATTGGAGTAATGGAAGGGTAGTTCTAGCCATACAGGACCCCCAAACAAGAGTTAACCTTGGGGTGTTCCCCTGCCTATTTATTGCATTGGGAAATCGACAGAGAAAAATATTTCCCGTTGCCCATTGAAGTTGATGCTCATTGCAGCGACGCTCTACTCACTAATAGAGCGGAGTCCTTGTATCCCTTTAAGGCCTGTTGACTATTACACCAATGTGTCACATTCTTGAGTGAGATGGCTGTCAGTCTACAATGATCTCATGTGTACCTCAGCCATATGCTTAAAAGAGGACCTTTCATCTGGCAAAACATTGTGAACTAAGTGTCATGATCTGTACAGCGGCGCCCAGGGATCTCACTGCACTTACTATTATCCCTGGGCGCCGCTCCGTTCTCCTGCTATGCCCTCCGGTATGTTCGGTCACTTGGTTATAGTAGGCGGAGACTGCCCTTGTTCTCCTGGGCGTCTCCTTCTCCTAGGCTGTGAACTCTGCGCTGCGATTGGCCAGCTCTACAGCCTAGGAGAAGGAGACGCCCAGGAGAACAAGGGCAGACTCCGCCTACTATAACCAAGTCCCCTAAGTCTCCGCCTACTACCCCTACAGACCCCTCTTCTAAAAAGAGCATCTTACTCTTTCTGGAAGACCAAGCATACATTACACATGCAGCCCATTGATTTCATTAAAAGAGTAATGCTTAGGTTCACCTGCGGGAGTGCTCCAGGTAAGTGCTCAGGCACATGGCTGTTGGTCTGCCAGTTCCGTGCATTGGGGACGGCAATGGACAGGCAACATCCGTGCGGATTCCGCAGATAGATCGAGACCCATCTGACTTGAATGAGTCCGTGATCCGTCCACACTAACACTGCGGTGCGGAGGCACGGAGAGAACCCCAGGGAAGCGTTCCGAATCCTTCCGGATTGCGGGTCCGCAATTTGACCCGTTGTTTGACGGCCGCAATACGGGAACGGCCAGGCAACGGCTGTGTGCATGAGCCCTAAATTATGCCTCATTCACACGTCAGTGTTCAGTCAGTGATTTCCATCAGTGATTTGGAGCCAAAACCAGTTGCGACTCTAAACACAGAACAGGTGCAGATCTTTCCCTTATACCTTATGTCTGTGGAGGCTCCAATCATGGTTTTGGCTCCCAATCACTGATGGAAATCATTGACCAAAACACTGACGTGTGAATGAGGCTTTAAACACTTGCCTGGCACGCACACAGATTACAGATGATCTCTATCCCATCGATTTCTAATAAAAAAAAAGTGTGATTCTTAGTTTCACCTGCGGGGGTGCTATAGGTAAATTAAACACTTGCTGTCTGGTTCAAAGATTAGCTCATCAGAAGCCCATTCCTTTCCAATAAAAAATAAATAAATAAAGTATAATTCTTATTGTCGCCTTTGGGGGTGCTGCAGATTGATTAAACACTTAAAGGGAAATTTAAAATGTCGCAAGTTGTGTTTCAGACTTTTTAAATGCGACTTTTTGAATAAAAAAAGTTTCAAGTGCCTCTTTTTAAGCCACCCTCACCTACTTTTCCAAAAGGAGTGTGAGAAAGGAGCGGGATCAACACCTGAGACAAATTTATCTTAATTTACAGAAGTTTTCTGGGCAAATGAAGCCTGAAATCTCCAGCAGCTCTAAGCTGCCGTACATTTCTGTATAGGACACAGACTACAGAAGGATGTGCCTAATTGGTGACCGAGCCTGCACCTCGTAATACGTTAGGCACATCCTCCAGCAGCACAGGGGATATTAAGACCGGCACTCACTGTGTGGTTCACTTATAACCCATTCCTTTCCAATAAAAAAAAAAAGTGTAATTCTTAGTTTTGCCTGTGGGGGTGCTACAGGTAAATTAAACAGTTGCTGTCTGCTTCACCACAGATTACAGCTCATCGCTAGCTCATTAATTTCGCCTGCGAGTGCCATGGCCTTCTCAAGGTTTTCTCTATGCCAATGACGTCAACAATAGAATTTACAGCGCTGTGCTTGGTGAGCTACAAGGAGGCTGCGGTGCTCACAGGAGTGGCGTTGCCTTCCCAAACCGCTGATCGCAGAGGGTCCTGCGTGTCGGATTCCCACCAAACAGATATTTAGAAAAAGTCAGAAAACCCTTTTAAACACTTTCTGTCCATTTCATCACAGATTACAGCTCATTAATTTCCTATTTAAAAAAGTGTGATTCTTAGTTTCGCCTGCGGGGGTTCTACAGGTAAATTAAACGGTTGCTGTCTGGTTCACCTGCAGATAAAAGCTCATTCCAATAAACAGGTTTTGCCTGTGGGGGTGCTACAGATTAATTGAAGGGTAAATTGCAGCTTAAAAAGCACAGCGCCGTCCATACGATAGTAGGGCAGCTCTCTTCTTCCATAGAAGTGAATGGGAGCGTGCCGCGCTCATAGAAATGAATGGAGGGCGGCTGCGCATGCGCAGTGCTCTCTCCTTCACTTTCGGGGCTCCGTTCTCGATATAGGTGCGGGACCCGCACCTATCAGACAATGGGGGCTTATCCTAGCGATATGCCCCCATTGTCTGAGATGAGAAACCCCCCTTTAAGCGCTCATAGAGCACCTTGGCCTCTTCTCACGGCTAATCGGCAGGGGTGCCGGGAGTCAGACCCCTGGCTGATCCTGTAGACAGGCCATCAATATAAAGATTCCGGAGAACTCTTTTAAACACAGATTAGAGGTCCATTCACACGTCCGCAATTCTGGCTCTGCCTCCGTTCCACAATTTTGTACCGATTCATTTCAAAAGATGCCGACAGCACACCGTATGCGGTCCGCCTCCTTAGATAGAGCAAGTCCTATTCTTGTCCGGACAAGAATGGGTATTTGTATCATAGGGCCGGCCACGTGCGGTCAGAACGCATACTGCCGCCATCTGCAATTTGCGGCCACCAAAACACTCACGGACCCTACAGGTGACCTCCGGGGGCCCAGCGGCAGGACAACCCGGTCTAAACATACAGATTCCGGTGGGACAGTTTATCCCAAACTTACCGCGCGCCATTGATGAACGGCGGGAAGAAGTCTGCTCCGGCTCTAATGGATAAAGGGAGCGGAGGAGCGAGCGGCATCATTGTCTCCGTTTGTAAATAACATATTGCCGCCAACTGTTTCTTAATTGCCCAGACTGTTGATAAATAATCCAGTCCTGCTGCTCTCCACAGACAATTTGCTTTGGATCAGGCTAGGCAATTCAAATAACACTAATTATTTATGATTTTATGATGTTAAAATGAATATTAAATGAAACAAAATTCCCAAGGATTACTCGCATGGCAGCTAAGTACATAACATTCTGTACAGATGGTTGGAAGACTCATTTTTGCTTCATTGCCGCATACATATCCTTGAAGGATTCCGTCGGAAGACAAGCCTATCTTTGAATTTTTCATTAAACCAGACGTCTTGAAATATGAATTCCTTTTATGTTTCTGCGAGTTTTGGGGGAAGAGAACTCTGGGTGAATAAATCATACGACGCTACGTGTCACCAGGACTTGTGAATATTTCTGCAATGTTATTTTATCCTCAGTAGAGCCCCATTGATTATCAAACTCAGCGGAGAGCCTTTTATGATCATATATCTCCATTAGCGCCTACTTTGACTGCCATAGATTTTTCTGGTTAAGACTGCATTATGTATTAGCCGTCCCGTCGTCGCCTCAAGACCAAAAGTTTGATACGGCTTTTCAATTCTGTATTATGTATAGACCTTTCTTATCTTCTATATGTAAAAATAGGAGCCGGTGTCTTGTCTGTGCCTGTGTGTGTGTGCGAGCGTCAGCCGAGACCCCAGCCAACCCTCTCCTCTTCTCTTCCTCCGCAGACGGCGTACTTTATTATGAAGATGAATTTCTACAATGAAATGGCTGTCAGGGTAAATATCTCTCTTCTTGTTATACAGATGAAAAGTCAATTGTGATCTGAATTTACTTTTCATAATAGAAGTAAACTAGACTAATGCATACACCATCAGGACGGGCGCTAATGGAAAATCCACCGCGTAGCTGCCACGCAGAAGAATCAGGAGCAGAATTAACCAAAAGGGTTTTTTTTTATTAAAGGGCCGGGGGTTTAACTTGGGACTTTGTGTTTTTTATTAGGGGAAGTTTAGGTTTATCTTGAGGATTTGGGTGCAGAATGAAGCCGGGTGATGGTCTTCTTTGTAGTCCCAGTTATTCTTGTTAAAGGGCATCTGTCGGCAGATTTGCACCTTTTAAGTGTCTCACCTGAAGACATCTGTGTTGGTCCCATGTTCATATGTGCCCGCATTGCTGAGAAAAATAAAGTTTTAATATATGCAAATGAGCCTCTAGGAGCAATGGGGGCGTTACCGTTACACCTAGAGGCTCAGCTCTCTCTGCAACTGCTTCATCCTCTGCACTTTAATTGATAAGGCCAGGCGGTGAAAACATCATCACACCTGGTCCTGTCCATTAAAGTGGAGAGGACGCGGCAGTTGCAGAGAGAGCAGAGCCTCTAGGGGTGAGGGCAAAAAACCCACGTTGCTCCAAGAGGCTCATTTGCATATATTAAGGCTACTTTCACACTAGCGGCACGGACCTCCGGCAGGCTGTTCCGTCGGGTCAACAGCCTGCCGGATCCGTCCTGCCGCTAGTGAACGTGTGCCTCCGGACTGCCTCTCCATCCCCATTGACTATAATGGGGGCGGGGGCGGAGTTCCGGCGAGGCACGGCGAGAGGCTGCCGGAATAAATGTCGGACATGTCGTAATTTTATTCCGGCAGCCTCTTGCCGTGCCTCGCCAGAACTCCGCCACCGCCCCCATTATAGTCAATGGTGACGGAGAGGCAGTCCGGAGGCACCTGGTCACTAGCGGCAGGACGGATCCGGCAGGCTGTTCACTCAACGGAACAGCCTGCCGGAGGTCCGTGCCGCCAGTGTGAAAGTAGCCTAAAACATCATTTTTCTCAGTAATGCGGGCACATATGAACACGGGACCAACACAGATGTCTTCAGCTGCAAAGCACACATGTAACAGGTCAGCCAGTGTCATAGGTACAGAACTGCTGACAGATGCCCTTTAAAGGGGTTTTCTGTAATATGGATGGCCAATCCAGCTGATTGCAAGGACCACAGCACGTCGGAATCAGAACCAGCGTCATACAATCATTTTCTTTTTCTCCCAAGAGGTATTTCTTGTGTGCTCATCGTCACCCCCTAGTACTATTCAAAAGTTTCCAAAAAGAGTATAGAAGGATAAGTGACAACTGCTTTGAGCAGATTTCTCTTGTCGCTATTTTAACTGCTATTATACTGATCCCCCCCATGGGTAGAATAATAGAGCTGAAGGGTAAGAGAAGCAGTCTATGGACTGAAGTTGCTCTTGTGTAAATTACCTCTCGTTTAAATCACGTTTTTATTTTCTTTTTCTATTTTTATAATTTCTATATAAGACGCTCCTTCAGTTTTAACTCTGAGCTTTATAATGGGCCAACACTTACTGTTCTGTAGACCTGACTGCTCAGCAGTCATCTCATTATAATGAGAGGCAGGATTACAAGACGAGCACGTAGAAATAGATAACACAGGATCCACCGTTCACAACAGGTGATGTACACAGCCAGGGACGTAGCTAAAGGCTCATGGGCCCTGGTGCAAGAGTTCGGCTTGGGCCCCCCTTCCCTCAGTGCTTTGTGGCCAGGGGGGGCACATAGCCTTCGTGCTGCCTGAGCCAAAAATTGAAATACCCCCCCATCAAATTTTTGGCCTAACCCCTTCCCTCCAGCCAGAGGTGTAACTTGACCAGCATGCACTTTCTAAAATATCGGTGTCTTCCTTTGCGGCACAAGTCTTTTTAGGCCGGTAGCGACTGCTACCTCTGCACCCCTATAGCTACGTCCCTTTACACAGCTCCCCTACATCCCCTCCCTGCAAACTGACCTCTGCACAGGTCACAGAGCATGCCCATAACAGTCTCCCGTAAAGCTGGATCTCTCTGCCCCATTTGCCACTAGATTACTAACGCTGGGTTCAGACCTGAGCGTTCTGAAAGGAGCGCTCTGTATGCGCGATTGTACCGGCGTTTGCAATCGCGCATACAGAGACAAGCGAACGCCCATTGTCGCGCGTTCCCAAAAGTCTATGTACGGGAACGCGCGACAAGACGCCCCAAAGAAGCTCATGTACACCCCAAAGAACGCCCATGTGAGAACCACAGCCGTAGGAACGCGCTGTAAAACGCTCAGGTGTGAACCCAGCCTAAATCCTGCTCAGTATGATGGAAGTGATTGGCCTTAAGGACACTGCTCTCTCCTGGTTTTCTTTCTCCTCTTGATTTTGGGGTCCCTCTGGATTCTAGGTCCTCTCTTCTTTTCTTTCTGCACAGCCCCTATTGGACAGACTGTCTGGTTTTTAGTATCAACTCTATGCTTATGGCCTCATGCACACGACCGTATTTTGTTTCCGTGTCCGATCCGTTTTTTTTGCGGATAGGATGCGGACCCATTCATTTCAATGGGCCCGCAAAAAACGCGGACAGCACACCGTGTGCTGTCCGCATCCGTATGTCCGTTCCGTTGCTCCGTAAAAAAAATAGTGCATGTCGTTTTTTTTGCTGACCACAAAACGCATACGGTCGTGTGCATGTAGCCTATGGCAGTATCATTTCTATGCTGGCGATCCCAATCGCCATGTTGAATTTGCAGAATGGGTGTCACAGCAGTTACAACCGGACCCACATTTGGCAGGTCCAACACACAACCTGTTTGGCAAAATTCGGCAAGCAACTTGCCAACTGTGCCATGGTGGATGGGTGGTCTGTTGGGGTGCCAAGTGTTGAAATCTTCTGGGTTCCCCCAGAGATCAGCACAATCTCTTTCCTCTCCTCGTGTGTTAATCTCACAGCTATATCTGTGTCTGTAACAAAGAGAAATTTGTTAATTACTTTGGAAGGAATAAAGGTAAGATTTAAGGTCAGATTTAAGGACAGATTTGGATTCCTCATCAAATTCTCTTTCACGTACATATGTCACATGCCCCTCTTCCCATTTTAATATATTAACATGGTTCCAAGAAGGCAGTTTTCAAAATGGCCTCCAAATTGGTCACCACCCATCACAGACTTCCCAACCACCATTTTCCATTTATTCAGGTGTCTCCATACTTTTGGACCACCCTGTGTAGAACAGGCACCTCTTACCTTTTTTTCACACCTGTCTCCTTATAGATCGTGAGCTCTTGTGAACAGTGCCCTAACGCCTCTTGTTTTAATTGTTGACTTTGTTATTGTGTATTTTGTTTGTACAAAACCCTTTGATTGTAAAGTTCTACGGAACATGTTGGCGCTATATAAATAAAAATTATTATCATTAGTTATGCGAATGAGCTCTTAACAAGCTCTGCCTCTAAGGCCTCTTTCACACGGGCGTCGGATAGGATGCGGGTGCGTTGCAGGAAAATGCGTGATTTTTCCACGCGAGTGCAAAGCATTTTAAGAAAAATCGTCATGTTTGGTACCTAGACCCGAATCCGGACTTCTTCACAGAAGTTCGGGCTTGGGATCGGGGTTCTGTAGATTTCAATATTTTCCCTTATAACATGGTTATAAGGGAAAATAATAGCATTCTTAATACAGAATGCTAAGTAAATTAGAGATGGAGGGGTTAAAAAATAAAAATAAATAATTAAACTCCCCTCATCCACTTGTTCACGCAGCCCGGTGTGTCTTCTTTCTTCTTCTTTGAGGACCTGGGAGAAAAGGACCTTGGGTGACGTCACTGTGCTCATCACATGGTCCATCACATGGTACGTCACCACGGTGATGGAACATGTGATGAGCGCAGTGACATCACCAAAGGTCCTTTTCCTCCCATCAAAGAAAAAAGGCGAGCAGGGCTGCGCGGACAAGTAGATGAGGTGAGTTTAATAATTAAAAAAAAAAATTTAACCCCTCCATCACCCTAATTTACTTAGCATTCTGTATTAAGAATGCTATTATTTTCCCTTGTTATGTTGTTATAAGGGAAAATAATAAAGATCGGGTCCCCATCCCGATCGTCTCCTAACAACCAAGCGTGAAAATCGGACCGCATCCACACTTGCTTGCGAATGCTTGCGATTTTCACGCACCCCATTCACTTCTATGGGGCCTGCGTTGCATGAAAAACACACAATATAGAGCATGCTGCGATTTTCACGCAACGTACAAGTGATGCGTGAAAATCACAGCTCATGTGCACAGCCCCATAGAAATGAATGGGTCCGGATTCAGTGCGGGTGCAATGCGTTCACCTCACGCATTGCACCCGCGTGGAAAACTCGCCCGTGTGAAAGAGGCCTAATACCACCAGATGTACAGCAGCTATCCTATAAGTCAGTGTTTGACCTCTTAAATAGACTTTTAAATAAGCCAGCACCTCATCTGCAGACAGCTGTTTGGGGGTGATTGCTCCTCATCAGTGCAGAGCAGAGAGAACTGGCTTAACTGGGTGAGAGACCTAGGTCAGGATTCAGGGAAGATTATATATCCTTGAAGGGGTTCTCCGGGAATTAAGAAAATGAAAATACTTAAATTTTACTTCATTATAAATATATTACCAAATACCTTTCATTAGTTATAATGTCTCGTTTTGTCAGGGGAGCAGTCATTAGGAGAAAGAAAATGGCTGCCATCCTACTAGTCCACACAAAACCCTGTCCTAATTACACAGCAGGACAGATTAAAGAGCTGCACCATCTTCCTCTCTTACTTGTCAGGGATAATGATCCTGAATACAGCTTAATATGATCTTCAGATGAATCTCTGTAGAAATGGAGGTCATTAGGATACATGAAGTACAGAGAGGATAGTGGGGGTGTAGATAAGGAGCAGCAGCTCTTGTACGCAGTCTCCATTACCACAGTCTGTCCTGTCCATCCTCTCTGTACTTCATGTCTCCTCATGAACTCCATTCCTACAGAGATTCCGCTGAAGATCTTATCACCTGTATTCAGGATCATAATCCCTGACAAGCAGAGCAGAGAGGAGGATGAGGCGGCTCTTTACCTCAGTGTTGTAAAGTAACTTGTCCTGCTGTGTGATTAGGACAGGTTTTGTGTGCACTAACGTCCTGTTAGTGCACACAAAACCTGTCCTAATCACACAGCAGGACAAGTTACTTTACAGAACCATTGTATTTCTCCTAAGGATTGCTCCCTAGACAAAAAAATCCATTATAGCTAATGAAATGTATTTTGGAATATATTTATACTAAAGTAATATTTAAGTATTTTAATTTTCTTAATTCTTGGAGAACCCCTTTAAGGAGAGCGCCTAAATGGCTTAAGGAGTCTTATAGGCCAGGAATTCTGGGAACAAGAATTCTGTATATGAGCTCTTGGCACTAGGTCGAATATTGGCTTATAGGATGGCAACCGTACATCTGGTGGCATTAGAGGCAGAGCTTGCCAAGAGCTCATATACATACCCTCTTCCCAGAATTCTAGATAAGAGTTGCCTGGCCTATAAGAATCCTCACACCCTTTAGGTGCTCACCATAAGGAATATAGTACCCCCCAATCATAGTTTAATGAAGCTGCAGTAAAGTGTATCTCTAAATGCTGTAAACAGCACCTCAGGCAAGATGGCAGCCCCCATAATCATGTATAGTAAATACAATAAAAATAATTATACAATTAGAACATAAAAACAGAATAGAAAAAATATTTATCATGGAACATTACCTTTAAAGAGGACTTTTCATGGGTCCAGACATTATCAAATAAGTATGGGGTTATGTAGGGCATAGTGCAGGGATGTATGGTCACTTACTAGTTTGTCTGGGCGCCGCTCCGTTCACCCGCTATGCCCCCCTTTTACTTTTCCCGCCTGGTATGTAAATGAGTATCATCGGTACAGGGAGGAGGAGACTGCCCTGTTTCTCAGTGCGCTACAGCCAGGGAGAGGAGAAACAAGACAGTCTCCTCCTCCCTGTACTGATGATGGTCATTTACATACCAGGCGGGAAAAGTAAAAGGGGGCATAGCGGGGCAACGGAGCGCCGCACAGATAAACTAGTAAGTGACCATACATCTCTGCACTATGCCCTTGACAACTTACTACTTATTTGATAATGTCTGGACCCATGAAAGCTCCTCTTTAAAAAGTCATCTATTTTGAAGCATCTTACAAACAGCTATAATCAGAAGCTAGGCGGTCATAGATTTCCTGTCCAGTGGCCACTACAGCGGACATCTAGTATTGCATGCTGACCATATAATACATGGGCAGGTCTAGACTGCCAGAGCAAGAGAGAGGAGACCCCAATGGATGACTACATCCCCCCAGGAGGTCCAGAGTGTAACACCATCGCAGTAGGTCATGTAGCAGTAAAAAAATGAAATCAAAGCAATTCATATAAAATAAAAGTAAGCGAAACAAGGATTGTAAGTAGAGATTAGCGAATTAGTAAAAACAAAATATTCGGGCCGGTTCGCTGATTTTTTTTTAAAATAATTTGGTTCGATCCGAATTTTTTTGCAGCGAATAGCATTAAAGAACTGCTATTTTCTGGCTGCACAGAGCCTTTATAGTGGTGTAGAACACTGTGCCTTGCAGTAACCCGCATAGGGAGTCTGCTGTGGTAGTGTTATAATACTGTGAGTCAGTATGACATGCAGATGACAGGCGTCGCTCTTAGAATCACTGCACACTTCACTTATTTGGGCAGTCACAGGGCCAACACTAACCAAATAACTCAAGTGTGAACTCAGTCTTTCAGGTCGATGTTAGCGTCAAGAAGAAGCGCACTCCTTTTACACCGTCAGCAGCTGATTCCACATAGATGTCAACAGAACCTGCTCTATTAAACATTTATACAAGTAGAGCCCCCTGACAAAGTGGAGAGGGTGTCAGCAGTAAGTTTGTGTTGACGTCACTGATTATTTTGCCCTTCCTCTGATCCGTCAGAACAATGACCCCCAAAAAACGGATCCTGTCTGTTGAGCATTCGCCTTCACTCGGTCAGCATTTGGTCAGTAACCCATCAGTATTGCTAATGCGAAAAAAACAGGAGTGGATCTAAAACAGAGATGACCCGTGAATGTAATATTTGCATGTCTTCTGTGTTTTGTACCCACTCCTGCTTTTGGCTACCAAATCACAAGCCAATTTTGATAGGACCATACAGGCCTTACAGCTGCTACACAGGCAGGATCCATTGTGCATCTCCTTTTTCCTTCCTTCTGACAGATCAGAAGGGGCAAATAAATGATGGTCAGCGAGGCCGAAAGGCAAACTAGTGGCCCAGTCATGAAGTGGAGAGGGTGGGAACAGCATGAGAAGTCCACAGAGTGGCCCTATGACATAGTGGCTAGGTGGAAGCAGCATGAGGAGACCACAGAGTGGCCCAATGACAGAGTCTGGAGGTGGCAGCAGCATCAGGAGGAGGATACAGAGTGGCACAATGACAGTGAGGAGATGGCGGCAGCATCAGGAGGCCACAGAGTGGCAAGGTGACATAGTGTGGAGGTGACAGCAGCATCAGGAGACCACAGAGTGACCCGGTGACAGATTGGGGAGGTGGGTGGCAATACGAGTACCAGCTGAAGATGGTGAGTGAAAGAAGGAGCACTTGGCATCAGATGTGTGGCATCAGGTGGATGGCAGCATCAGAATAGTAACTGAGGCAGGTAGCCAGAAGAAACCGTTCTCTTTTGTCACAAAGTGTTGGTGTGGCACCATGGATCATCTAGTCTGATGCATCAGGCACTGGCGTGTGGAAATCCTGGCTGATCAACGCCTGATTCATCTTGACAAAGGCTTTAAAACATAACTGCACCGCTGAACGGCAAATATATTTTACTTTTTTCCACTTATACACTGCAAAAAAGGCTTTAGAACATATAACTGCACCGCTGAACGGCAAATAGGCCCTTATTTTTTACCACTTATACACGACACAAAAGGCTTTAGAACATATACTGCACCACTGAACGGCAAATAGATTTTTCTTTTGCACTAATACACAAAAGAAAGGGCTTTAGAACATATAACAGCACCGCTATACGGCAAATAGGCCCGTCGTTTTTTTTCCTCTTATACACTCCACAAAAGGCTTTAGAGCATATAACTGCACCGCTGAACGGCAAATAGGCTCTTAATTTTTTCCACTTATACACAACACAAAAGGCTTTAGAACATATAACTGCACAACTGAACGGCAAATATATTTTTCTTTTTTCCACTTATACACTCCACAAAAGGCTTTAGAGCATATAACTGCACCACTAAACGGCAAATAGGCCCTAATTTTTTTCCACTTTTCCACTCCACAAAAGGCTTTAGAACATATAACTGCACCACTGAACGGCAAATATATTTTTCTTTTTTCCACTTATACACTCCACAAAAGGCTTTAGAACATATAACTGCACCATTAAACGGCAAATATATTTTTCCTTTTTCCTCATATACTCCACAAAAGGCTTTAGAACATATAACTGCACCGCTGAATGGCAATTTTTTTTTCTTTTTTTTCCACTTATACACGACACAAAAGGGCTTTAGAACATATAACTGCACCGCTGAACGGCAAATATATTTTTCTTTTGCACTAATGAACAACAAAAAGGGCTTTGGAACATATAACTGAACCACTGAACAGCAAATAATTTTTTTTTTTTTGCACCACTAATGCACACCAAATGGGCTGTAATTTTCGCACTTCACCACGCAACGGCTAATAAGCCCTTTTTTCTTTCCACTAATACAAGCCAAAAAATGCTTTAGAACATATAACTGCACCGCACAAGGGCAAATAAGACATAGAAATATTTCCTTGTATTAAACCCTGTTAATAGCTGTATCAAACAGCACTTGCACCCCAATAACAAGAACAGTTTGCTGGAATTACAGAGCTGTATAATGGCAATTTGGATTCACAGTCAGTGCAGCAAGGTGTAATAGGATTGTTCCTATTACCCAGGCTGTAACCTCCCTTACTGAACCCTGTTCTACATAAATGCTGTGTAATGATTCCTCCCTATCCTTTCTCTACACCTTGAATAATCTTTCCCTGAACTTGCAAATCATTTTTTTAGCACAATTAAGTCTTTTCTACCACTGTCCCTAGCGCCTGCTGACGTCTCTCCCTGCACGAAGTACACTGAAAAATGGCTGATTCCAAGATGGCTGAATCTATTTATAGGCTGTGACATCACAGGGCTGGATGGCTTCTGATTTGCTGCATGCATTGCATTATGGGTGATCCGCGTTCCCAGAGTTCCTTGCTCCATGTCCTCACACATGCAGCAGCCATTTTAGGAAAAATTACGATTCGTTACCACGAAGCGTGAGGAAATTCGGATTCGGTGGAAATCAAATTTTTACTGAAATTCGGATCGAATTCCACTTCGTCAACTTCGATTCGCTCATCTCTAATTGTAAGCTTCCCAGAGATGTCTTAAGATGCCGGCCAGACACTGAGAGGAGTACGTCCTTTCCCTTCACTTCAGATGTATCAGATAGCTGTAAACTAGACTGCAACATTGATTTCCAGTGCTGGATCCTAAAATAGTCATCACATTTGAATGGAGAGGACGTCTGGATAACGGAGACTTTATATATTACAGAGAGACAGCGGCATGAAATAACATCACTGCTCCTGGAGCATAAAATGTGCCCTATTTAAAGGGAAACGTCTGGTACACCAGCCTACGGTAGCGCAAGTGTTGGGCTGTTTAAAGGGGAAGGTACAAAAATATTCAAAGCAAATAGAATCTGAAAAGTCTGCTTCTGAATATAGAGGCCAGTCTATGTTCTGCCCTTGTCAAGAGGGGGAAGATATCTACCTCATCTGAGATTTCACAATTTTCAACACACACCCAAAAGAGGTGATCCATTGGTAGATCCATAATGGAATTGGTTCACAACTACCACCCTTATTCTTACTCCCCTGAATTTCAGATGACTGCAAGGTCTGTGTATATTACAAATCCACCTTAAAGGGGTTGTCTCACCTTAAACGTTGGTGTCATATCACTAGGATATGCCGCCAATGTCAAACAGGTGCAGGTCCCACCTCTGAGACCCGCACCTATCTCTAGAACAGACCACCCTACATTAATTTCTAGACGGGTGCCAAAAATATCTGAGCGCTGGCTCGACTATATCCGGCAGTTCCATAGAAGTGAATGGAGAGGTGGCCGCGCAGCTTTTTTCAGCACTCCCATAGAAATGAAAGAAGGTCACGTATGTGTGCTACGCTGTCCTTCACTTTGGCCACCAGAGGTGGGACCTGCTTCTGTTTTACATTGGTGGTATATCCTGGCGATATGCCAACAATGGTTGAGGTTAGACAACCCCTTATGCTGTCCATCCTGGGGTCATCTGCAGCATAGTTTAAAGGGGTCATCACAAGGATGTGCCAAAACTGTTTGATAGGTGGAGGTTCTACAACTGGGAAACTCCACTTATGCAGAGATTGGGGTCTCTTTTCTCCATTCTTCTGCCATGAAGGGGAGGACAGCTGCACAAGGTTGTGGCTGGGTTCTGCCAAGTTCAAAGACATTGGGGGATATGGATCTTAACGTTCCTGACTGGCATAGTTCCTAACTTGTAGACATTTCTGAATATGCCATGAATGTCTCCTTGTAGGTTCCCTATTTGCTCCTAAATGTCCAGATGCATATTCCACAGCTCTGTACAGGGGTTGTCACCTTCAGCCCATGTTTCCAGTCTAGTTTCCCTATCCTAGGTAAACATATTAGGCTGGAACCACACGTCCAGTTTTATGTAGTTTTTGTAGTGGAAAGCCAGGAGTGGATTCGAAAGAAGTGGCAACGTGGCTTCTCCTTCCTTCTGGATCTACTGGCTTTAGCTAAAAAGCTGCATCATAGAAGGCATTATGGTCATTTCTTCTTTGTTTTGGAGTGGTGGAAAATGAACGGATTCCTGAGAAAACCCAGACATACATGAAGAGAACATACAAACTCCATGCAGATGTAGTTCTTAGTTTGATTCACACCCAGGTCCTCAGGACCGCTAAGCAACAGGGCCGCAGTGATACTTTTTTTTGCGATTGTTACATTTTCAGGTCGCCTTGTGACTCTATTAAAAATCATTAGACACAATGTCACAATGTGACATGTCTCGTGTACTCTTTACGTCTCGAGACATGTCGCTGTGTTGCCCTAGCCTCAAGGAAGTGCATTTAGTTACTTTTTTTTTAATTACCTCAATTAATTTTAGCATTTTCTTTTATTCATTTTTTTTTTTAAAGTATTCCTTTATTCATCATGTTTATTAATTTTGGCAGTTTTATTTATTTACCAATTTATTTTAAAATTGCCTCACGGTTTGGGTTAAAGACAATCTGTCAGCATGAGCAACCCTATAAGACTAGGCATACAGCTTGGTAGGGTTGATCATACTGATAAAAACGATAGGGGGTAAGTCACTATGCTGAAATACGCAGAAATTTGGCGTATTTCAGGTGCAGATAGCGGCGCAACTAACCACCACTTCACCCCGCTCACGCCAGGTCTAAAATTTTTTAGACCTGGCACTGGATGCGCTGAAGTTATGGAGAGGCCTGTACTTCTTCATAACTTAGGCGGATCCACCGCCAGTTTAGTGCTTCATTAAGACTGGCGTCTAAAACGACGGACCCGGAAGCACCCTCTGCATACCCCCCACGCCGCATTTTCCAAAGGAACTCTGAAAAATGGAATCGGATTGGTTGCTATGGGCAACTACGCTAGTTTTCTTTTACACCAGTTTTGATAAATCTCCCCCATCGTTTTTATCAGCATGATCAAACTTACCAGGCCGTATGCCTGGTTTAATAGGGTTGATCATGCTGACAGAGGCGCTTTAAGCAAATACCATTTTTTGCCCACTTACTTTACCAAACAAATGTATTTTTTAGAGTTTATATACTAATGTATAAAAAAAAAACATTTTTACAAGTTACATTTTTTATTTTTTTTGTTTTAAAATCATTAAAGGGGTTGTCCCACGAAAAATATTGCCGTTTTCAAGCCAGCACCTGGATGTGAATATTTTTGTAGTTGCATGTAGAGAGGACAAGCCACTAAAATGTATCTGTATAGCGCCACCTGCTGTTTGCCCTTTTTTCTTATTTCTCTATCCACACACACACGCTCAGTTCCATCCTTCATCTTCCTCCTGAGCTATGATAGGGAAAGAGCTACAGCAGAAAGGGCATGCCCCCTGAGCTGCTGCATAAAGGACAAGCCCCCTGAGCTGCTGCATAAAGGACAAGCCCCCTGAGCTGCTGTAGAAAGCACATGCTTCCTGAGCTGCCAGCTTGACATAAATCTAGAAAAGCAATAAATAGGGAGATCTCTGGATCCATGTGAGGTACAGGGCCGGTTCCAGCTTTGTTAGAAAGAGATTGTCATGTTCTATATGATGTTTGATTTTCAGTTTTTTACACTAATCTTGGGAGAACCCCTTTAGATATTTTTTCCTACAGATAGTAACAAAAAGTTACATTTTTGTATAAAGCTAAAAATAATAAAACATTTTTTTTAGAATAATTAAATTAGTTTTCTACAAATATAAAATAATAACAATAATAATAAAAGAATAAAACCTGCTCTTTCTAAGTTCCTGTCTCTCCCTGAAGTTTGTGCACCTTGATACGACCCTGACCTCTTGAGATACATTATTAGCAGAACAATAATAACTTACCGGTGGCGAGCTCCTCAGCTTCTTTTTTGGAACAAACATGTTTCCATTTTATGAAGCATGTGTTGTGTTTCTTTTCTTTTTTTTTTTTTTGTTACAAAGATTTATAGTAGACGGCGCAAGAAAAATCCCACTACCCATTTATCTTTTGTTGCCCACATTTCTCTCCTACAGAGCTCCATGGCAGTGATGCAGCACCGGATATTTCTCTAGACCTCTATCTTTTTATCTTATTGGGAGTGCAATAAAACTAGTTGTAGTGCTTTTGACCTTCCCTGCCATGAGTTGCCTCGTCATTTGCTCTACATTTGTTTCTTGCGTCCGTCCGTGGTGTCGATGATTGCCTTTTCAGTGCATCAAACAATCTTGTTTATCATGTATCCCTCTTCCAGAAATTGTACTATAATAATGGGGGGGTTTTAGTTATCAAGGCAAATAGGCTCATACCAGCCAAGCCAGAGACACCCATCTCTAGACAACACTGCTTCGGGGTTTTTGTACCTCATCAGTAAAGAACCGGTTACTGGTTGGCTGGATGAGATGCCTTAGAGGCAGCTCGGGGGTGTTGGCTGCAGAACACTGGCACCAGCTGTGTGCACCCCGCATCGTGGACCTGTTGACTTCAATAGGCCCGCGATCCTCAAGATGTGGTCAAGATTGGACGTTTCCTATTTTTTGCGGCCTGGGGGGTATGCAGTGGGTGCTTCTGGATCCGTACCTCCATTGCCTGTGTTTTGCGTTCTGCAAAACGGACATAGACGTCACACAGTTGTGTAAATGCACCCTAAGGCATCTCATCCAACCATCCAGTACCCTGTCCTGTACTGATAGGGACAAGAACCCAGAAACAGTGCCGACTATAGAGAGGTGTCTTTGTTTTGCCTGGTATGAGGTACATTGATGAGCAAAAGGGTAACAATGTTTTCAACTTGACTTTCAGGCTCCATCTCTCACCATCCACTACGGCATCGAACGTGAGGGTCCCTTCATTTTATAGACAATCATCTTGGCTATCTTATAAACCGATGAGCTGGATGATTTGAACCAGGGACCTTTCGCTTGGGAATCAACCTCCTAACACACTGATCTATTAGGGATGTGAGAACAGGTTGTAATTTGTAGTATTCAAGAAGAAAACTATTGTTCCACCACCAGGAGCAAGACAGTAAGGGCTGTTTCACACGAGCGGATGCCGTGCGTGGCATCCGCTCCGTGAATGACAGCCAAGACCCGATGCGGACTGCAGAGGCACGGAGCATTAACATGACTGATAATGCTCCGTGCCTCTGCAGTCCGCATCGGGTCTTGGCACTCTTTCACGGAGCGGATGTCACGCACGGCATCCGCTCGTGTGAAACAGCCCTAACAATGAGAAGAATCTACAGAACTAATCAGATGCTAAATAGTTACAAGTCTAATTTATGTATGAGATAGCCAAGAGGATTGTCTATAAAATAATGGGAGTCTCACGTTCGAAGCTGTAGTGGATGGTGAGATATGGAGCCTGAAAGTCAAAAAGTTCAGAACTTTGTTACTTTTTTGCTCGTCAGTGTACTTTGCGTACTTTTTTCCTATGGAGCATTCCCTGAAAAATAAGTCTCCATACACTGCTGGGTCTCTTCAAGAAGGAACAGTATTACACTTAAAATTTGTTGTAAAAACAAAAATTGGGAGAATGATGTCCATAGACCATTGGTGTGTACAGAAAAGAGGTGACCCCCCCCCTGTATAAGAGTGGTAAACAGTTATGCCACCAGGAGCTGACTGGGATCTTAAAGTGGCCCTGTTTTGTAGTCGGGTCCATATTGATGGAAGGCAGGGCCAGTAATACCATATTGTGGCACATTATACCACCCCAACAGAGCCAAATACCACAGTCCATCACAAAATACATCAACGAAAGCTTCCACTGGCCGCCTGTGAGGAGGTCTCAGGCGCCCCCCTGGGCATCGGCCCACCGGGAAATTTCCCTGTAAGGTCTATGGCCAATCCGCCCCTGTATGCCACCCAGGAAAGAAGGACGTCAGTTTCTGATACCTGGAGGGGGCTTCCTACACAAGTCATTCTGGAGAAAGTATGGAACAACCAGGGCGGGGGCCCCTCTTTTCTAGGGCCCCGTAGCAGCCACATGGTCCGAATCTATGGCATGTAGTTATAGTCCCTTACAAAAAACTGGTCGATCGGTCCTGCTGAAATAATCAGGTTGTAATATACTGTATACGCTGAGTCACGCTGAGCCATATTCAATAGGCCGTGTGGAGGAATTTGGAGTCCCTGCTGTACTACAGAGTCCTAGGCGCTCCATAATCGTCCACATGGTACCGTATTAATGCTGATTAACTATTATAACACTTAGGGTGCGTTCACGTCACCGTTTAGCTTTCCGTTCTTCTGATCCGTCAGAAGAAGAGAAAGAAAAAAAAACTGATCCTGTTACATCAGTTGTCATCCGTTTGAGCCATATAAATGGCTCAAACGGATGACAACTGAGATTAGTTTTTTTAGACAGAAAAAAAAGTACTGCATGCAGGACTTTTTTTCTATGAAAAAAAAATTAAACTACCTCAGACAGAGATGGCTCAAACGGATGACAACCGATGTAACAGGATCCATTTTTTTATTTTACAGGATCGAGTTTTTTTTTTTCCTCTCTCTTCTGACGGATCAGAAGAACGGAAAGCAAAACAGTGACGTGAATGCACCCTAGGGGCTCATGCACACGATCGTATGTGTTTTGCGCTCCGCAGAAACGGATCCACAAAAAATACAGATAATGTTCTTGTTCATTCCGTATTTTGCGGAACAGCAAGCCCTTAATAGAACAGTACTATCCTTGTCTGTAACGCGGACAATAACAGAACATGTTGTATATTTCTGCGGAACGGAAATACGGACATACGGAAACGAAATGCACACGGAAAGAAATTACTTTTGTGTGCATGAGCCCTTACTATGGTATAAATCTAGCTAATAGGCATGTCAGAAGTATACGCTGAACATAGGGGAATCTATAAAAGGATGTATGCTAGGATTCTGCTATAGAAAAGTTAAAAAATTTAGAAAAATTGTCGATTTGCGCAAATATTTCCGTCTTATTTCATCTTCACGCTGCTCTGGCAGTTTGTAAATACGTAAGATTACGGCTGAAAGTGGCATCAATTATAGCTCTGTTCTATGCCTGCTCACAGCCACACAGACCGCCAGACGAACGCATCGTAATAAATTTGGCGCATCTTACTCTGATGCATGTTTTTTTTTCTTTTCTATAAAAACGCCAGTCTTACTAAATCCTCACCAGTGTGCCCAAACACCTTGTGAACCGTGCCGCACTTCAGCTTTGATAGGGCTTTGTGTATACGTCATGCGCTATTCAAAAACGAAATAAAAAATTCTGGGTGTATAACACGTCTGATCCTTCTTATGAGCTTTTATTAATGGTGATTAAAGTTAATCTTTTTTTTTCTTCTTAATATTTCCTCAAAATGTACGAGCCTCATAGTCTACCAGTAAACTAAAGTATTTAAGAATTTCCTGGACATAAAATATGCATCTAAAGCGCCATAAAAACTTCACCCGTTATAAAATAAGAGAATCTAAAATTTTAAGAGGCGCTATGTTTCTTTCACTTACATCTTTAGAACAATGAGACGGAACAGTAACAAACCATTAAATATTAACGTCACAGTAAAATTTCCCGAAAATGCATTATTATTTTTATAATGGAAAATGGAGGCAAAATTATCCCAGGCATGGACGCTTCCCGCTTCCACTTAAATGATCAAAATTATTACAAATAAATGGTGTTAATATATCACAACTATAAGCAATGTATGAAATAAGCTGAAGCTAGTCAGCACATGTTATAAAACACATTGGGGGAGATTTATAAAATTGGTGTAAAGTAGAATGGGTTTAGTTGCCCATAGCAACCAATAAGATTACAAAGGAGCTGTGAAAAGTGAAAGGTGGAATCTGATCGGTTGCTATGGGCAACTAAACCAGTTCTACCTTTACACCAGTTTGATAAATCTCCCCGATTGCTTTTAAATATTTAGATAGGTATAGAGATATGAGATAGATAGATAGATAGATAGATAGGAGATAGATAGATATGAGATAGATAGATAGATATGAGATAGATAGATAGATAGATAGATATGAGATAGATAGATAGATAGATAGATATGAGATAGATAGATATGAGATAGATAGATAGATAGATAGATAGATAGATAGATAGATATAGATAGATAGATAGATAGATAGATAGATAGATAGATAGATATGAGATAGATAGATAGATAGATAGATAGATAGATAGATAGATAGATATGAGATAGATAGCCTGCTCATTGAATCCGGGCGTCACCGACAGAGGTACATGCCCAGGGAGAGCAGACTGTGCCAGCAGTGCGACCAGGAGGCCGTGGAGGATGAGGCTCATTTCCTGCTGCGGTGCCCCAAATACTCAGCAGTGAGAGAGACTCACTTCAGGAGACTGTCTGATCTCTGCCCAGACTTCACCTCCATGGAGGAGGAAAAGAGACTCACCATACTGCTGGGGGAAGAGGAGAACACAGCGGCCACAGCAGCACAATATATTACTGCCTGCCATAGACTGAGAGGAGCCTGATATACCATGGACTCCTATACCCCCGCCCTGTATATGTCCCCATCCCCCAACCCTACCCAATTATTTCCCACTTGCTTTGGTAATGCTAAAATGTATTACGCCTGCCAATAAAGCTGATTTGATTTGATTTGATAGATAGATAGATATGATATTAGATAGATAGATAGATGAAAGATAGATATTAGAAAGATATATAGATAGATGATAGATAGATATATAGATAGATAGATAGATATATAGATAGATAGATAGATAGATAGATAGATAGATAGATAGATAGAACAAAAATGAAACAGTATACTGGTATCTAAACTTAAAAAAACTTTTTTTTTTTATAATACATTCAAATACATATATTATGCAGAATATAAATTGAGGAAAAATATTTCAAGTCAAAAATAAAATGATATATATACATATGTATATATATAATGTCTGTAAAGTGCTGCAGAATATGCCAGTGCTATATGTATATATATAATATATATATATATATATATATATATATATATATATATAATCTAAGTATGGGGGTCAGCAAAAGAAAGGTCCCTTCATCCACTCACGGTCACTTGATCATCAACCTGAATATTCAGCCAAAATAAATTTGCCACAGTATCGCAGGGTTTAATAGGTATCTGCAGGCTGTTTATTCAAAAGGGTACATCCATTATAGCAATGCATTGCTGTAATGGATGTACCTTTTTGAATAAATGGCTTGGATAGACACGCACACATTTAAATAATTAATTTTTAACTGTATATTTTTAATAATTTTTTTATTTAAACTTACCGTACATTTATTAAAAAATCATTTTTATTTTATTGTAACTAAACATAAAAAAATAGTTATTTTCTTCTTTATTTAACCTTTAGGTTATTGCAAATTATATATTTTTTTATTTTGTTGTAACTGTATATTTTTCTTGTATTTTTGTGATTTTTCATTTCTACACCACTTCAACAAAAGTTAATAAAGTCATACAGCAATAGCATTCCCATAGTAAGAAAAAAAAAAAAAAAACGCTCTGTAAAACAATAAAAATATCTTCGGAGGATTATACTAGGAACATTATTAAAATTAAAAGGAGAGGAAAAAAAATCCCTCTCCTGCTGCTGTCAGCTCCCCAGACTGTACTTAACGTTGGGCCAAATTTACATTTTTATAACCAGAGCCCTATAGAACCCTAAATCAGATCTATATTATGGAAGCTTTCATTTGGCTATAATATGAATCAACGTCTTATCTTTAGTGATTATAGTTTATCAACTTCCGGCAGCAAAAGTAAAACCTATTAGTAAAAAAATAAAAAATAAAAAATTTGCCTTTGTGGAAGCAGATGGCTTTCGCCTATTAGGTTTGATCATTTGTTTTAGGGCTTAAAATAAACATTATTTATAAGATGACTTGCGTTTCGATGTTACCTAATGAGGACGATGCATCATTGATTTGACTACTATAAGAGGTCATTTAGTACCGGCCCGTTAACAAGCAGTAATCTGCGGCTGAGCAGAAGTCACTTTGCTTAAAATTATCCGCCCCCAGCTGATCAACGACAATAATTGTTTTGTTCCAATAATTGTCGAAAGTTCCTAATTACTATGAAGGTCATCCAAATGTAGAGTTTGTTTTTAACCAAAGAATGCCCGGCTGTCGAAATATTTATTTATTTTATGCACTTATATAGCGCTACTATATTCCGCAGCGCTTTACAGACATTAGCATCCAACTGTACCCAATGGGGCTCACAATCTAAGTTCCCTATCATTTTGTCTTTGGAGTGTGGGAGGAAACCGGAGAACCCGGAGGAAACCCACGCAAACATGGGGAGAACATACAAACTCCAGGCAGATGTTGTGCTTGGTCAGATTCAAACCCAGGACCCCAGCACTGCAAAGCACCAATGCTGACCACTGAGCCACCGTGCTGCCCGTATTAGAGGCAAAAGATTAACTCCTGAGTCCTAATTCCGTTATATGTTCTTCTTACCCCTCTCCCAGGACCCCGGCATACTTACATCGTTGTAGTGTATATCTATATTGGTTATGCAAAAAAATATCATCATATCAGTCGTAAAAAAATGACCCACTGCCATCTCACTCTTGGGCATGGCCACCAGAGCACTCACTTGGTGGTGCTCCCCCAGCAGGCTGCACTGCTACTTTCTCCCTGCCTCTCACTGCGCATGCGCTCTCTCTGGCTCTTAAAGGGTCTGTGTGTGCACCTTAATCTTGCCCAGCTTAGAGAATTTAAGGCCCATTCCCCTTTGGAGTATGCCTGAGCCACAGGTTCTAGTTCTTTAGTGTCCTGCAAAGGTGTCCTGTTTTCTAGTTTGTCTACTCGTGTACGGACTCCTGCCTGAACTTTGGATTTGACCCTTCACTGACCTCTACCTTATCTCTGTACTGACCCTGAGCCACCTACCCTCAAATTGGCTTTGGATTGCACAAGCTCTGCCTTTCCTGACCTCGACCCTTCCCTAACTACAGTTTTGCCTGAACCCTTGGTGTTTCAAATTGGTTTCTCTAGACCCCTGTTGGTCAGAAGTCACTAGACCGGAGATTACTTCAATACGTAGCTGCCTGGTGGTTCCCCTGCAGCACAGTCCAGATTTATGTACAGGGGTTAAAATTTGAAGACCAGGAGGGCCACTTAGATAACGCTTTTAGGAGTAGCCCCAAGTCAAATCTGTTCAAGTGACACAGCGAATCCACAACTGCTTCATAACAAAAAGTTAGTCGGCCAGACCAGGGTCAGACAAGGTGTTCTGGGCGCTGGGTTTTGGAAATGTAATTATGAAAAATTGAAAATATGGGTCAAGTATCTGTATATCACTTCTAGTGTGCTAGTAGGTGGCCAGTACCATTTGCGAGAGAAAAAAAGTATGTCAATATTTTTGAGACAACCTGAGTCATGGCAAGGCTTTCTTCTACCTCGGGCAATAACTCAATTTAGATTGATATCTAAATACCTGGCCAAAACAAAATGGCTTGGTGTGAATTATTGTGTCATTACCATGCCACACAGAGGCCTATGGGTCACCAGCATGGTCTACCAATAAAACTGAAAGAAATAAGGAGAGGAAGTTATGTAGGTCTCCCCTTTTCTGTGTAATGTGCCTTTAATTTATTCTGTAGTCATTTTTATAGATTAGGAGATCTTACAGGAGTTCCAACTATGTATTGGAGAAGTTATAAGCCTCCAAAATATCCTTGTGATGACCCCCTAGTTTCATATTTGACATTCAATAAGGTCCAGGGCTCCATCTTAGGCTACTTTCACACTAGCATTTTGGCTTTCTGTTTGTGAGATCCGTTCAGGGCTCTCACAGGCGGTCCAAAACAGATCAGTTCTGCCCTAATGCATTCAGAATGGAAAAGGATCCGCTCAGAATGCATCAGTTTGCCTCCGTTGAGTCACCATTCTGCTCTAGAGGTGGACACCAAAACACTGCCTGCAGCGTTTTGCTGTCCGCCTGACGAAGCTTAGCTAAACGGATCCGTCATGGCACACAATGTAAGTCAATGGGGACAGATCCGTTTTCTCTGACACAATCTGGCACAATAAAAACGGATCCGTCCCCCATTGACTTTCAATGGTGTTCAAGACGGATCCGCCATGGCTATAGAAGACCTAATACAACCGGATCCGTTCATGACGGATGCATGCGGTTGTATTATTGTAACGGAAGTGTTTTTGCAAATCCATGACGGATCCGCAAAAAACACTAGTGTGAAAGTAGCCTAACTCAACATTCCCCTGACAGCAGACAGATAAAAAGTTGTATTTCCATATGCCTGGTTCTTCATTCCTCCTGGAGTTGTCACCACCAGAGGTTTCTTGCCAAATGTATGCGTTTATGGAGAGGTTGAGGAAGTTCCTGGCCGATGAACCTATTTAATGTGTATGACCAGCTTTAGGGTAGGGTACAGAGACATCATCTCAGTAAAATAATCAGCTATTAACAGTCCATCCATGGCCTTCGTTATCTGTGTTAGGCACACTTATGATGTGGTTGACATGCAGTCTACAAGTGCAGTAATTGACTATCTGCCATAGCTGAAGGTCTGGTTGACCTTTCGTAGTGACACCGGGCGCATTGAATCCGCTGACGGTGTAGTTACATCCCACTTCTTCAATCATAAATCATTTGTGTTCCTACTGAGGTCCAGACGCCATACCTGGCATGTGCAAAAAAGTCAATTAATAGTTCTCCTCTAGATTCTGATTTGTAAGGGTTGAGCGCCTTTGCTGATATAAACTTCCTTCACGAAGACTTGAGACCGTTAATCAAAAGATTTCAAGAACCGTGACATCTGTACGTCTCTTCCGAAATGTCAAAACCCGGCAGATGTATGCCCACCAAGACTCAACCAGAGTGGAATCAAGATGTCCGCATCGAGAACTCATAGCAATATTAAGGATGCTATAATAGTATTAAAAGATAAACATGGCATAGATATGTGACTCAGATCGGTTCCTACCGGATTCATTTAGGAGGCCTTATTATTTAATACGTATTATATGAATGACATTGAGGAGAGAATTGTGAGTAATGTCTCAATTTGTGCAGATGATAGTAAATTATGTGTCAATGTAAATACAGGGAGGATGTAAATTAATTATAGAAGGACATCTACTGCCTGGCAAATTGAGCAAAGTAAGGCACAGATGAATTTCACCGTAGATAAATGGTCTGCAAGGCACTTGGGTTGGAAGATTCTTAAGCAGAATATTACCTAAATTGGATTGAAATAAATAGCTATTCCGGGGAAAGGGACCTTGGGATTTCATAGATAATAAACTGAAAATGTTTAGTTGACACAGATCAAGTCATTTGGGTATACTGAATAATCTTAAAGGGGTATTCTAGGCTCCTGATATTGATGACCTATCCTCAGGATATGTCATTAATTTCTAATCGGTTAGGGTACAACATCCCGCACCCCTACCAATCAGCTGTTCTCTGCAGCTTCCAGCGCTGGAATTAGTATTTAGAATGAAACAGGAAGTAGACAGCTCCGTTCAAAGTGTAGTGGTCATGTCGGGTTATTACAGCTCAGCTCCTATTCACTTCAGTGGGAGATGAGCTGCAGTAACCCAGCACGGCCACAACACTGTGCTTCCTGCTCCATTCACAAAGTGCTAGTTCCAGAGCCAGATGCTGCAGGGAACAGCTGATCTGTGGGGATCTGGACCCTCACAGATCTGATACTAATGACCCATCCTGAGATACCGTATTTTTCACCCTATAAGATGCACCAGCCCATAAGATGCACATAGGTTTTAGAGGAGGACAATATATATATATTTTTTTTATTAGACCTCAGATCAGATCAGCAAACTAACCCCCAGTGTTAATCAGACCTCAGCTCACAGCCTCAATGAGACCCCCATTGTTAATAGGACCCTCAATCAGACCTCAGATCAGACCCCCAATGATAATAAGACCCTCAATCAGACCTCAGATCAGACCCCCAATGATAATAAGACCCTCAATCAGACCTCAGATCAGACCCCCAATGATAAGACCCTCAATCAGATCCCCAATGTTAATAAGACCCTCAATCAGACCTCAGATCAGACCCCCAATGATAATAAGACCCTCAATCAGACCTCAGATCAGACCCCCAATGATAATAAGACCCTCAATCAGATCCCCAATGTTAATAAGACCCTCAATCAGACCTCAGATCAGACCCCCAATGATAATTAGACCCTCAATCAGACCTCAGATCAGACACCCAATGATAATAAGACCTTCAATCAGATCCCCAATGTTAATAAGACTCTCAATCAGACCTCAGATCAGACCCCCCAATGTTAATAAGTATGGGGATCTCAGATGAGATCCACATACCTCAGATCAGCCCCCATGCCATATATCAGCCCCCAACCTCAAATCAGCCTCCATGCCATATATCAGCCCCCAGCCTCAGAGCAGCCCCCATGCCATATATCAGCCCCCAACCTCAGAGCAGCGCCCATGCCATAAATCAGCCCCAAGACTTAGATCAGCCCCCAGCCTTAGATCAGCCCCGATACCATATATCAGCCCCCAGCCTCAGAGCAAATAAATAAATAAAAAAACACCTCTCCTGCTCCGGGTGCCGCCACTCACCTCTAGCACTCATCTTCTTCCTGCCGTCGGCTGCGTTGTGACCCGACGCGCACAGCATGAGGTCACAGAGCGCCCTCATGCTGTGTGCATGTCCTTTAACCTCCAATTGTGGGGATGTAAAATTGTGTCTTTCCCATGTAGTATATTATTCTGCAATTCTAGAAACTTGCAAAAAGTATTAGTGGTCGGCCATTCAAATGGGTGATCATGTAAAATACTTGGAGCTGTGGCTCTCTGCTCTGGCTCATAGTGGGGGATCCACTCCCATGATGTACATATTCTATAATAGGACATATGGACCGGGGTTGCCTAATGCGTTCACAAAATGGATTGGGAAAATCCTCCTCCAAAATCCACTCGGATTCCACTCTGATTTAATGAAGCTACTTTTTAGACAAATTTTTAGACACAGTTTTTTTGACACGGTTTTTGGGTTGCATACTTTACTTCAAAACTGCAATGGATCCTGTGCCAAAAAAACGTGCGAGAAATCATGCGAACATGTACGGAGAGCTTTTTTGCCGCTTCCCATTAATTTTAGTAGGAGATTCACCATGGATTCCAAGATAGGGCTTGCTGCTTCTTTTTTTCCGGTGTGGTATGAACTGTGCCAGTAAAAAAAAAAAGCCCGCTTCCCATTGAAGTGATTGAGAAGTTTGGAGTTATTATTTTCCTGCCAAAATCTGTGCCAAAAACTCTGTGTGAACGGGCCCTTAGTGAGACAACCCTCTTAAACGTTTTTTTCCAGGACCTAAAAATCGATAATCATAGGTCATCAATATCTGATCGATGGGAGTCTAATTCATGGCAGTCCCGGCAATCAACTGTTAGGCTAGGGCTACACAGCGACTTGTGTTGCATGACATTCATGTCACACCAATGTCGCGCAACATTTATTGCAATGATAGTCTATGATGTCGCACTACGACACGCTGCGACGGCAACGCGACAGTCGCAAAAAAAACATCCAAGTTGGATTTTTGTGCGACTGTTGCGTCGCAGTCGCAGCGTGTCGTATTGTGATACCATTGACTATCATTACAATACATGTCACACAACATTGGTCGTCGTGTAGCCCTAGCCATAGAGTGGGGCCTGGATGCTTGGGCTTGGTACTGCAGCTCAGTCCCATTACCTTGAATAGGACTGAGCTGCACAAAGGCCATGTGACCGATGGATGTGACTACACAGGCTGAGGAAGAGGCTGAGAGCGCCGCGCCGCCTTGCAACAGCTGATCGGCAGGGGTGATGGGAGTTGGTCTCCCACCGATCAGAGATTGATGACCTATCCTGAGCCTAGGTCATCAGTTTTTAAGTCCCAGTAAACCCCTTTAAGTGCTTTTCATATATAGAGTAAGTCAACCACAGGTAAGACAACCCTTTGCGCAAATGCAAAAAAACTGTTCTAAAAAGAATTAAAATTTTTAAAAAAAATTACATTTTTTTTTGCTTCAAGATTCAAAAAAGATGGCGAGGATATCACACCAGGAAATATGTCCACAATTACTATGCCCTGAAGAAGTATTTGGAAGGTGTCGCCATGAAAAATTACTTCGTAAGGTAAGAAAATAAGTCCGAAAACATAAATCTGTGGGTTGTGTGTTCAGGATTTTATGCCAATGAGCATACTGAGTTTAACTGTTAAAGGGGTTTTCTCATCTGAGACAATGGAGGCATATCGCTAGGATATGCCCCCATTGTCTGATAGGTGCGGGTCCTAAACAGAGCCCAGAAAGTGGTCGAGGACGCACTGCGCATGCGCAGCTACGCTCCATTAATTTCTATGGGGCCGCCGAAAATAGCCGAGTCAGTGCTGGGCCCATAGAAGTGAATGGGAGCGATGGCTGGTCATGCTCCTGTTCACTTCTATGGGGAGAGCTCATGGTGGTGACCGGACCGATGTCCTCCAGCCACCACTTTGCGGGGCTCCGTTCTCGATATAGGTGCGGGTCCCAGTGGTGGCAATATGCCCCATTGTCTCAGATGAGATGTGGCACACAGATGCTATTTGCCTAGCATGCAGCTCATTCACTCACTATTAGAGCGGCCGCTCTTCACAAATAGCACTATGGACGTAACGCACAGAACATTTGTTTGGCGTCTGCTTCATTCCGTACAAAGGGATGCAACTTTAGCACTGTTCACATTACATTTGGAGCCATGCGTCTGACATATGTGTCTTGTGCATTCAGTAGCTTAGGATAAGGTAGATAGATAAGGAGTAGGCAGGATCAGACTACACAGGTTTTGTTTGTAGTCTGTAAGCATGGAGACACATAGGTCAGCATAGGAGCTGTATATGTAAAACAGTTGGAATCTTTTTTTAATTAAGACCATTTATTTTAGATGCATAGGAGCAATAAACATATGTGGCAAAAATCGACCTGATCTTTAAAGGGATTGTCCCATCTGGAACATTTATGGTGTATCGCTAGGATATGCCATAAATGTCAGATACTGTAGATTTGGCTCCCACTCCTGTCTCCAGAACAGGGCCCTGAAGTGAATGGACAGCACATTGTGCATGCGCGGTGTCTTTATCTTTCACGGCTATGTGGTTTCCAAAAATAGTTGAGTGAGCATGGCTGTTTTTGGAAGTCCCAGATTAGTGAACGGTGGGCGGCCATGCATGTGCGCTTTGCTCTACTTTCACCTTTTCACCTTTTACTGCTATTGGACTTTCAAAAATAAGCAAGCGAGTCTCATAGCAGTGAATGCCACACAAGCGTGGCCACCCCTATATTCACCACTATGGAACTTCCAAAAATAGTCGAGACAGCTCAGCTATTTTTGGAAGTCCTATAATGGTGAATAGGGGGTGGTCGTGCATGCGCGGCTTGCTGTCCCTTTACTTCAGGGCCCTGTTCAGGAGATTGGAGGGATCCAAGAGGTGGGGCCCACACCTTTGTGACATTTATGGCATGTCCTAGCGATATGCCACCAGTGTCCCAGATGGAAATACCGCTGAATTATACCGGTCGAGCATATGCCGAAAGGACACTACACTGGAGCATTTGCGTCTGTAATGTAATGTGAATTCAAATGATTTGAGAATGAATAAGCTTACGCGGGCTAAGTGAATAAATATATTTACTAAGTGCGATTAAATAAGAGATAACACAGACAAATCACATACTGAATAATAAAAAGTAAATATATTACTAGCCTAAATATGCAACACGCAATATGGGGTGAGACTCCGTCGATCAAGCTATAACACATGGCTGTCTACCACGTTATAACACATGACCGACAACCCAGGGTGTACAAGAGTTAGGGCAAATCAATACTTTCAGGTGGAGTCCCAAGAGTGTACGTGTGTCACAGATTTTAAACCTGTTAGCCCCTCCTCCAGTGTGCAGTACGCATGTCTCCGAGATCCCTCAGGAATGTGGTCTTATCAGCATAATGGGGAATGGATACTACATAACAAGACACATGATTACACAGAATGGTAATAATAAAAGGAAGCAGAATTAAAGGGACATAACCAAACAGTATTTAAAAAATACCCTTGCAATATAGCAGCCAATAATACTCCTGACATATAACCCCAGCATGTGGATATTTAATATCAGCAGCCATCCACAAAACAGGAAAAACAAAACCAAGGAAAGTTATTCATATATTGCAGCTCTTTTTCGGATTCCATTTTCAGGATTTGTAATTGTCATTTCGGGCATTTGCATATTTTTGATGCGGCGCAGGGACGCGTAGCATCTATACTGTCTACTCCCAAGATGTAAATGATTCGGTGAAGGTCAAATTTAAATGATGAATTCACAGGACAGACGTTTCAGCTGGCGGATATCTATCGGCATCAGATGTGGATATTGTTTGTACAGTAGCGGAAATCTCTTTTCGCAGTGCATTTGTATTTCTGTGAAGCCGCTCACCTGTGATCTGCATTCTCCCCAGACAGGTGTCAGCATGTGGCCTTGTTTACAAATTACAACACGGTTCATTATAAAATCCAATTCCCGATCCCTTTCTTCCTTCCTTCGCCTGAAATATTGATAGGCTGAATTATTTACTTCTCGTTCCTGGTACAAAATACACCATTTTGACAAGCGCTATCAGGACTGGTAAACTAGTAGCATTAGAATATGCGTGTGTGGAATGGGATATCAGCCACGCCACGCCTCACCAACATGAGAGAGTTTACAAAAATAGAGATGAATCAATCCACATCTACTTCCTTAAAGGGGTTCTTCGAGCTTTAAAGGAGTTTTCTAAGACTTTTATGCTGATGAACCTATCATCTGGAGACCTTGGACCTTGGTGATCAGCTGTTTAAGAAGGCACCAGCGCTCGCAGTAGCACCACGGCTTTCTCTCAGCTCACCAAGCACAGCGCCTCTGTGAGTCCATTGTATAGTGGCTGTGCTTGGTATTGCACACATTCACTTCTATGGGGCACCTAGGCCATGTGACCGATGAACATGATGAACATGGTCTAGGCTAAGCTACTAGAAGGCCTTTACACTACTGCTAGTGCCGGTGCCTTTTCAAACAGCTGATCGGTGGGGTTCCTGGGTGTCGGACCCCCACCGATAGGTTATCAGTATAAAAGTCTCAGAAAACTCCTTTAACTATTACCATAGGTCATCAATATCAGATAAGAGAGGGTCCAACTCATAGTACCTTCAACCAGTCAGCTGTGCGGCACCGGAACTACACAGCTCCTCCTACTGTGTAGTGGGCGTGCTTGGCTATTGCAACGCTGCTCCCATTCAACATAACAGTAACTAGGCATGCCCACTACACAGTGGCGCCTGGTTCTAGCGTCACTCAGCTGATCGGTGGAGGTGCCAGGAATCAGACCCCCACCGATTGATGACCTGTCTTGAGGATAGGTCATCAGTTTTAAAGTCCAGGAAAACCCTTTTAAAAGGATTGTCTTACTAAGGCTTAGACTATTAACTGCATCATGAACCTTAGAGTTATCATCATACACACAGGACATACCATTTATAAGGTCTAATAGGTTTTCTGTGGCTCATCCCATCAGGTGTAGACCCTAGTGACAAGTGATTGGTTCCTAAATCACCTCCAACATGGGGTTGTCTTCTTCTCTCAGAGCCTGGGACCCACCCAAGGATCGTACATTATTCTAGTGCAGAGGTCAGCAACTACAATTCCCAGCATGCTCCATTCATTTCAGTGAGAGTTCTGAGAAGAGTAGGGCAAGTATGCATGCTGGGAGTTGTAGTTTGACAACAGCTGGAGTGCCGGAGGTTGCCTATCTCTGTTCTAGTGCGACAGTCCCAATCCCACCATTACTCATATCTACTAAATTTGCTTTGTCTAGCAAAGCAATCCTCTAGCCGTTAGGAGGCTTCATCTTCATTCCCACAGACTCCTTCTCCATGACAAGCCACATTCACATGTTCCCGATGACATCTGTGATAAGATGATCAGTGGTTCATCCATGAAGATGTCCATGAAGAATCCAAGTTTGGTCCATTTGTCCACTTTCTGTTCTCCGTGTGTCATCTATGTTCCACGAACACTGCTCAGCTGAAAAGTAATTTCTAGAACATCTCCTACTATGAAAACCAGGGGCCTGATACGGGTGGTCTCCATGTTGCGTCCGTGGTTTTCGCGAATACATAGATGATAATGTGCGTGAGGGATCCGGAACAAGTGACATGTGGTCACCATAGATCCACAGAAAACGACTGATGCGGAGAAATCAATGTACACATGTGCTGACCATGGAGACCACGGACGTGTGAAAGGGGCCGTAGCAGTTGCATTAAACTCCCTGCAAAATTTGGTGCGGTTTCATTAAACTGAAACATATTATTGGCTGTCAGCGCGGCCTTGTTACGCTGTCCGTCCTCATTTACCTCTCCCAGAAGATCTCTTAATGAAGTTAAACCCCAAGTTCAGGCCAATAATCCGGTGGCAAGAGTTTGCGGGATGTAACCATTCATCACTTGTCAGGACGGCACTTTTGGTTGATGCGTTTAATAAGGGCATCCTCTCGCCGACTTAATTAGAAGTGAACAGTTTGCATATTTACTAAATGCGGAGTGTCGCTGTGAACACGGCCTATTGCCTGCATGAATTATTTCTCTATCTGCCGTAAACAGCTGGGTAATTATTACCGCCATAATCAGATAAATTCCTTCTGTAAGGCTTTCTTACATGGTAATTCTTTGGACTCATCTGAAGCTGAAGAAAATTTATGAACTCCGGTATCTTGACCGTGTTTTTTTTTTTTCCTCTCCCTGATTTGTCTTTCAAGGACACAAAAAGCAGTAAACAGTTTGTACGTTGAGACGACCGGGAGGATTCTGGTGGATGGCGAGGGGTGCTATTATTTATGGCTAATTATTATTCGGAAAGATTTCTGGTTAATCTCCAATAGTGAACAAGGCAAACAGAAACGGATATGGGTGGTTTAAAAATGTATGGCCTGCGCCGTCGGAGGAATGTAGAGCCCGTAATGAGATAGGATTTCAATTATTCGGGAGGGAACGGTTGTAGAGTAGAAATTAAGTGTGGAAAAAAAATACCGTAAACTAGTGACTGTGCTTCTACTAGTATTAATTCCCTTGCTGTCTTTAAAGGCTATGTACACCTTTTGGGGCAATTTTATTTATTAGTGCATTGTACTCATTATGAGCTAAAATCATTTTTACATTTGGTCTTTATTAAAAATATGGAGTCCTTTTCTCTGTACATGGCTGAGATGCTCTATTAGCAGAATCTTAATTTTGTCTCTGCTCCGTCAGTCAGGGAGCTGATGGCTCCTTATCTCTGCTCTCTGACATTATAAACACTCATTATAGCTCAATACTTATCTTACTGAATGTGGCTCACATAAGTGTTTATGACCTCTTAGTAATTTAGAGATAAGGGTTATTAGATGACCGGCACAAAGTGAAAGTAGGATGCACACATGTCATGGTCTTACCTTCTTACTGTTCTCCTTCGTTTGACATGTGCTGGCGGCCATCTTGGTTTCTGGGTTTCTTGTAGCCTCCCACCCTGCGGCTTCTCCTTCCCACTGGGAGGAGCTGGATGCCTAGCTCATATATATAGGAGGTCTGTGGCTTCAGTTCCTTGCTTGGTCCTCCTGTGTTCACATGCTTCTAAGACTGCTGCTGCTTCTGGTTCCTGATCCTGGCCTCGTCTGACTACCCCGTTGGTTCCTGATCCTGGCTTCGTCTGACTACCCCGTTGGTTCCTGATCCTGGCTTCGTCTGACTACCCTGCTGGTTCCTGATCCAGGCTTCGTCTGACTACCCTTCTGGTTCCTGACCTCTGTCTACGCAAGACCCTGCTTCGGTTTAGCCATCCGTTTGGACTTTTGCTTACAGCTTGATTTTCAATAAAGCCTTCTTATTTCCACTTATCTCCTGTTGTACGTCTGGTTCATGGTTCCATGACAACACAGCTAAACAAACAGCTAACTCTTTGTGACAGAACTGCTCAATATTTTTAATAAAGACTAATTGAAAAAAAGATTTTTTTAGCCCCAAATGAGTAAAATGCAATTATAAAAAAATTATCCCCAAAGGTGTTCATACCCTTTAAGGGGTTGTCAGGATTTTGAATTTGATGGCCTATCCTCAGGATAGGTCATCTATGTCTGATCAGTGGGGTTTCAACGATCGGCGCCTCTGCCGCCAATCAGCTGTTTGAGGCAATGGTGCTCCATCAGTGGCCTAGGAAGAGACTGCAGCACTTACTGGAGGGCCTCTGCCTCTACAATATGCGGGTACTGGGAGTCAGAAACCCCCCTCAGATCTGTTATTGATGACCTATCCTGAGGATAGACCATCAATATCAAGATAATACTTTTAAAGAGTTGTCCATGATTTTAAGATTGATGGAAAGACCATCAATATCAAATGAGCAGGGGTCCGACATCCCCAATCCCTTGCCGATCAGGTATTTAGCAGTAGCTACAGCGTCAGAAATAGGCACCAGAACTACACAGCTCTGTCCACTGTCTAGTAGATAGAGATGATTGCTGCAGCGCTGCTCCCTCTCAACAGCTGATCTTCGGGGGTGCGAGATGTCAGACCCTCATCGAAATGTAATGGATATCACAATTTCATAATGCTGTCAGTGTTATCCAATAGATTCCAGAACTGTAAGGGTTACATAGCATCATAAATCAATATAATGCTATGTGACCCCCGGCAGTGCTGTGAGGTCAGGACGGGTGCTCTCCCTGACCCACTCTGCGAGTCCAATGCGTGAGACTTTCTCATGTAAAAGGGGCCCAAGACTTCCTTCACACACAAGATTGTTGTGGCATTTTTTACCACCAAAAAATAAACAAACATAAAAACCACTTACTTTTAAAAAAAAAATTTGCCTGACATGTTTTTATGGCTTTTTTTGTTTTTGCCCCTTTTTTTATTTTTTTATTTTTTTTTAGAAAACTGTTATTTCTTAATACCCATCCGCTCTCCGGACATGTCTATTATCTCCGTTAAATAACAATTTTGGAGTATCTTTTTTAAAAACTGCTCTGTTCCTCTGTTATTCCTCCTGTAACTACATGGATAAGTTGTCCGGTTTGATGTTACCATTTGAGGGTGCATATGCCCAGTCAGTGCTGGCAGTATCAGACTGTGCAGGGACACATCCAAATCATTTGTACATTTCTAGGAGGAAACACAGAGGAATGGCACACTATTATAAGAAATGAGGCGGCAGAATTTTTATTTTGTGGGGAATTGCAAATATTTACTACACCAGACATGGCAGGAGATGTGACAGCTCCTCTTTAACCATGTGTGAACATGCCCATATTCATCAAGTTCGTCCTTAGAGATTTCCAAAATCTAGGACCCATTCACACGGCAGAATTTGGTAATGGAGTTTTGGTGCCGATTCTGCGCCAAAATTCTGCCGGTGGCAATGTGGCGTCTACCTTCCATTGCTTTCAATGCAGCAGTTCCATTGTTTCCATTGCTTTCAGTGCAGCAATTTGCGCATCCGACCGTTTAAAACTGTGATGGTGCCAAGAAGGGACTTGACCCTTTTTGGTGTGCTGGAAGCTGCAGAGGGTGTCCAGCTTCATTTAGTGGAGCTAAACCATGAGTGTGTCCACAGCATCCCAAGTGAACAACCATGGCAGAAACCGCAGCTGATATATTTTCAGCATCAAACACAGTGTGAACGAACCTTTACAAAGTTGTTCCATTGTATGATAAAAAGTTGTGGAGCTTTCTTATATACAAACCGGATTCCCAAAAAGTTGGGACACAATACAAATCGTGAATAAATACTGAATGCAATGATGTGGAGGTGCCAACTTCTAATATTTTATTCAGAATAGAACATAAATCACGGAACAAAAGTTTAAACTGAGAAAATGTACCATTTTAAGGGAAAAATATGTTGAATCAGAATTTCATGGTGTCAACAAATCCCCCAAAAGTTGGGACAAGGCCATTTTCACCGTTGTGTGGCATCTCCCCTTCTTCTTACAACACTCAACAGACGTCTGGGGACCGAGGAGACCAGTTTCTCAAGTTTAGAAATAGGAATGCTCTCCCATTCTTGTCTAATACAGGCCTCTAACTGTTCAATCGTCTTGGGCCTTCTTTGTTGCACCTTCCTCTTTATGATGCGCCAAATGTTCTCTATAGGTGAAAGATCTGGACTGCAGACTGGCCATTTCAGTACCCGGATCCTTCTCCTACGCAGCCATGATGTTGTGATTGATGCAGAATGTGGTCTGGCATTATCTTGTTGAAAAATGCAGGGTCTTCCCTGAAAGAGATGACGTCTGGATGGGAGCATATGCTGTTCTAGAACCTGAATATATTTTTCTGTATTGATGGTGCCTTTCCAGACATGCAAGCTGCCCATGCCACACGCACTCATGCAACCACATACCATCAGAGATGCAGGCTTCTGAACTGAGCGTTGATAACAACTTGGGTTGTCCTTGTCCTCTTTGGTCCGGGTGACATGGCGTCCCAGATTTCCAAAAAGAACTTCAAATCGTGACTCGTCTGACCACAGAACAGTCTTCCATTTTGCCACACTCCATTTTAAATGATCCCTGGCCCAGTGAAAACGCCTGAGCTTGTGGATCTAGCTTAGAAATGGCTTCTTCTTTGCACTGTAGAGTTTCAGCTGGCAACGGCGGATGGCACGGTGGATTGTGTTCACCGACAATGGTTTCTGGAAGTATTCCTGAGCCCATTCTGTGATTTCCTTTACAGTAGTATTCCTGTTTGTGGTGCAGTGTCGTTTAAGGGCCCGGAGATCACGGGCATCCAGTATGGTTTTATGGCCTTGACCCTTACGCACAGAGATTGTTCCAGATTCTCTGAATCTTCGGATGATGTTATGCACAGTTGATGATGATAGATGCAAAGTCTTTGCAATTTTTCGCTGGGTAACACCTTTCTGATATTACTCCACTATCTTTCTGCGCAACATTGTGGGAATTGGTGATCCTCTACCCATCTTGGCTTCTGAGAGACACTGCCACTCTGAGAAGCTCTTTTTATACCCAATCATGTTGCCAATTGACCTAATTAGTGTTAATTGGTCTTCCAGCTCTTCGTTATGCTCAAATTTACTTTTTCCAGCCTCTTATTGCTACTTGTCCCAACTTTTTGGGGATTTGTTGACACTGTGAAAATTTGAATCAACGTATTTTTCCTTTAAAATGATACATTTACTCGGATTAAACATTTGATCTGTCATCTACGTTCTATTACAAATACAATATTGACATTTGCCATCTCCACATCATTGCATTCAGTTTTTATTCACAATTTGTTTAGTGTCCCAACTTTTTTGGAATCCAGTTTGTACTTTGTGTATCAATATCTATTTTTAAGATCTCTGCTAGCTGTCATTGAGCATAAACTTTCTTGTTTTACTCACAGTCTGAAAACGTATCCCCCTGACATACAGTGTATCAGCTCTCTGTTTTACAATCAGTTAAACATAGGATGGGTATTCAAGTTCCGTAATGAATTTTTTATGTGCCCAGTGTAACCTAAACACTATATTTCTATCTCATATACCTGTTTTTCATCTCAGCACTTTCCTTCCCCATCACTGCATCCTGGCAGGATGTTTACATGCAGAACTTCCTGTTTTCATCAACTTCCTACTGGGATTTCTAACCAAACCCGGCATGCTTAGCTCTGTAATGTGTCACAGGCTTGTACCTCCTAGTTCACCTGGAGAGGGCAGGTGTAAGGGTGCGTGACTTCTGCAGGGGGAACAGTGTGGCGGGAGGAGCAAGCCCTGAGAAACATTACACAGCAAACATGCTGGGATTGCTTAGAAAACTCAGCAGGAAGTTGAGGAAAACAGGAAGTCCTGCATGTAAACATCCTGCCAGGATGCAGTGATGGGGAAGGAAAGTGCTGACATGAAAAAAAGGTATATGGGGCAAAAATAGGCAATGTTTGGGGTACTCTGGGCAGATTAAAAAAATGTCACGATGAAAATGGAGAACCCGTTTGAGCCCTAAGATTGAGGCTATTTAATAACAGGAAGCAGAGATATTAAAAACAGTGAGAAATTGATATACATAGTATATTAGAAGGTTGCTGGCTCAGTGACTTGAAGTGTCCATGACTACTGTACCTTGTACTATTAAGTCACATACATTCATGCGGTTTCATGCGCCTGTAAGTTTGCCCAAAATCCATCTCTATCAGTCACATTGAACAGTGTGAAGACATTTGCCTTCCTGCGCCCCCTGTAGGTTAACAGCAGCAGTGCAGTCTTTAAACTCATTTTTTTCACTGTTGCAAATAGCGATAATGGCAGAAAATATTTCTGGATGCCCGGGCCAAATCCAGAGTAACACCCGGAGGTCACGTCTCCATGTGTAGAGGTGTGCGGAGGTTACAGATCTTCTATCTACATGTACAGCGGGTGTGCCAGGGACAGTGATTACTCCATGTCTGTAACAGTAAGATGAATTTGCCCTCAGTGGAAAAGCTGACAACAAGCAGCTCCTAACTACATGTGAGTCAATTTATGTTACACAGGAGTTTCCAGATAATGAAATATAAATGAGATGGGTTTACTGGAGTCTGAAGGTGTTTTACTGCAGCCTAATCAGTGATAAATACCCGGCTTAGCCGCCCGCTATATGGAAGGTAGCACTGAGCGAAAACTGCGGGATGACCCTGAAAAGTTAAGAGAAAACTCACACAATACCTTTCTTATCTTACAACGATGCTGATCTGATTTCTTCTCCGTTCACATCCAAAGCTAAATTCTTTTCTCTGCTGTCTTACCGTAAAGCAGGGCATTATGGGAGCTCAGCCGATTGAGTCCTGCTAAAACTGCATTGCGCTGATTGAGTCCTGCGACATGCACTAATTGACCTTCTGCATACTGCAGAGTGCCTCCATATGGTGCTTGGTACAGTGCAATATTACAGAACGTAATAGACTCTTTTGCTGTTGGATTCATACAAATACGGCTTCTGGCATATCAAGGTGCGTGGTGCGTTTTTGCAGTAAAATCACCAGTTCCAGATGCTAGAGGAAATATGAAACACACTGTGTGGCAAGGTTTATTTTTAGTGGTTCTTTCCCTTTAAGTACCTACCCTTCTCTGTAATGTAGTTGGTTAGTGGTACCAGGCCACGTTCCTGAGGTCTGAAGTAACTATACATGTGTACTGTGTAATCCGTGTACCGGGGTGGGCTCCCCAGAATACAGCGAAGTCACAGACAAGGAAAGCGACACTGACACCAGCTTACTATGCAAGAACAGAAACTTTACTTAGACAACGAGTAATAACATAAGAACAATACAAACATGCATAAGAAACGCTATATCCCCGGACCCACAGTCAACGTCCCTGCCCACTGGACAGGCCTAGCCGATGGCGGACACAGCAGAGCCTGCAAGTCGTACTGTGCCGCTACAAAGGACACCCCTAGCCGATGGCAAACGCAGCAGAGCCTGCAAGTCAATAACTGCGCTGCAGTCCAGTACAGTACAGCCAAGCAAAACGATCTAATCCTAACTAACTAATGCTAGGCCTAGGCTAGTCTCTGTATCTTCAGGCGCCACACAATATAACAATCAGTAACCAGGTGTACTGACCTGCATCCGTTCTAGGCCTGAGGATGCAGCATACCAGGGATGGCCACCAACCTCTTAGCAACCGTGCGGCCTTGCTTGATGATGAGGCCTTCTGTCCACACACTGAACTGGTCTTCCTGGGACAACCTCTCTTTCAGAAGAGCTGGATTCAGTCAGGGTATAACAGCTACTTTCCTTCTTCTGAGTGTCCATTAACTGCCAGACATGTGCAAGCCAGGATGGAGTCGGATTCAGTCCCTCACAGCACAATCCTTCCACCATGCCAGAGCAACACACTTCCTGGTTCACTCACAGGCAGCAGAATGAGTCATCAGCATGAGTCATCATCTGTTTTGCATATTTAAATCTCAGAGTGTGCTGCTGTAGCTGCAAAACAGTGGCCTCTAGTGCCCAGAATGCCAAATGACAGTTTAAGTAAAGACATTATGCAGAAATAGCTGTTTCACAATCTCACATGCCACCCCACTAAAAGTTGTCGCCCTCGGCAACTCTCCCCATACAAACTCATCCTGAGCATAGCGCTGTGGAGGCACACCAGCATTGGGCCTCGCTGACCTTGGGGGTTTCAGAAATACTGGGAACATCAGGCATATTTGACAGGAAACGAGCGGTTCATTGCTCAGCATTGCATCTGGGTGGCAAACCTGCCATGGCTGGAACCTCTGTGGACACTTGAGCAGGGACGACCCAACATTCCTCCTCTTCCTCGTCTAAGGGACTTTCCTCCATACCCTGAGCGTGAGGAGGCACCCCCTCTACGCACACAAGCTCATCAAAATTGCAACGTCTTAACATATTACGGTGTAAGTTCCGTGAGGGTCCCCCTGTCCCTACTGGCTCTACCTCATAAACCGGAATAGCGGGGTCTACCCTTCTCTTCACCGTGTATGGAACTGCCTTCCACCGTCCATCCAACTTTCCTGACGGCCATTTTGCTTTGACCATCACCCGATCACCAGGGACATACCCTTTCTGCACTGGTCTTGGATTAGGGTGTACTATCTGTCCCAGGCGCTCCCCTACAACCCTGTGTACCACTCTCAGCCGGCGGCGGTGCTCCTGCACCCATGCGGTGGTACTTCTCGGTGGGGGCTCCATAGGGTTAGGCATGTGGAGATCTTCAATCTCCCGTCTGGCTCGTCCAAACATGAGCATATGTGGAGAGTATCCGGTGGTACTGTGTACCCACATCAACTCAGGTAGGTATGCGAGCCACTGGGCTTTTTGACTGTCTTCCAGAGTCCGCAGCATCTGAAGCAAGGTGCGATTGAAGCGTTCGCACGCCCCGTTTCCTTGTGGGTGATATGGAGTGGTTAGGGAGCATTCAATCCCATACAGTTGGTACAGTTCATTCATTAGAGTACCCTGAAAGCATGCTCCCTGGTCAGAATGTATCCTCCGTGGACACCCAAACACCTGTATAAAGTGTTTACAGACAGCTTCGGCTGCCGACTCTGCAGTTTGGTCTCTGGTGGGAACAGCCAACGCATACTTGGTAAAGTGATCTGTCATAACTAGACAGTACGAGTGTCCCGAGGTACAATATCCGATCTGTACACAATCGATCATCAGAAGTTCTAGGGACGCTGAGGTGCGGATGGTCTGCACAGGAGCCCGCTGTTCAGTACTCTTACGAGTCGGCCAGATCTGGACAGTACACCAGCCGTTGGAGCCACTTGAACGTTTTGTCGCTCCCGAAATGACTGCAGCTCTGACTGTAAGTATATGATCCGGCACAGGAGTCCCTGAGTAATTGTTAGCTTGTCCCACTGCCTTAACAACTTCTGACCCTCTGGGGTCAGGAGGGCTCGTTCTTCTGGCCATGGCCAGATCTTGCTCCGAACCCATTCTTTCACCTTCCACAAATCCCGGCAGTTATCCTGGACTCTCTCCCAATCAGTCAACGTTTTCCCCAGCACCAGCGTCATTCCAGACGCCACCCCAGTTTAATGTGCCAGATCCGGGAACAGAGGTAAGCGACCAAGGTCAGGAGTTTCAGTATCCTCTAACTCCTCATCGGCTCTCTGAGTCGACTGTCCTACTGGAACTCGAGAGAGTGCATCGGCATTGCCGTTCTCCCTACCGGACCGGAACTTGATGCAGTATTGGTACTTAGAGAGGCGTGCCAATCATCTTTGCTCGAGTGCGCCGAGCTTGGCATTCTCCAGGTGTGCCAACGGGTTGTTGTCCGTCATCACGGTCACTTCTGCACCAGTCAGGTATTCTGCAAACCTTTCAGTCATGGCCCACACCAGTGCCAGTAGTTCCAGTTTAAAGGAGCTATAGTTATTAGGGTTGCGTTCTGACTCTCTTAGGGACCGGCTCCCATAGGCGATAACTCTCTCCCGTCCATCCTGGACTTGGGACAAGACGGCCCCCAGACCATGTAGGCTTCCATCAGTATACAGCAGGAATGGGGTATCAAACCGTGCGTAAGCCAGGATCGGGGCATTGGTCAGCGCCTCTTTCACCGCTTCAAAGGCCTCTTGTTGCCGGGGCCCCCAGTTGATGGGGCGTTTCTTCGGGTCCCCAGCAGTGCCTCTTAGCAACTCGTTTAACGGACCCACCAGATGAGCGAATTTGGGTATAAACCTCCTGTAGTAGCCGGCCAGTCCCACGGACGCCCATACCTCCCGTAGCGTACTTGGTTGGGGCCACTTCTGAACGGCCTGCACCTTGCTGAGGGACGGTTTTACCCCCTCCTGGGTGACCACATGTCCTAAGTACTCTATCTGCTGTCGGAACAGCTGGCATTTCTTTGGCTTGATCTTGAGCCCATGGTCTCGTAGCCGTCACAAGACTTGTCGCAGCTTCTGGAGGTGATCTTCAAAGAAGGCCCCGAACACTACTATGTCATCCAGGTATATCAATACTGATTCGAAGTTGAGGTCCCGCAGACAGTGTTCCATCAATCGCTGGAATGTCACCGGAGCATTGGAGAGGCCGAAGGGCATCTGGTTGAACTCGTAGAGTCCCATAGGTAGAATGAAGGCCGTCTTGGCTTTGTCCTTCTTGGCCACCGGCACCTGCCAGTACCCACTAGCCAAGTCAAGAGTTGAGAAGAACTTAGCTTGGCTTAGGGCTGATAATGACTCTTCAATCTGCGGAAGGGGGTAGGCATCCCGGACGGTCTGAGCATTCAGCTTTCGATAATCCACGCAGAACGGGAGACTCCCGTCTTTTTTCCGCATCAAGACTACTGGAGCACCCCACGGACTTTGACTTTCCTGGATCACCCGGTTCTCCAACATGCTGGCCACCATATCTTTCACCTCCTGATACATCTCAGGTGGGATCTGCCGGTAGCATTCCCTGATTGGCGCAGCATCGCCGGTTGGGATTTCATGTTTGATGGCAGTAGCACACCCAAAGTCCTCATCATGTCTTGAGAAGGCCTCCTGAAATTCCCAGAGGGTGTCTTCCAGCAGCTTTTGTTCCCCCGGGGTCAGGGTTCTGCAGTCCACCCCATACGGGCCATGATTACTCGACCGTTCCACTCCGCTGTCGGGGTTTCCCTTAAATGGACCTCCACAGCATAGGTCCAGGCTGATCTCCTATCCGGCTGCAGCGTAAAGCCCCTTCGTCGAGCGATACCCCCTTCGGACACATAAACTTTGGCCAGCAGGGTGTTTGCAGGGACGGTTAACTCGCAGTCCTCAACATTACAGCAGCGTATAGGCACACATCCATCTTTCACAACGGCAAGGGCCCGGGCTACCAGTGGGCGAATCTGCGTTTCTTCTTGATAAGCGGGCTCGATCAGGACTTCAAGTCCATTCAGTCGTCGTCCAGCCCCCACTGGCAGCATCAATATTTGCTCCTGTCGAGGTGGGATCTTCAACGGAGTCCTCCGTAGCACCCTCACGTCTCCAATGGCCCGTCCAGACAGGTTACTCTTTTGCAGGCTACAGCTCCTCACCATTTGTTGTAAGACCTTCTGGGTAGGCCGGTGTGCGGTGGCCCGTTGCCAGTACTTCGGCCCTTCTTTGGCATAGAGTTGATGATCTAGGTCTCTCAGTATATTCATGCCCAGGGTCACGTCCATTCCTTTCTGGGATGAATGGTCCATCAGCACGACCCCTTTCTTGCCGATGTCCTGCCCAAACAGTCAGACCCGCATCCAGACTATCCCTCGAACATCCATCTCTCTATTATCGGCAGCCGTCAGCCTGATGACGCTCCCATCTTCGGGCTCCATCATATGCCCGAAGTGCCTCTCAAAGAACTCCAAAGGCATTAGAGTGCACTCTGACCCTGTATCAACTAGGCAGCAAACCTTTCGGCCTTCCAGCTCGGCTTCTAATACGGGGCTGCTGGCATACAGATCACGTTCTTCACGCAGAGGGCTTAACTTCTGGTGCACCGCCGCAGGACGCCCAGCTACTGCAGCGGTCAGAAAGTTTAACGTCGGCTCTGACGCTACCTGTTCTGGGCACTCTCTGGCCATATGGCCGTATTTTCGGCAAACCCAACAGAGGGGCCCTCTTCTGCCCGGACCCCTCACCGGGGTTGTTCCGGGTGGAGTGACACGAGGTGCGGGGACAGTTTCCGGAGGCCGGGACGGTTCTACCTTCATCTGGGACACTTACAGCCGAAGCTCTTTCAATTCTGCCCGCAGGGCCTGGACCACATCCTTTAAGGACTCCGATTCTTCAGATCCTGGCCGGTCCCTTGTAACATGCGCGCTATTCACCACTCTTGCTGCCACAGGTATGGGCTCTTCCTCCCTCTCTACGGCGGCTAAATAAACACTGTAGAATGTCATATCGGCCATTGTTCGGGTCATCTCTTGTAATTTATCTTGTAGGAATTTATTGGAGAGCCCCACTATGAACTGATCTTGTAGAAGCCGGTCCACCTCCCGGAAGGCGCCTATAGCCTCAGGGTCTCGTCGTTGTATCTCATTCAGTGTCTCCTGTAGAGCATTGGAATATTGCATCAGGGTCTCGCCCTCTCGCTGGGGTCGGTTAAAGAAGTGACTTCGTAACTGTACCACTTTGGCCCACTCCCCTTGGGCTCTCTCTAGCAGGGAGAATATCTTCTCTAGGGTATCTCTCTCAGAGTCAGGCCTTACCATCACTGTCCGCCTGATGTTGCCCTCTAGGGCTCCCAATGCAACCTCGGCCCGCAGTTCGGGGGTCAGGTTACACATTTTAACCGCACTTCGCACCTCTTTCAGTCCAGTCATGCAATGTCATGTTGTTACCGTCATACTTTTGCAGATGATGCAGCGGTGCCCCTACAGGGATGTATCCTACTGGGGTAGCCATATTGTTGGGGGCAAGCTGGACTTGCGCCTGTGCACCCTGGGCTGGGTCCTGATCCGGCACCACTGGCCCCGGGGGACGATCTGCTGCCGCGTTCCAGTCCATAACGGTCGCTGTATCCTGCCGACTGAGCCAAGTTGTAAGCCGTGTACCGAGGTGGGCTCCCCAGATTACAGCGAAGTCACAGACAAGTAAAGCAACACTGACACCAGCTTACTATGCAAGAACAGAAACTTTACTTAGACAACGAGTAATAACATAAGAACAATACAAACATGCATAGGAAACGCTATATCCCGGACCCACAGTCAACCTCCCTGCCCTCTGGACAGGCCTAGCCGATGGCGGACACAGCAGAGCCTGCAAGTCATACTGTGCCGCTACAGAGGACACCCCTAGCCGATGGCAAACGCAGCAGAGCCTGCAAGTCAATAACTGCGCTGCAGTCCAGTACAGCCAAGCAAAACGATCTAATCCTAACTAACTAACTAATGCTAGGCCTAGGCTAGTCTCTGTATCTTCAGGCGCCACACAATATAACAATCAATAACCAGGTGTACTGACCTGCGTCTGTTCTGGGCCCGAGGATGCAGCATACCAGGGATGGCCACCAACCTCTTAGCAACCGTGCGGCCTTGCTTGATGATGGGGCCTTCTGTCCACACACTGAACTGGTCTTTCTGGGACAACCTCTCTTTCAGAAGAGCTGGATTCAGTCAGGGTATAACAGCTAGTTTCCTTCTTCTGAGTGTCCATTAACTGCCAGACATCTGCAAGCCAGGATGGAATCGGATTCAGTCCCTCACAGCACAATCCTTCCACCATGCCAGATCAACACACTTCCTGGTTCACTCACAGGCAGCAGAATGAGTCATCAGCATGAGTCATCATCTGTTTTGCATATTTAAATCTCAGAGTGTGCTGCTGTAGCTGCAAAACAGTGGCCTCTAGTGCCCGGAATGCCAAATGACAGTTTAAGTAAAGACATTATGCAGAAATAGCTGTTTCACAATCTCACAACTGCACACTGAAGACCTTAGGAAGGGCCAGGAAGCTAGGAAACTTCTAGGCATGTAACGAAGAGCTCAGCTCCAATGAGAACATCATCAGGGTAAAGCCTCCTGCACATGACCATAGGTGTCCGGTTGCCGTATTCGCAATACACAGGCACCGTTCCGTGTGCATTCCGCATCACAGATGTGGACCTATTCACTTCAATGGGTCCGCAAATCCGGAATGGTGCGGAACGGAAGCACAGAACGGAGCGCTTCCGTGGGGTTTTATCCCGTACTTCCGTTCCGCAAAAAGATATAACATGTCCTATCTTTTTGCTGAATGGCCGGATTCACTTTAATGGGTCCGCGATCTGCTGCGGCTGCCCCACGGGGCGCATACGTTCGTGTGCAGGAGGCCTTAGGCTACTTTCACATTAGCGTTAGCAGGGTCCGGCAGGCTGTCCCAGCATGCTGCGGTTTTTGTCCAGCCACCTCTAGGCATGTCTGCCATGCTGTGGATGGACCTTCGCCCCCATTATAGTGAATGGGGCCAGAGCGGACTTCCAGGGGCACATGTGGGATAGCGTTAGTACAGATCCGGCAGGCTGTTCCCCTAACACTATTGTCAGAGTAGCCTAACATGTGTCTACCATGTCTCTTTGTATCATATGGACGTCAGTAAGGTGCCATGTTGGGAAATGGTTGATGGGGCGCCCGCTCATTTGTTCACAGCCCAGCTGACTGTAACTTTCCTCTGTGTGTCATCTTCTGTATTTATATCTTTTAACTTTTATCTTTTATGCATCTAAGCTGTGTCAAGCCTATTTTTTTCCTGGATCTTAGAATTCATGGTAAATCATTATTTTATTTTTTGTCTTTCTTGCGTCTTTTTAATAATGCAAGCTGGTGCTCTTGGCGTTTTTCAAGCATTTTCACATCACCTTTTCCATACAGAAAAAAATTCATGAAGAAAGTGCTAGTTTGTAAGACATACTGTTAGCGTAAAATGTCTAAAAAAAACTGCAATGAACCACAAAATAATGCAAGTGGTTTTTGCAAAAAAACTAAATACCAGAAGTCATAGTTATGTGCGGACATGGAACCAGATATTTCTCAGCCGTTTTTTCTCGAATAGAGAAGCAGAAGTCAAAAAGCCAAAAATAAAAATGTCAAATGCTTCAGTAGGCTGCATTGTTCACAAAAGACCAGAGTTCCAAAGACACCACCTAATGAACAAAAACGCCAGTAGCAAAAAGAACAAAAAAAAACATTTTTGTGTCCTGCATTATATATTTCCCATAGACTTTCAGACAGCTGGTGGGTTTACTGCAAAAAATGCCTAAAACAACTAAGGTACAAAAGCAACCACAAAAAATGCAAAAAGCGCATTAAAACACCACTAGAACTATGTGTGAAGCTCGTGCAGATGAACAATTATAAACTTGTACAGGTTCTGTTGGTGAAAAAGTCCTTTGATAACTTCTTGTTTTTTCTGGATGTCTTCTGTTTTTCATGAATTTTTCATGTGCATAAAAAAAACTAAAGAATAACGCACAGTATCTCCTCACAACCACCACCACCAGTGGTTGGGGGAGGATTTTTAAGAAGCTTGGGGCACTAAGGCATGGGCTGAAGTTAAGGGTGATTGGCTTGCACTGGACCAAGACGCCGGCAACCAGGATACGTGAGCCGACCAATCGTTAAAAGTGGACTTCGAAAGTAGGTAACGGCATCGGCAAATGTCGTGCCCCCGTTCTGCTCTGTCCAGAGGAGCACCTGTGATTCTGCTCTATGGTGGCGTGATATCACAACCTTAGAAACACATATTTCAGTTTTTTTCCCCACCGGCACAAAAATAAGTGTCAAAATGCTACTTTTTGTTAAGAAAATGAGCCTATATATTTCTTTTATCACAACCAAGTCTGAAGGGCAAATCATGGAAGCGGCGGTCTAGCCCGCAGGCGTCGTGAGCTGCTCGTCAAGCCTCTCGCAGGGTCATTACGGGATTGTCAGTTGTTTTTTCTTTTTTTCAAGGGTTGATCTCTGCTTTAAATGACCCTCAGTCCTTCAGCTAATCGACCAGTAATTCGAGTCTGAAAACTTACATCACGTAAAAAGCTTCCAGGTTGTATTAAACTAAATAGAATCCGCTCTGCTTTAATCTCACTTAAGCGTAAAATTAAGATTGATCAGTAAATCAGGAATCTCCTCGTTACGGAGGCAGCAGCCATGTCACAGGCACCACAAAGAAGAGACACGCATAGACATCAGGATGGCATGGAGACGGATGGCACGGTTGTGAACATGAACTCATGACAGGGGCCTTTCTCCTGTGTTCTTCTAGTGTAGGGCAGCTGCCTTTTTCATCCCAAATTCAAAAAGAATAACCATATGTTCAATGATCAATAATCATCCATAAGATTGCCAAAACGATATGGGGCCCGCCACCAAAACTGAAAGGGTTGTATGCGATTAGAAAAACATGGCAGCTTCCTTCACAGGTTGTGTTTGGTATTGCAGCTTGTCCCTTTTCACTTCAGCAGGGCCAAACCGCCATATCAGACATCAACCAGCAGGGTGCTCTATAATGGAGCCTAAAGGTGCCCATTAACATTCAATAGCTGTCACCCGAATGCTCCTTCACCTGCAGCTATTCATTCCAGACAGCAAATATGCATGCATGGTTGGCATTGTTTGTGTTCTCAATGGGTAGAAGGATATAAGTTGCTGTCAGGCGGAGAGGGCATATTGAAATCCTACATGCCCTTACTTGCATCTGTCGTCCGAGGAGAGTAGGGACACCTCCTATACACAAATGGTAGACCAATGGAGTTGAATTGAGTGGTAGTGCATATGCTTTACTGATACTCAATTCAAATGGGAAATGCAGGGGCTTCCATTCTCATGATAAACTTGAGCTCCAGCAGTCGGACCCCTCCAATCACTTATCCCCCATTCTGTGGATACATGTTTCTAATGGACATTATTTTTAAAGCGTACCTGAGTTTTCAAAAAAGTTTATATAAAGTCTCTGCTTCTTGTGATCATAACTGTCTTTTGGGCCTAATGTTTTTAAAGCCATATAATTCTTTTTTTCCAGATGCACAGCTAGATGCATTTCTCTCACAAGCAGGGGCATCTCTCTTCTGTGAAATCTGCCAGCACTGTACTGCTGTAATTTCATTTCCCTTACTTTACATTATGTTTGTTTTCAGCTTCAGAGCTCACTAAACAGATTTGGAGAGGAAACTTAGGGCTCATGCACATAGCCGTTGCTTGGCCCGCAAACAGTGGGTCTCCCCGCATCATGGAACTGCGGTGCTGAATAGAGGCACTGAAGCACCATGGAGTGCTTCCGTGGTGTTTCTGTCCGTGCCTCCGCACTGCAAAAAAATAGAACAAATTGCGGTCTCCAGTGCATGGAACGGCCGCACAACGGCCATGTGCATGAGGTCTTACAGACACACAAGGGCTCCTATAATTTTCAGAAGTAGTGTAGAAGCAGTTCTTTTATCAGGCTCATGATCTCAGCTAGTTTGGACATGCCCCCAGCCAGTAGACAAGGTTTGGATTTTCCCCTTGAGATAAGCAGCACCAGAGTTACCTGGGAGCCCCCTTAGCTACTCTCATCCTATCCAATTAATATATTTAGCCAAACTACAGAATGTGTCATGCCACTGATTCGCGCCCACCGCCATCCGAATATCCCGGGTGGGCGCCAATATCACTTACCCTCCTCATGCTGCCAGGCAGCCAGACCTTGCCAGCCCTCCTATAGCAAGGTCGGTTGCCGGAGCTCTCGGTTTCCCACTGGAAGCAGCAGCGTGCACCCAACTGCTAGGCCTCTTTCCCTGTCTCATAGGGTGTGTGCCTCTCCTGGTGGACCAGTGCATCTGCTCTGCATATTCACCAGCCAAAGGCTGGACATCTGTGGGAAATTAAGGCACCTTTTCCCAGGGAGAGGTGCCTGAGCAATACGGTTCCTACTTCGCTAGTTACCAGTGAAGGTGTGCTACTCTTACGATCTTCTCATGCACCAAACCTCTGCCTGTGTTTCCAACTATGACCCTCCACTGCCTATCTTGACCTTAGCCTGTCTTCCTTATTGATCCATTGCAGTCTGCCCTGACCAGTTTCTCAGATACGCACAATCTCTGCCTGCCCTGACTTCGGCCTGTTACCTGATATTAATATTACCTGACCCGTTTGGTGCTTTGCATCAGTGTCAATGACCCCCGTGGGTCTATGCCAACAACACTGGGACTATCCCAAGAGGTAGCGGCCTAGTGGCTCCCCTGCAGCAAAGACCAGATCGCCCTGTAGGGAACTGTCGAGGGAATGGGTATTATGCAAATATATACTGTATATGTCCTATAATATATACATATATATGTTGGCCCTGTGTGGCCAGTATATGTGGGGATAGATTTGTATTCCCCCAGGTTGTTGCAATGCATTGCCACAGATACAGTATGTATATATATTTATAACCATTGATCTATAAATATATATTGATACAGTAACAAGGAAGAAAAAGAATACCGAAATAGGAGCCGCACATCTACAAAATTACAAATTTATTGAGGCAACAGACACAACATAAAAAAGATTTTTAAAATCGTTGTATACAACAGGTCTGGGCCATGTAAGCCGTGTATCGGCGCATGCCCATCTGAATCACCCCAAATTCATATATGAACCCCCACATCCATCAGCATGTAATAATATAAAGTGCATGAAATCCATCAACAATAGATAAGAGTCAATAAATACTTATCATAAAAATGGCATGATGGGGGGTGTCTGTGGCGGTCAGAAGAAAAGCCCGTTCGCTTCCCACAATTGACCTACACCTGCATCATGGGAGATTTCCCTATTCGCCCCTCTGTCGCTCTACGATGGCGAGGTGGTCACCGCCCCCTCTCTCCATCTGGAATCAGTGTACAGATGTAAGGCATTATTATGTGATTACTTAGTATATATATATTTGATGATTATTATTAGGAATCAGGCACTCCTGAGGAAGCCAGCAAGTCTGGCGATACGCGTTGGGCTTTTCTTCTGACCGCCACAGACACCCCCCATCATGCCATTTTTATGATAAGTATTTATTGACTCTTATCTATTGTTGATGGATTTCATGCACTTTATATTATTACATGCTGATGGATGTGGGGGTTCATATATGAATTTGGGGTGATTCAGATGGGCATGCGCCGATACACGGCTTACATGGCCCAGACCTGTTGTATACAACGATTTTAAAAATCTTTTTTATGTTGTGTCTGTTGCCTCAATAAATTTGTAATTTTGTAGATGTGCGGCTCCTATTTCGGTATTCTTTTTCTTCCTTGTTACATTGTGCTTTATATACCGAGGGCCGGCACTCTCCCTTTTTATCTTTGGATGTGCCCCTATTTTCTTTGATTGCATATATATTGATATAGCGTATTATTAGACTTGTATAATTGTATAGTGTAATAAATATTTTATTGTTCATAATACAGTGTATAGTGTTTTTAGTGACCGCCGTAGTATAGCAGTAGTAAGTCGCACGTAGTTTAGTTCAGTGTAGAGTAAGGCAATCAGAGGTAGTTAGTTAGACAATTAGCTAGCTAACATAGTTAGTTTTGTATTGAAGGTATAAATAGACGACTCACGCCTATTTATGAATATTAATTATTTGTATTATCCAAAATATCAATAATTAATATTTCCCTTAACAGGAACAAAGGGTGAAAACCAGGGAACTGCAAGGATAGCATCCTTAGGAATAGTCCAAACGGTTAGTTGGCATGGTGGTTCCACACCCACTGCCCGTTATAACATGTATGGAGTGGATAGACAGAAGATGTTGGTTAAGGGACTGTTGTGCTCACAGGTATATAATGGGTTTGGGCAACTTAAAGACATATGTATTGTAGGATGATAGGGCTCGGCGGGTACTGTTTCTCCTTGAGGAGAGTAGAATTGCTGGTGTATGGTGTCTTATAGGCCAGGCAATGCTGGTAGTTGTCGCAAATGTTCTAAAAAACTACATAAAATATATCCATTTGATGTTTAGTACAGAATATATGTTCAAAGCAGTTCTGTCTGGAAATGTTCCTCTTCCTACAATGAGAAGTGAGATTTCATCTTCATTTTACACCGTGTGTCTTCAACACTTGTAGCTGCTTCATGTAATGGTCTCACTTGAAGAAAGTATATGGAGAAACAATGAGCTCGTTAAAGGGTTGGTGCCATCTCCAGGCTCTGGGAACACACTGGCGTTGTCCAATTAATGCAGTCTGATGAGCAGCATGAGGATATGAAAGATTTATATGGACCACGTCTTGAGAGAGGTTGGACAGCAATGACCTCTGCCCTATCTGCAGATCATGGCCCAGATCCCCCAGCAATTAATCTAAATAATGACTTCTACAAAGTCAGATGAGTGAGGGTCCCATAGTGAAGTGTCATTACATTCCCATCAATGTCCTTTTTCTTTTTCTTGTTGATGTTTTTCCTTTTCAAGATTTGTGCTATTGGATTTTTTAGAATATCACGTAAATCTTTTTTGTCTATCTATATCTATTTAAATATTTTGGAAGCACAGCTGATCGATACTTTGTATAGTAACATGGTAAAATATCTACTACAATATTTCCCCTATATGCAAGGATATAACAACTATAAGGATAGGTTCACAGTACACGCAGGATTTTCAGTGCGGATTTCTACGTGGATTCAGTGCCGAAAACCAGACCAACTCTGCGCTGAAACCCCCTCCCATTGCAATGCAGTTCATCCACCCAAGGGTTTTTGCAGCATGGTTTTAGGACCACGGCAAAAATGTACAGGTACATCCTTTACAAGATTAAGTTAGCTGCCTCTTGCAAACCAGCAACAGGAGCCTGTTTGTGGTTTTGCTCCGTTCAGTGGCGCTAAACCTAGAGCAAATCCGCATAACTACTATAATACTGCTCCTATGTACAAGAATATAACTACTATAAGACTGCTCCTATGTACAAGAATATAACTACTATAATACTGCTCCTATGTACAAGAATATAACTACTATAAGACTGCTCCTATGTACAATAATATAACTGCTATAATACTGCTCCTATGTACAGGAATATAACTACTATAATACTGCTCCTATGTACAAGAATATAACTACTATAATACTGCCTCCTATGTACAAGAATATACCTACTATAATACTGCTTCTATGTACAAGAATATAACTACTATAATACTGCTCCTATGTACAAGAATATAACTACTATAATACTGCCTCCTATGTACAAGAATATAACTACTATAATACTGCCTCCTATGTACAAGAATATAACTACTATAATACTGCTCCTATGTACAGGAATATAACTACTATAATACTGCCTTCTATGTACAAGAATATAACTACTATAATACTGCCTCCTATGTACAAGAATATAACTACTATAATACTGCCTCCTATGTACAAGAATATAACTACTATAATACTGCTCCTATGTACAAGAATATAACTACTATAATACTGCTCCTATGTACAAGAATATAACTACTATAATACTGCTCCTATGTACAAGAATATAACTACTATAATACTGCTCCTATGTATAAGAATATAACTACTATAATACTGCTCCTATGTACAGGAATATAACTACTATACTGCTCCCTATATTTGCACTAATTTCCACGTATCACTGTAATATTTAGCTCCTTCAGTTGGTAAAGTTTTCTGCCTCATCTAATACATGTCGACCTCTAAAATCCCTTACCTAAGGACCAGGGAAGGTCATCAGTCTCGCCATTCCCTTGGTCCTTTGTCATAGAGTGGACACAGCTAATGAGGTTTGTTTGGTGCAGCACAAATTTTCAGACACAGATAGAGATCCTTTCAGGGGAAATAAATTTGTTTGGCTTTACCTGTTAACTTGGCGATTAATAACCTCCTTGAAGCGCAGGTCAGGGAGGTCACAGTACCAGCCTGCCAGCCTCGCTCGTCACTGCACCTCCGCCATGCTAAATATAAGAGGAGTGTCGCCCTCTTCCATATCTGTCCGATATTTATACATTGACATCTAGTAGGACAATTATAATGCGCTCAGGGCACAGGCGGTGTAGGTTGCACTGAGTATTTTGGAAAATCTATTTCGAGCTTCTATCAATACAGGGAAAAAGACTTCAGAATTATATTTCCTAATCAGCCCACGATCAGTTTTCCATAAGAAACACTTAATCTGCAAATAGGATCTTTTTGATATAGCAGAATAATTAAAGGGGTTTTCTACGAATTAAATATTTGTGACCTATCCTCCGGATATTAGAACAGTGGAGGTCCGACTCCTGACACCCCCGATCAGAACAGTGCTCAGACCAGAGCTGCTGCTTCTTCATAGGATCCAAAGCACAGCGCCGTACATTGTACAGTGGATGTGCTTGGTATTGCAGCTCAGTTCCTTTCACTTCAATGGGACTGAGCTGTGCAAAGGCCAAGTGACCGATGAACGTGACATCACAGGGTGTAGGCCTCTTTCACACGGGCGAGATTTCCGCGCGGGTGCAATGCGTGAGGTGAACGCATTGTACCCGCACTGAATCCGGACCCATTCATTTCTATGGGGCTGTGCACATGTACATCACTTTTGCGTTGCGTGAAAATCGCAGCATGCTCTACTTTGTGCGTTTTTCACGCAACGCAGGCCCCATAGAAGAGAATAGGGCTGCGTGAAAATCGCAAACATCCGCAAGCAAGTGCGGATGCGGTGCGATTTTCACGCACGGTTGCTAGGAGACGATCGGGATGGGGACCCGATCATTATTATTTTCCCTTATAACATGGTTATAAGGGAAAATAATAGCATTATTAATACAGCATGCTTAGTACAATAGGGCTGGAGGGGTTAAAAAAAAAATATTATAATTTACCTCACCTCATCCACTTGTTCGTGCAGCCCGGCTTCTCTTTTTTCTTCTTCTTTGAGGAAAAGGACCTGTGGTGACGACACTACGCTCATCACATGGTCCATCACATAATCCATCACCATGGTGATGGATCGTGTGATGGACCATGTGATGAGTGCAGTGATGTCATCAAAGGTCCTTTACCCAGGTCCTGAAGAAAGAAGAGGAAGCCGGGCTGTGCGAACAAGCGGATGAGGTGAGTTAAATTATTTTTTATTTTATTTTTAACCCCTCCAGCCCTATTTTACTAAGCATGCTGTATTCAGAATGCTATTATTTTTCCTTATAACCATGTTATAAGGGAAAATAATTGCATCTACACAACCTTGAACCCAAACCTGAACTTCAGTGAGTACCACATTCAGTTTTTTATCACGCGCGTGCAAAACACATTGCACCCGCGGGATAAAAACTGAACAAGGGAAAGCAATCGCAGTCAAAACTGACTGAAATTGCGTACCTACTCGTGCAGGTTTGCCGCAATGCACCCGGGACGCATCCTGAGCCAAAACGTGAGGCCCGTGTGAAAGAGGCCTTACTCTGACGGCCACTGTCCCGCTTTCCTCGTCAGGCGCAGGCATTGCTAAACTCTCCCTGTGTGTACTGGGATAAGTGCTCAGTGAACTTCTCTTCTGGGCTGCTAGAGTTAATCCTTCCCTCCTGCTCTCTGTCCAGCTGCTGACTAAGATCAGCCTTCCTATTTAGCTGGGCTGGTTGTCCCCCCTCCTTGCCTGAGCCTTGGGTATTCTCGTGTTTGCTAGTCCTAGTGACAGAGTACTTGTCAGCCCATGTATAAACCTTTCCTGTTTCATGACTTTGATACTTCACTGCTTCACTGACCTCTTATTGCTTTCTCCTTTATGTCAGTCTCAGCAGACGCAATATATTCACAAGGGTTTAAGTACAAGTAAAAGAGTGTCACTTAGGCCTCTTGCACACGAACGTGTGCGCCCCGGGCCGCAATGCACGAACACCCACCGCGGGGCATCCGCAGTGGATCGCGGACCCATTCACTTTAATGGGTCTGCGATCCGCCCGTTCCGCAAAAAGACAGGACATGTTCTATCTTTTTGCGGAAAGGAAGTACCGGACGAAAACCCACGTAAGCACTCCGTAGTGCTTCTATAGGGTTAGGTTCCGTGCTTCCGTTCCGCAACATTCCACATCTCCTGATTCACGGACTCATTAAAGTGAATAGGTCCGCATCTGTGATGCGGAATGCACATGGAATGGTGCCCGTGTATTACGGATCTGCAAATGCGGTCCGGAATACGGCCACGGAGCCTTAGGCCTCTTACACACGAAGGTTTTTTTTTTCCGTTTCCGTTCAATTTTTTTAATTCTGTATATGGAACCATTCATTTCAATGGGTCCGTATGCATTCCGTTTCCGTATTTTCGTTTTTCCGCTCAAAGATAGAACGTGTCCTATTATTGCCCAAAAATCACGTTCCGTGGCTCCATTCAAGTCAATGGGGCTGTAAAAAAAAGTGCAACGGATACGGAATGCATCCGTGTGTCTTCTGTATCCATTCCATTTTGCGGAACCATCTATTGAAAATGTTAAGCCCAACCCAATTTTTCAATGTTTTTGTATATGCCATGCTTTTACGATCCGCAAAAAAAAATGGAAAAACGGAACGGCGGTACGGAAGTGGAATGGAAACGGTAACACTGCTGAAACAAAAGAACTGATCTGTTTAAATCGGACCGCAAAACACTGAAAAAGCCAATACGGTCGTGTCAATGGGACTGAGCTGTGCAAAGGCTATGTGGCCGATGAACGTGACATCACAGGCTTTACTCTGATGGCCAATATCCCGCTTTCCTCGGCAGGCGTTGCGCAAAACACTGAAAAAGCCATACGGTCGTGTGCAAGAGACCTTAGGAGTGTTTGGGATTTGTGGTTAGAGGTGCTGGTGCAAAAATAATAGCACTCACCATTTTTCAAAAAGTTTCCCAGGATAGCTTCCGAAGTTCTACTTACACATGCTGCAGATGGAGAGACACATGGTATGTGGTGATACATAGTATCGATTTATACAAAATACTACTGATAACATATATCCCCACATATCTCCATATTGGATAACAGTATTTTTGTGTGACAGAAGGGGACTTTTTTATATATATAATTAAAGACACAATAGCCACCCTCCTGCACGCAGCCTGATTTAACCCTCTTTTGGTGGTATGCCCCATTTTAATAAGTAATTAAATCAAATAAAATATTTTTTAAGTGTTCCTTTTAAGGCAGTAAATCACAATTTAGACATAAAAAAACGTATATATATGTGGTATCGTTGTAATTATACTGACCCAGAAAATGAAGGGCACGGGTCACTTTTGCCACAAAGGGAACGCCGTGGGACTTGCGTTTTTTTCCAATTCACCCAATTTGGATTTTTTTTTCCCACTTCCCACTGTTACGCTGAGCGCTCCGGGTCCCCTGCTGGCCTCGGAGCGCTCACAACGTATGCCCCCAGGCAGCACTCCAGCGTCTCGGCGTGTGCGTCCTCGCTCTCTAGGGCGCGCACGCGCCGGGACTCTTAGATTCAAAGGGCCAGTGCACCAGTGATTGGTGCCTGGTCCAAAGGGGTTATTAAGGGTTAAGGTTTGTGAGAGGCAGTGCTGACTTAATTAGGCTGCACCTGTGCACTGCCCATTTATACCTTCTCCTCCCACAGCTTTCTGCCGGATCTTTGTGCCTTGTGCCTCAGAGAAAGCGTTCCTTACTGTGTTAGTTTGCCTTGCCTGTTGGCGAACCCGTTGCTACCGTCTACTCGCCTTTGAACCTTGCCGCCTGCCCTGACCTCTGCTACGTCTGACTACGCTCTTGCCTTTTCCCTGTGTACCACGCCTTATTAGCTGCCAGAGAGGTCGAGTTGTTACTAGGAGACACGACCTGGTAGTTACCGCCGCAGCAAATCCATCCCGCTTTGCGGCGGGCTCTGGTGAAGACCAGCAACTGCTTAGAACTGGTCCTTTAGTACAACCCGCGCCATCGCCTCTCTGGTACAGAGGATCCACTACCTGTCCTGCCGGTACGTGACAGTAAGATCCGGCCATGGATCCCGCTGATGTTCCCCTGCCAAGCCTAGCGGACCTCACCACCATTGTGGCCCAGCAGGGTCAACAGCTGGCCCAGTTGACCGCTATGTTGCAGCAGCTCCTGCCTTCTCAGCAACAGCCAGCTCCTCCGTCTGCTCCTGCTGCATCACCTCCGCCTGCAGTTGCCACCGGTTCCAGAATCCGTTTGTCCCTACCAGACAAATATGATGGAGATCCTAAGCAGTGCCGTGGGTTCTTGTCGCAGTGCTCTCTCCACCTCGAGCTTCTGTCCGACCAGTTTCCTTCTGAGCGAGCCAAGGTAGCCTTTATTCTCAGTTTACTGTCCGGGAAGGCCCTGGCCTGGGCTACACCACTATGGGACCGCGCAGATCCTGCCACCGCTTTCGTCCAGAGCTTCTGCCTAGAGTTCCGGAATGTTTTTGAGGAGCCTGCCCGGGTTACCTCCGCAAAGACTGCCTTACTAAATTTGACCCAAGGAGGTTCTTCCGTGGGTGACTATGCCATTCAGTTCCGCACCTGTCATGGAACCATGAACCAGACGTACAACAAGAGATAAGTGGAAATAAGAAGGCTTTATTGCAAATCAAGCTGTAAGCAAAAGTCCAAACGGATGGCTAAACCGAAGCAGGGTCTTGCGTAGACAGGGGTCAGGAACTAGAAGGGTAGTCAGACGAAGCCTGGATCAGGAACCAGCAGGGTAGTCAGACGAAGCCAGGATCAGGAACCAACGGGGTAGTCAGACGAGGCCAGGATCAGGAACCAGAAGCAGCAGCAGTCTTAGAAGCATGTGAACACAGGAGGACCAAGCAAGAAACTGAAGCCACAGACCTCCTATATATATGAGCTAGGCATCCAGCTCCTCCCAGTGGGAAGGAGAAGCCGCAGGGTGGGAGGCTACAAGAAACCCAGAAACCAAGATGGCCGCCAGCACATGTCAAACGAAGGAGAACAGTAAGAAGGTAATACCATGACAGTACCTCCCCCTCAAGGGCCCCTCCTCCGCGGAGTAAGGAACGGTTTTTGAGGGAAGCGTGCGTGGAAGGCTCGGAGCAAAGCAGGAGCATGGACATCTGCGGAGGGAACCCAGGAACGCTCCTCTGGACCATAACCACGCCAATGGACCAAAAACTGCAACCGACCGCGGACCAGGCGTGAGTCCAGGATATTGCTCACCTCATATTCCTCACGATTGCCCACTTGGACCGGACGGGGCCGAGGAACCGAGGAAGTGAAACGATTACACACCAATGGCTTCAACAGGGAGACATGAAACACGTTGGAGATCCGCATGCCAGGAGGAAGCGCAAGGGCATAGGCTACCGGGTTTACCCTGCGAAGCACTCGGAAGGGACCAACAAAGCGAGGCGCCAGCTTGGGAGTGGGCACTCGAAGGTTGAGGTTGCGGGTGGACAACCATACACGGTCTCCAACCTGGTAGGAAGGAGCGGGCGCTCGTCTGCGATCAGCCTGGAGTCTCTGGCGCTGCGCAGAGACCTCAAGGGACCTCTGGATCTGTACCCAAGAAGCACGTAGGACGGAAAGGTGATCCTCCACAGCCGGAATATCCTGGGGAGAGAATACCTCCGGTAACACGGCAGGTTGGAACCCATAATTGGCCATGAAGGGAGACGTCCCAGAGGAAGAGTTCACCGCCGTGTTCCTGGCAAACTCAGCCCAAGGCAGGAGGTCAACCCAATTGTCTTGGTGATCGGAGACATAGCAACGAAGGAATTGCTCCAAGGCCTGATTGGATCGTTCTGCGGCCCCATTGGACTGAGGGTGGTAGGCCGAGGAGAAAGAGAGATGAATCCCCAACTGGGAGCAAAAGGCGCGCCAGAACCTGGACACAAACTGACTCCCCCGATCCGACACAATCTCCTTGGGCAAACCGTGCAACCGGAAGACCTCCCTGGCGAAAATCGTGGCCAACTCTTGTGCAGAGGGTAACTTCTTGAGAGGAACACAGTGGCACATTTTGGAAAACCGATCCACAATCATGAGAATGACCGTATGGCCTCGGGATGCAGGGAGGTCCACAATGAAATCCATCCCCAGGTGTGACCATGGGCGCTCCCCGGTGGCTATGGGTTGCAAAAGGCCCAACGGAAGGTGCCGAGGGGACTTACTCTGGGCACAAACGGAGCATGCCGCTACATATGCGGCGATGTCGGAACGTAGAGAAGGCTACCAGAACAGACGTGAAACAGCCCAGGACAGCTGATTCTTACCAGGATGCCCCGCGGCCTTGGAGTTATGGTAGGTTCGCAACAACCGAGTGCGCAACTCCTCAGGCACAAAACACCTGCCGTTGGGTCTCCCAGAGGGAGCACCAGATTGAGCCGCCAAAATCTGCTCACCCAGGGGAGAGGTCAGGCTGGTGCGAATGGCGGCCAGGATCTGATTCGGAGGTATGACCGAAGTCGGAATCGACTCCTCCCCGGACAGCTCGGAGTACTGCCATGATAAGGCATCCGCTCTGATGTTCTTGGAACCGGGTAGGTAGGAGACCACGTAATTAAAACGTGACAAGAACAGAGCCCATCTGGCCTGACGTGGTGTCAATCTCTTGGCCTCAGAAAGGTAGGTCAGATTCTTGTGGTCCGTCAGGATGAGAACCGGAACCACCGAACCCTCGAGCAAGTGCCTCCATTCTTTAAGGGCCTGCACGATGGCCAATAACTCCCTGTCACCAATCTGATAGTTGCACTCCGCGGAAGACAGTTTCCGGGAGTAAAACCCACAGGGAAGCGGAGGATCCTCTGGTGTTCTACGCTGAGACAGAAGGGCGCCTACTCCCGTCTCAGACGCGTCCACCTCGAGGACAAAGGGCAACCCAGGGTTGGGATGCGACAGAATCGGAGCCGACACAAAGGCGGACTTTAGAGCCTCAAAAGCTCGGATGGCCTCGAGCGGCCAGACCTGGAAATTACTGCCCTTCCTGGTCAGATCCGTGAGAGGCTTGGCTAGCATAGAAAAGTTCCTGATGAACTTCCGATAATAATTGGCGAAGCCCAAAAAGCGCTGCAGGGCACGGAGACCACTGGGCTGGGGCCACTGTAAGACAGCCGAAACCTTCTCAGGATCCATGGAGAACCCCTCAGCGGAAATGATGTAACCTAAGAAGGTTACCTGGGATCGGTGAAATTCGCATTTCTCAAGCTTACCGAACAGCCTGTTCTCTCGTAACCGTTGCAACACTCGTCTGACATCCATAATGTGGGCCTCCATGGATTCAGAATATACCAAGATGTCATCCAAATAGACCACCACACACTGCTGCAACAGGTCACAGAAAACATCGTTGATGAATTCCTGGAAGACTGCGGGCGCATTGCACAACCCAAAGGGCATAACCAAGGATTCATAATGACCGGTCCTGGTGTTAAACGCGGTCTTCCACTCATCGCCCGCCTTGATCCTTACCAGGTTATAGGCCGCCCTCAGGTCGAGTTTGGTAAAGACCGTGGCCCCTTTGAGGTGATCAAACAGCTCGGAAATCAAGGGTATCGGGTAAGCGTTCTTGATCGTGATGCGATTGAGACCCCTGTAATCGATGCAAGGCCTCAACTCACCGCCCTTCTTTTTCACAAAGAAAAATCCAGCCCCTGCCGGGGACGAGGATTTGCGAATGTGTCCGCGTGAAAGCGCCTCCCTCACGTACTCCTCCATGGCCTCATTCTCCGCTACCGACAGTGGATAGACTTTGCCACGAGGAGGAACGGCACCAGATTGTAACTCTATGGCACAATCGTATGGGCGGTGCGGAGGTAGGGCAACCGCGCGCACCTTATCGAATACATCCCGGTACTCTTCGTATTCAGGAGGCAACAGAGAGTCCGAGGAAGTACACAGCAACTTGACAGGCCCATGGATGCAACTAGCCCCACACTGCGGTGACCACGAGAGGATCTCGGCCGATCTCCAATCGAAAGTCGGATTATGCTTCTGGAGCCAGGGGTACCCCAAGACCACCGGGTAGTGTGGAGACGAAATCACCTGGAGACAGACCGACTCTCTGTGAACGGCACCAATGGCTATCCCCACTGGAAGGGTCTCATGAGTCACGTGTGGCGGCAGAAGGGGTCTGCCGTCTATCGCCTCAAGAGCCAGTGGGGAACCTCGAGGCTGCAGAGGAATGGAATTGGTGGCAGCGAACACACTATCAATGAACAAACCACCAGCACCAGAGTCCACCAACGCCTGGGTCGTCACCGAGCCCCCGACCCAGGAGAGGACAACAGTGATCAGTGGTTTGTCAACACGGGAAACCGGGGACGAGGAGACTCCACCCAAGATCTGCCCCCGACAGGATCTCAGGTGCGAGCGTTTCCCGGACGGTTCGGACATGCCAACCGAAAAATGCCCACCGAGACCACAGTACATGCATCGGCCCTCGCGTCTCCGGAGTACCCTCTCCCCCTTGGACAGGCGAGCAAACCCCAGCTGCATGGGTTCACCCCCAGACAAGTCATCCCCAGGAGGCGTGGGAGGAGAGGGAGGCACGGGTGGGACAGCAAACGTAGGCGCCAATCTGTTAGAAGACCTCCGCAGGCTCTCCTTAAAGGAAGGTCTCTCCCTGAGTCTGGTTCTCCCCCAAAGCGCTGTGGAAGGGGGGCAGAACCGGTCATACCCCGAGACACCGCAGGCGCAGCAACAGGTGTCGGGGTAGACTCTTGCGCAACAACCGGAGCGGCAGTAGGAGCGGGCCCAGGAGCGACAACCGACCCATCGGCAACGGAAGCGAAATGAGCCGTGCGTTCAAGCAGGGTTTGCAACGCCACAGCGAACCGACCCAACAGGTGATCCTGCTGATCAAGTCTGGCAACCAGCGTAGGTAGCGAGGATGGCCCTGTACCGTCAAAATTCATGGCTTGGTCCTAATGTCATGGAACCATGAACCAGACGTACAACAAGAGATAAGTGGAAATAAGAAGGCTTTATTGCAAATCAAGCTGTAAGCAAAAGTCCAAACGGATGGCTAAACCGAAGCAGGGTCTTGCGTAGACAGGGGTCAGGAACTAGAAGGGTAGTCAGACGAAGCCTGGATCAGGAACCAGCAGGGTAGTCAGACGAAGCCAGGATCAGGAACCAACGGGGTAGTCAGACGAGGCCAGGATCAGGAACCAGAAGCAGCAGCAGTCTTAGAAGCATGTGAACACAGGAGGACCAAGCAAGAAACTGAAGCCACAGACCTCCTATATATATGAGCTAGGCATCCAGCTCCTCCCAGTGGGAAGGAGAAGCCGCAGGGTGGGAGGCTACAAGAAACCCAGAAACCAAGATGGCCGCCAGCACATGTCAAACGAAGGAGAACAGTAAGAAGGTAAGACCATGACAGCACCCTGGCCTCTGAGCTGAACTGGAACAATGAAGCCCTTTGCGCCACCTTCAAGAAGGGACCTAACAGTGAAGTAAAGGACGTTCTTGCTGCACGTGAGCTTCCTTCCACTCTTAGTGACCTCATCTTGCTGGCCACTAGGATAGACAAACGTTTCGCCGAAAGACAAGAGGAACTCCTCCTTGAAAAGGAAAAAGCTCGTCCTAGACGCTTTCCTTGTCTGGCTCCCGTTTTTCTGCGTCCACCTCAACCCGCTACTGGGTTTTCCGCCGTGGAAGCCATGCAGGTGGATCGGTCACGCCTGACTCCGCAAGAACGAAGCCGCCGCAGAAACGAGAACCTGTGCCTGTACTGTGCCAGTACCGAGCACTTCCTTAGAAATTGTCCTCTCCGTCCACCGCGTTCGGGAAACGCTCGCACCTAGTAAACGTGGGAGAGGCGTTGCTAGGTGTGGATTCTTCCTCTCCACGTCTCATCATACCCGTGCAGTTGATCATTTCTTCCAAGTCCTCTTTCTCTGCAGCCGCCTTCTTGGATTCCGGTTCAGCTGGCAACTTCATTCACGCCTCCTTGGTTGACAAGTACCGTATTCCAGTAATCCGTCTACCCAAGCCGTTTTTCATCTCTACTGTTAACGGTGAGAGACTCTCTGCCACCGTGCAGTTCCGTACCCAGCCTCTGCAGATGGACATCGGAGTATTGCATACCGAGACTTTAGAGTTCTTTGTCCTTCCCTTCTGTTCCTCCGAACTCCTTCTGGGTCTGCCGTGGCTTCAACGTCATAGTCCTGTCCTGAATTGGTCCACCGGTGAGATCCTGCGTTGGGGTTCCTCCTGTTCGGACCGCTGTCTCAAGCCTGCTCTGGTCAAACAGAACCCGCAAGTTTCTCCGCCTTCTGGGCTGCCCAAGCCATACCATTCCTTTGCGGATGTCTTCTGCAAGAAATAAGCTGAGGTCCTTCCTCCTCACCGATCCTATGATTGCCCGATCGACCTGATACCCGGTTCTACTCCACCTCGGGGCAGAATTTATCCTCTCTCACCTCCTGAGACTCTTGCCATGTCCGACTATATACGTGAGAACCTACAGAGAGGATTCATAAGAAAATCTTCTTCTCCTGCTGGGGCCGGTTTTTTCTTTGTGACAAAAAAAGACGGCTCCCTCCGCCCCTGCATTGACTACAGAGGTCTTAATAAAATTACCATCAAGAACCGTTACCCTCTGCCTCTAATCTCTGAGCTATTTGATCGTCTCCGAGGGGCTAAGATCTTCACTAAATTGGACCTTCGAGGGGCCTATAATCTGATCCGTATCCGTGAGGGAGACGAATGGAAGACCGCCTTTAACACAAGGGACGGCCATTTTGAGTATTTGGTGATGCCCTTCGGCCTCTGCAACGCACCTTTCCTTTCTTCCAGGAATTCGTCAATGATATTTTCAGGGACTTACTTTACACCTGCGTGGTCGTATACCTGGATGATATCCTCATCTTTTCCTCCAATTTGGATCAACACCGGGTCCATGTGCAACAAGTTCTTACTCGTCTTAGGAGAAATCGCCTGTACGCTAAACTTGAAAAATTTCTTTTTGAACGGACCTCCCTGCCTTTCCTGGGATACATTATCTCAGCCCAAGGACTTCAAATGGACCCAGCCAAGCTCTCGGTGGTTCTGGATTGGCCACGCCCCTCTGGTCTCCGAGCCATACAAAGATTTCTGGGCTTTGCGAATTACTACAGGCAATTCATCCCTCACTATTCCACTCTGGTAGCTCCTATCGTGGTCCTCACAAGAAAAGGAGCTAACCCCAAATCCTGGCCTTCCCAAGCCGAGGAAGCCTTTCAGTTCCTGAAATCCGCCTTTGCCTCTGCACCCGTTCTCTCTAGACCTGATTCCAACAAGCCTTTCTCTCTTGAAGTGGATGCCTCCTCGGTGGGGGCCGGAGCTGTCCTCACCCAGAAGTCTTCCCAGGGCAAGACTTCAACTTGTGGCTTCTTTTCAAAAACATTCTCTTCCGCAGAGAGAAATTACTCCATTGGGGACTGGGAACTGCTGGCTATTAAATTGGCACTGGAGGAATGGAGACATTTACTCGAGGGCGCCACACATCCTGTGTACATCTTCACGGACCACAAGAACCTGGCTTATCTCCAGTCTGCTCAGAGATTAAATCCCCGTCAGGCTCGTTGGTCTCTGTTCTTCGCCCGCTTTAATTTTAAGATCCATTTCCGTCCGGCTTGTAAGAACATTAGGGCAGATGCTCTGTCTCGCTCCTCTGATGTGGTGGGCGACGAGTTAACACCTCGATATATTATCCCTCCAGAACGACTTATTACAGTCGCTCCCGTGGACCTGCGCCTTCTTCCTCCTGGCAAATCCTACGTACCTCCACGTCAGCGGCTGCAAATTCTCAAGTGGGGCCACGCCTCCCCTTTTGCCGGTCATCCAGGGGTGCTAAAGTCTCTCCAACTAATCTCCCAAAGGTACTGGTGGCCTTCTCTAGAGAAAGATGTCTCGGACTTCGTCCAGGCCTGTATGATTTGCGCCCGGGATAAATCGCCTCGCCAGAAACCAGCGGGTCTCCTCTTGCCTCTACCTGTTCCTGAAGTCCCCTGGTCTCACATCGCCATGGACTTTATTACTGATCTTCCCTCCTCCCATGGCAAGTCAGTTATTTGGGTCGTGGTGGATCGCTTCTCCAAGATGGCTCACTTTGTACCCCTGCCCGGGCTACCCTCTGCACCCATGTTGGCCAAACAATTTTTCCAACACATCTTCCGTCTCCATGGCCTTCCCAAACATATTGTCTCGGATCGTGGGGTACAATTCGGCTCCAAATTCTGGAGGGCTCTGTGTGCTCAGCTCGGGATCAAATTGGACTTTTCTTCTTCGTACCATCCTCACAACGGCCAAGTAGAACGGGTGAACCAAATTTTGGGTGACTATTTGCGTTACTTTGTATCCTCACGCCATGACGACTGGGCTGATCTACTTCCCTGGGCGGAGTTCTCCTACAACTACAAACAATCCTCTGCCTCTAACAAGTCTCCTTTCTTTGTAGTTTTTGGCCGTCATCCTCTTCCACCTCTGCCGCAGTCTCCCACTCCTTCTTCTGTACCTGCCGTTGACAGTCTTGTACAGGATTTTTCCTCCACCTGGCGTGAAACCCACGCTGCTCTCCTCAAGGCTTCCGCCCGTATGAAGGTTCAAGCTGACAAGAGACGCAGATCTCCTCCGGAATTTTGCCCGGGTGACAAGGTGTGGCTCTCCTCTAGATACATCCGATTTAGGGTCCCAAGTTACAAGTTGGGCCCTCGTTTCTTGGGACCCTATAAAATCAAGAGTCGTATCAATCAAGTTTCTTATCAGCTCCATCTTCCTCCCTCCCTCCGAATCCAACACTCCTTCCATGTCTCCCTTCTTAAACCTGCTGTCTTTAACCGTTTTTCTCCCAAGCTTGTTTCTCCCACCCCTGTCGCCGGTACCTCCGATATATTCTCTGTCAAGGAGATCTTGGCGACCGCAGTCTCAGCCGCAAGTTCTTCGGTACCAAAAAGGGAGGGAGACCGAAGGGGGGGGGGTACTGTTACGCTGAGCGCTCCGGGTCCCCTGCTGGCCTCGGAGCGCTCACAGCGTATGCCCCCAGGCAGCACTCCAGCGTCTCGGCGTGTGCGTCCTCGCTCTCTAGGGCGCGAGCGCGCCGGGACTCTTAGATTCAAAGGGCCAGTGCACCAGTGATTGGTGCCTGGTCCAAAGGGGTTATTAAGGGTTAAGGTTTGTGAGAGGCAGTGCTGACTTAATTAGGCTGCACCTGTGCACTGCCCATTTTTACAGGGAGTACAGAATTATTAGGCAAGTTGTATTTTTGAGGATTAATTTTATTATTGAACAACAGTTTTAGCTATTTTAGGGGGATATCTGTGTGTGCAGGTGACTATTACTGTGCATAATTATTAGGCAACTTAACAAAAAACAAATATATACCCATTTCAATTATTTATTTTTACCAGTGAAACCAATATAACATCTCAACATTCACAAATATACATTTCTGACATTCAAAAAACAAAACAAAAACAAATTAGTGACCAATATAGCCACCTTTCTTTGCAAGGACACTCAAAAGCCTGCCATCCATGGATTCTGTCAGTGTTTTGATCTGTTCACCATCAACATTGCGTGCAGCAGCAACCACAGCCTCCCAGACACTGTTCAGAGAGGTGTACTGTTTTCCCTCCTTGTAAATCTCACATTTGATGATGGACCACAGGTTCTCAATGGGGTTCAGATCAGGTGAACAAGGAGGCCATGTCATTAGATTTTCTTCTTTTATACCCTTTCTTGCCAGCCACGCTGTGGAGTACTTGGACGCGTGTGATGGAGCATTGTCTTGCATGAAAATCATGTTTTTCTTGAAGGATGCAGACTTCTTCCTGTACCACTGCTTGAAGAAGGTGTCTTCCAGAAACTGGCAGTAGGACTGGGAGTTGAGCTTGACTCCATCCTCAACCCGAAAAGGCCCCACAAGCTCATCTTTGATGATACCAGCCCAAATCAGTACTCCACCTCCACCTTGCTGGCGTCTGAGTCGGACTGGAGCTCTCTGCCCTTTACCAATCCAGCCACGGGCCCATCAAGACTCACTCTCATTTCATCAGTCCATAAAACCTTAGAAAAATCAGTCTTGAGATATTTCTTGGCCCAGTCTTGACGTTTCAGCTTGTGCGTCTTGTTCAGTGGTGGTCGTCTTTCAGCCTTTCTTACCTTGGCCATGTCTCTGAGTATTGCACACCTTGTGCTTTTGGGCACTCCAGTGATGTTGCAGCTCTGAAATATGGCCAAACTGGTGGCAAGTGGCATCTTGGCAGCTGCACGCTTGACTTTTCTCAGTTCATGGGCAGTTATTTTGCGCCTAGGTTTTTCCACACGCTTCTTGCGACCCTATTGACTATTTTGAATGAAACGCTTGATTGTTCGATGATCACTCTTCAGAAGCTTTGCAATTTTAAGAGTGCTGCATCCCTCTGCAAGATATCTCACTATTTTTGACTTTTCTGAGCCTGTCAAGTCCTTCTTTTGACCCATTTTGCCAAAGGAAAGGAAGTTGCCTAATAATTATGCACACCTGATATAGGGTGTTGATGTCATTAGACCACACCCCTTCTCATTACAGAGATGCACATCACCTAATATGCTTAATTGGTAGTAGGCTTTCGAGCCTATACAGCTTGGAGTAAGACAACATGCATAAAGAGGATGATGTGGTCAAAATACTCATTTGCCTAATAATTCTGCACTCCCTGTACCTTCTCCTCCCACAGCTTTCTGCTGGATCTTTGTGCCTTGTGCCTCAGAGAAAGCGTTCCTTACTGTGTTAGTTTGCCTTGCCTGTTGCCGAACCCGTTGCTACCGTCTACTCGCCTTTGAACCTTGCCGCCTGCCCTGACCTCTGCTACGTCCGACTACGCTCTTGCCTTCTCCCTGTGTACCACGCCTTATCAGCTGCCAGAGAGGTCGAGTTGTTACTAGGGGACACGACCTGGTAGTTACCGCCACAGCAAATCCATCCCGCTTTGCGGCGGGCTCTGGTGAAGACCAGTTACTGCTTAGAACCGGTCCTTTAGTACAACCCACGCCATCGCCTCTCTGGTACAGAGGATCCACTACCTGTCCTGCCGGTACGTGACACCCACTACATTATATGCCATATTAAATGATATCATCTTGTCCCGCTAAAAATATCCAGCTATATGAACGGAAAAAGTAAAAAAGTTATGGCTCACGGAAGATAGGGAAGAAAAATTAAAACGTAAAAACGAAATAACCTTTTGTATCCTAAGGGTAATGCAAAAACCAGCATTGGTAATGTCAGAGTGACACTGACATATATAGCTATTGGTAAACGCATAGTTGACGGTGTTAACAATCGACCTATTTAATGACACGCTGCATTGTCTTTTTTATGCTTTTTGACATTTAAAAATATTCCTAAATTTATCTCTCTTTTGGGGGGGAAAAGGCGTAATTTTGCAACATCTGCGATAGCCGATGACACTAAACAATACGTTTATTGTACACTTTTTAACTGCAGAAGCTTTGCAACAGGTTTTTGGTGAAAAATTGCACAATTGCACAGCTATGATGCTAAAATATCGTCAGCCAGTAGATTGAGTTTTTTTTTATTTATTTTTTTATTAAATTTTTATTAAATTGGCTGCTAGCTGGCTTCTGCACATAAAAAGAGTACTGTCTCTTTAAAAACTGATGTGCAGTGCAGCAGAGTCTGTATGTATGTGAACTGCTCCAGCCCTGGCTGTAACAGACGCAGTGCACTAACTACCCCTATCTTGTCCCTAATGATAAAACCTGACCTCATGCACACGGCCGTATGTATTTTGTGGGCCACGAAAAATGGATCCGCAAAATATACGGGTGACATCCGTGTGCATTCGGTATTTTGTGGAACGGAACAGCAGGCCCCTAACAGAACAGTCCTATCCTTGTCCGTAATGCGGACAAGAATAGGACATGTTCTATTTTTTTGCGGAACGGAAACGGAATGCTCACGGAGTAACTTCCGTTTTTCTTTGTGGTCCCATTAAAATGAATGGTTCTGTATACGGTACGCAAAAAAAAAAACGGAACAGACACGGAAAGAAAATACGTTTGTGTGCAAGAGGCCTAACAAAGTATATCTTCTCAGTCCTATCAGTGGCTGAGCTCAGAATGGTGTTTATATGTCCCTTCTGTGGGAGGAGGGGGAGAGTCCCAGGATTCGGACCCCCATCAATCTGATATTGATGACCTGTCCTGAGGATAGGTGATCAGTATTTCAGTCCCAGACAACCCCTCTCATTTAAAGGAGCAGTTTTTTCAGAAAGAAGTCATGAACAAACAGCCAACCTTCGCCGAGAGATGTCACGGCCAGCCACGTGTTTCCCCGTTCTTACAGATTGGCTTACTGAGGGGTCTCAAGCAGGGGATCCCCTCTATGATGTCCACTGGAAATAAACCGTGCGCCTGCTCCGTCCTCACCCTCACTCCTGTGCCGCCATGCGCAGCAGCAAGGTTTAAACGTATTGACTCCACTTGGTATGTACTTTGGTTGTGAAGGGGGTAGACCCCTCACCCCTGGAAGATATGACTATGGAGGGAGGATATGACACGATCTAGGTTTGCATGAGAGCTGTGTACACAAACCTGGAGGAGAGTTCTCACCTTGGTTGTAAACATCTATAAACCTTTAACGATCGACAGACTACAAGACATTTATATGTCCAGATCAATGACCAATCAAATACTAGTCATGTGACTGAGCGCCGACCAATCAATGCACATTACAAGCTTTTCATGCTAGATCTATCTATCTATTATCTACCTATCTATCTATCTTTCCATCTATCTATCTATCTATCTATCTATCTTTCCATCTATCTATCTATCTCATATCTATCTATCTTTCCATCTATCTATCTATCTATCTTTCCATCTATCTATCTATCTCATATCTATCTATCTATCTTTCCATCTATTTATCTATCTTTCCATCTATCTATCTATCTATCTATCTATCGATCTATCTCATATCTATCTATCTATCTATCTCATATATCTATCTATCTATCCTATTTTTATTGATCTATTGATACATTACCTAGCTATCTCTGATAGGTATAGATAGATATGAGATGATAGATAGATAGATAGATAGATAGATAGATAATAGAAAGATAGATAATAGATAGATAAAATGGAGCTCACCACCCATCTACTTGATTGGGAGGTGAGCCGCAGTACCCCACATGGCCACTAGACAGTGTATGGAGCTCTATACACTGTATAGCTCCCAGTGCCCCCCCACCCACCAACCTTATATTGTTGACCTATCCTGAGAATAGGTCATTCATATCTGTAGCCAGAGATCCCCTTTAGGTTTTCTCTCTACATTGTTACTCCCAGCCTCCCGATATGCGGAGAACTGCAGCCCAGTCTCATGCAGTTGGGGACCCATTGCTAAAGCAGTCTGACAGCCCCTCGATTCTCTGGCTGGTGAGGGTCCCAGCGGGTGGCCCTGCACCAGTCACCATGTGATCTGTCAGATGAAGCCCTTACCTTTCATACAGTTTATATCTATAGATTAGACCGAGTTATGTTTCCTTCGTTCTGTCATAGATCTGCAATTGAGATAAAATCCTTCCTGTTTTTTCGGGAGCCCTCAGATCCAGATCTGTGTGGTCGTAAATCCCGCAGAAGGTGACAGCATTAAACACACTCTTTGGAAAGCGTAACACAAGTAATCTCTCTGAAGGGCAAATAATTCAGTGAAATCTCTTCTTGGCTTAGGGCGAGTAACTACTGTACACCCGCAGTCCGTAACTCATGGTAAAGACCTGGCCATCGGGTATTAACACTTAATTAAATCTATACGCATCAATAGGCGAGGTTCCAGTGTTTCAAGCAAAGGTTAATTAGACTAGCTGTTTCTGAGGAACAAATCTGAGGGATGTTAATTGACCCGAGCTCTTCTGCCCATTCTGCCCCATAGCAAATTCTGTGTTGTCTGGAAAACTTCATTGGTTTTCTTTGTGCTTTGCAAGGAGATGTTTCCAGACGTTTGTATTATCGTTATTATTGTTACTATTCAGTTATTATTAGGTTATTACAGCACATGGAGGCACAATAACCCCCCTATGGCACCATACTATGTGGCTGCAGGCTCTCCATGTGCCATTCCATGGTGCTCCACAGAGCTCCATATGGTCCAGCTCTTTCTTTTCAGCATCCCATAGAACATGGGATGATGTAGTTCTGTCAGGTTCTGTATTAGGACCTCCAGCCCGAAAAATTAAGGAGCCTCGATGTGGGCACCGCATCCCCTCCATTGCTTTCACCAAAAATGAGCGTATGAGCGGTACCAAAGCTTGTCCCATTCGCTTGGAAGCTGTGCCTCTCCAAACAATGGAGCGACGTGGCACTTTTAAGAGACTTACAGCCCCTTCCAAAGATCGGACCACCACCCATCAAACATTGATGACCTGACCTAAGTTCCAGAGAACCTCTCATTGGACCTCCTTCCATGTTCCTTTTCAAAGGACAGTCAGCCCTTTTCTCCCATGAGTGGGATCAAGCAGGATGCGTGATGCAGGAACCTTACGACAATGGCAAATGTGTACCAGGGCATAGAGGTCTCCCAGTTTGACCTTCCTTGGACTGTCCCTGGACACTACGGCCAAGGTGGTCTTGTAATACAGACCTGAGATGATGGCAGAGAGCTGTAGGTGATTGGTTGTTCTGAGTTCAGTCTTCCAAAATGAGAACCTTCACAGACCAACCATGAACGAAAACAGGTGTCTAAAATTCCTAGTGTACAACCAGCCTAAAGGGGTTGTCCCAGCTCAAACATTTATGGCAAAGTCACAGGATAGATGCAGGTTCCACCTCTGGGATAGATGCAGGTTCCACCTCTGGGATCCAGCCTATTTCTAGTATGTAAGCACGAACCCCATCCCACTTGGCTGTGACGGCCAAAGATTGTCGATACTTCTGGAACGCGGGGCAGGCTGTGCTGTGCTTTTGCTGTAGTCAAATACAAGGGAATGGGAGTTATGGAGACACTAAAAAGTGGTGCAAATTGGCAACATTTTTGCAAATTTGGTGCAGCTCGAATTTCTGGGATGTGCTGTTTTATGCCAAAATTGCGCCATCTCAGACTAAGCCAACCAATAGTTGGTCTAGGGTCGGAGAAAGGAGTCTTTCGCTGCACAAGATCTATCATCTAACCTGAGCCCCTGTGATAAATTTGGAGCATTCCATTCTGTTCAGTCCCCGTTGACAATGAATGGGGACAAAACGGAAGCGTTTTTTTTCCGGTATTGAGACCCTATGATGGATTTTTTGGTTGTTTTGCTTGGTTTGAAGCCTTTTGGTAAATGTCTCACAAAATACCTATGGAATTTTGAGTTTATTACAGAGGTCCAGTCAGCGTGTACAGGGGTCTGGAGCACACGTACCTCTGTAGCAGAAAAGTCACAATGATAAATCTGGATATAAATGCAGCTCCACCCATAAAACATCTGCCCCCCCCCCCCCCCAGTAAATGCAAAATACTGGGCATGGCGCAAACCACCCTGAAAATGGGGCAAATAAATCATAAATTTTGCTCCAAATGCCTCACTCCACCTCCAAAGCAGGTAAAATAGCTCCACTGTACTGATGCAGCGCACTATATATATTACCCTCTAAGGCTAGATGCACACGACCGTATGTGTTTTGCGGTCCACAAATTGCAGATCCGCCCAAAAAAACGGATGACGTCCGTATGTATGCGGATCCATGGTAACAATGCCTATGCTTGTCTGCAAAAAGGACAAGAATAGGACATGATCTATATTTTTTTTTTGCGGGGCTACGGAACTGAGCAACGGATGCGGACACCACATCTTCTGCTGCCCCATTGAAGAAAATGCGGGACGACCCGCACCTCCCACACTCACCCCACCTTGGCACTCCACGGAGTAGGACCGCCCTTTAGGCTCCTCAGCATAGAAAGAGCAGAGGTTTAAAGAGGACCCGTCCCCTCTCCTGACATGACCTACTTGCCTTCCCTATGTAATAATTCTCTGCTCCTGTTTTCGGCTACTTTCACACTTGCGGTAGCCTTTTCCGGTAGGCTGTTCCAGCGGGGGAACAGCCTGCCAGTTCCGTGCTGCCGCAAGTCCACCGCGCCACCCCCATTTACTATAACGGGGGCGGTCCGGAGGTCCGGCTGCAACACGGAAAAGATGCCGAGAGGCGGGCGGACAAAAAACGCAGCATGCTGTAGTTTTTGTCTTTCTGCCTCTCGGCATAGATGCTGTGCTGCGGCCGGAGCGGACTTCCTGCGGCACAGAGGACTTGCGGTAGCACGGATCTGGCAGGCCGTTCCCCTACCGCCAGTGTGAAAGTAGTCTTAGGCATAGAAAATGGTCTAAATGTAAGACAGCTAGGAAGCTGTCTTACTTTTAGAAGTGGCGGTGGATCCGCCGAAGTTATGTAGAGGCTGGCATCTCTTCATAACGCTGGTTGCCACCACCACCTCCAGCGCAGGGGCTTATTAAGAATTTCAAGCAGTTTGCAATGAAGATCCAGACGAGTGTTACCAGGTGGGGGTGTTTGCATCTGCACAGTCTTGCATTATCCAATCAGTGCTGCCAGTGTCATAATGTGCAGGGACCCCCCCAACTGGTAACACCCAGCTGGACCTTCATTGCAAACTGTTAGTAATTCATTCACTACTTTCTACCAGGAATAATAGAGGAATGGTACCACATGGAGCAGGTATGGCCAACTTGAGGCTCTCCACCTGTTGCAAAACTACAGCTTCCAGCATCCCGAGACTGCCTACAGCTATCAGCCTACAGCAGTTGCATGGTGGGAATTGTAGTTTTACAACAGCTGGAGGGCCGCAGGTTGGCCAGAAGAATAGAGACTGGCTGGAAGTGGCCGGACAAAAACCGCAGCGTGCCGATTATTTTGTCCGGCCAAATCCCGGCATATTTGCGAGATTGAGTGCACCATTATTATTATTCCTTATATGTATTATTATAGCATTATATCTCATTATTAGGTATTATGAAATACAGTTTATGTATCGTATTGCTATATGGATGCATCGCTGTGACCGTTATCAATCTTCTGCTGTTTGTGTTATTGTTATTATTGTTCTATTAGATAATGTTATATGTAAATATGTATTATTATTAGATACTTTTATATGTTTTTATGTATTGCTATGTTTAATGTATGTTTTATATACGTAGATACATTGTTTTAATTATCTAATTATATTATTATTTATTATTATATAATATGTCATACGTGCATGTTATTATGTAGTTGTATGTCATTTATATTATTATTAGGTATTATTATATTTAAGTTTTACGTATGTATTATATAATTGTGTACAGTATGTCATTAGCATTTTATGTATCATTACATATTCTTTTATGCATGTTGTTGTTATTATATCATTTTATGTTTGCACCACAGTTATTATAATAATATAGAATTTGTTTTATGTAATTATTATTATTTTATAGTGTGTTATGCATGTATTGTCATATGGATATATTGTTATTATTATATAATTTTATATAGTAGTAGTATAAAAAAAAAATCTAAACCTGTGTCTTGCAGGAAAGAACTGGAGGAATACACCGAAATGAGAAGTAAAGAAAAACTGAAAAGAGATTTGGAGACTGCGGAGCGTGTGAAGGAACGCCGGGCTAGAAAGATGCATCACCTCCTGAGTACTGAGCAGGTCGGTGTACACCGCCATTCCCTGACAGCTCAGAAGGGCTACAGGGACTCCCGCACTGACAGAGACAAAAGAGGCGGCTGAATAGGACATGACGACTTGAAAAGATATCACAAAAACACAACTTCTACTTCAATTAAGTGGTTTTCTTGGTGTGAGGGCAGATAGCAGGGCTGCATCAGAGGAAAGCCCCCGTCAGCACTTTCATCTCTGACTGCCAGAAAGCAAGAGCGCGCCTCCTTCCCCTTGGCCCCTTGTCATGCTGTTTATTTTGATGAGAATCTACGGATGTAGCAGAGCTGGGTTGGTTGGATGGAGCAGAGCTGAATTTGATTTGTGTAGTATTGCTGGGTTTGTCAGATGTGGCGGTACTGAGCTTATCAGGTGTAGTAGCGCTGAGGTTGTCGGGTGTAGTAGCGCTGAGGTTGTCGGGTGTAGTAGCGCTGAGTTTGTCGGGTGTAGCGGTACTGAGCTTGTCAGGTGTAGTAGCGCTGAGTTTGTCAGGTGTAGTAGCGCTGAGTTTGTCAGGTGTAGCAGCGCTGAGTGAGCTTGTCAGGTGTAGTAGTGCTGAGTTTGTCAGGTGTAGCAATACTGAGTTTGTCAGGTGTAGTAGCGCTGAGGTTGTCGGGTGTAGTAGCGCTGAGTTTGTCAGGTGTAGCAGCGCTGAGTGAGCTTGTCAGGTGTAGTAGTGCTGAGTTTGTCAGGTGTAGCAATACTGAGTTTGTCAGGTGTAGTAGCGCTGAGGTTGTCGGGTGTACATGTACTGAGCTTATCAGGTGTAGAGGCGCTGAGTTTGTTAGGTGTAGTAGTGCTGAGCTTGTCAGGTGTAGAAGCGCTGAGCTTGTCATGTGTAGTAGTGCTGAGTTTGTCAGGTGTAGAGGTGCTGAGTTTGTCAGGTGTAGCAGCACTGAGCTTATCAGGTGTAGTAGTGCTGAGTTTGTCATGTGTAGAGGTGCTGAGTTTGTCAGGTGTAGCAGCACTGAGCTTATCAGGTGTATTAGTGCTGAGTTTGTCATGTGTAGAGGTGCTGAGTTTGTCAGGTGTAGAGGTGCTGAGTTTGTCAGGTGTAGCAGCACTGAGCTTATCAGGTGTAGTAGTGCTGAGTTTGTCATGTGTAGAGGTGCTGAGTTTGTCAGGTGTAGCAGCACTGAGCTTATCAGGTGTATTAGTGCTGAGTTTGTCATGTGTAGAGGTGCTGAGTTTGTCAGGTGTAGAGGTGCTGAGTTTGTCAGGTGTAGAGGTGCTGAGTTTGTCAGGTGTAGAGGTGCTGAGTTTGTCAGGTGTAGCGGTGCTGAGTTTGTCAGGTGTAGCAGTGCTGAGTTTGTCAGGTGTAGCAATGCTGAGTTTGTCAGGTGTAGAGGTGCTGAGTTTGTCAGGTGTAGTACACTGAGTTCTCTTTTACACAAACGTGTGCGCCCGCGGGCCGCAGTGCACGAACACCAACCGTGGGGCAGCTGCAGCGGATCGTGAACCCGCAATCTCCGTAGTGCTTCCGTAGGGTTCTGTTCTTCCGTTCCGCAGCATTCCACATCTCCGAATTTGCGGACCCATTCAAGTGAATGGGTCCGCATCCGTGATGCGGAATGCCCACAAAACGGCTCCCATGTATTGCGGATCCGCAAATGCAGTCCGCAGTACGGCCACGGAGCGCACTTGTTCGTGTGAAAGAGGTCTTTGTCAGGTGCAGCGTTACTGAGTTTGTCAGGTATAAAGCCTCATTCACATGTCAGCGTTCACCACGGACAGCACACGTCCCCATTCATTTTAGTGTGTGTATTCACACATCAGTGTTTTTAGCACGGTCCGTGTATTCGTGTTTTTAGCACAGACACGTGCTCTATTTTGTCCGTGTTCACGGATCCATCACGTACATTATAGTCTATGGGACCGTGAAAACCATGGATGCAACAAAGATGCTATCCGTGTTGAATCTGTGTTTCACGGATCATTAAGAAGAGATACTTTGAAAATTATTTTCCAGCTGTTCAGTGTCGGTGAAACACGGATGCAACACGGACAGAAATAAACGGACACACAGACGTGTAGCGGTGATGAGTTTGTCTGGTGTAGCGGTGATGAGTTTGTCTGGTGTAGCGGTAATGAGTTTGTCAGATGTAATGGTGATGAGTTTGCCGGGTGTAATAGTGCTGAGTTTGTCAGGTCTACTGGTACTGTGTTTGTCAGCTGTAGCGGTACTGTGTTTGTCAGCTGTAGCGGTACTGTGTTTGTCAGCTGTAGCGGTACTGTGTTTGTCAAGTGTAGCAGTGCTGAGTTTGTCAGCTGTAGTAGTGCTGAGTTTGTCAGGTGTAGGGGTGCTGAATTTGGCAAATGAAGCAAACTGAGTGTCTCATGTAGCAGCGCGGAGTCCCAAAATCATGTCAGGTGTCACAGAGCTGAGTTTGTCAGATGTATTAGAGTGTATTTCTTACACGCAGCAGATGCCACATATCGGAACTTGTGCTGGTACAGAGTTTGTCTCATGCAGCAGCTTTTCCGGTGTACAGAGCTCAGTGTGACATATATACCAGAACTAAATTTGTCAGAAGCAGTTAGGTTAAACTTGTCAGATATACAGATGTAGCAGAGCTAAAAGGAATAGTTAACATGTTACGTAAACAATGGCAGGAACGTCTTAACTTTTTATTTTTTTATGGTTTTCAGTGGCTTTTGTTACAATATAACGGTTTTATCACAATTCCTTTTAGATCTGCTACATCTGTAGCAGAGCTGAGTTTGTCAGTGTAGCAAAGCCCAGGTTTTCTCCTGTAACAGAGCTGCATTGTTCAGATACCTCTGTACCAGGTTTGTCAGATGCAGATGAGTTGAACATGTTGAGTTTGGCAGCTGCCTCACAACCGAGCCTGTGACGTACAGCAGTGCCGAGTTAGCAGCCATACAGAACTTGTCATTTTGCCTGTGGTTTTATATACTGTAGGACCGTAAAAACAAACTCAGCTCTGCTACATGTGAGGGGTTCTACCTTGCTACAATGTGAGTGCTTGTGTAGCGGCATATGTTTGGTGAAGGTGTGTACACAATTCATTATGCTAATGTGCTGCTGTCAATACGTACTTAATGAGAATGATATACCTGACATTGTACTGCAGCTTTATACATCCCAAGACATTTCACCACCAAACCAATTAACAAGTCCTATTGTTCAGGTAAATGAGGACAGCCTGCGGGCCAGATGCCATCCTCCGACGCTTCACTTCTGCCCCACTGACTTGCTTGTTCTTCATGCCTAAAATAAATATGACATTCATAAAAATATTGCAAGAAAATCACTGTTGAACATCTGAAGTTCTGTAAATGCACTAAGGCTACTTTCACACTTGCGTTCGGGGCTCCACTTGTGAGTTCCGTTTGCAGGCTCTCACAAGCGGCCCCGAACGGATCCGTACGGCCCTAATGCATTCTGAGTGGATGCGGATCCGCTCAGAATGCATCAGTCTGGCACCGTCTGGGCTCCGCTCCGCTCAGCAGGCGTTCGGGTGTCCGCCTGGCCTGACACAATATGGCTCAATTTTCAAACGGATCCGTCCCCCATTGACTTTCAGTGTAAGTCAAGACTGATCCGTTTGCACTATCATGAACAAAAAAAATAAAACATATTTTTTTTTGTTCATAGTAATGCAAACGGATCCGTTCTGAACGGATCTAAGCGTTTGCATTATAGGTGCGGATCCGTCTGTGCAGATACCAGACGGATCCGCACCTAAACGCAGGTGTGAAAGTAGCCTAAAGAGCTCTGCGTGGTATGAACATTGCTTAAATAACAGTTGCTTATATAATATGATACTCCAGCAAGTTGTTCCAGAGTTACATCCTGTATTGTACCCCAGAGCCGCACTCGCTATTCTGCTGGTGCGGTCACTGTGTACATACATTACATTACTTATCCTGTACTGATCCTGAATTACATCCTGTATTATACTCCAGAGCTGCACTCACTATTCTGCTGGTGGAGTTGATGTGTACATACATTACTTATCCTGTACTGACCCTGAGTTACATCCTGTATTATACTCCAGAGCTGCCCTCACTATTCTGCTGGTGGAGTCACTGTGTACATGCATTACTTATCCTGTACTGATCCTGAGTTACATCCTGTATTATACTCCAGAGCTGCACTCACTATTCTGCTGGTGGAGTCACTGTGTACATACATTACTTATCCTGTACTGATCCTGAGTTACATCCTGTATTATACTCCAGAGCTGCACTCACTATTCTGCTGGTGCAGTCAGTGTGTACATACATTACATTACTTATCCTGTACTCATCCTGAGTTACATCCTGTATTATACTCCAGAGCTGCACTCACTATTCTGCTGGTGGAGTCACTGTGTACATACATTACTTATCCTGTACTGATTTTGAGTTACATCCTGTATTATACTCCAGAGCTGCACTCACTATTCTGCTGGTGGAGTCACTGTGTACATACATTACTTATCCTGTACTGATCCTGAGTTACATCCTGTATTATACTCCAGAGCTGCACTCACTATTCTGCTGGTGCAGTCACTGTGTACATACATTACATTACTTATCCTGTACTGATACTGAGTTACATCCTGTATTATACTCCAGAGCTGCACTCACTATTCTGCTGGTGGAGTCACTGAGTACATACATTACATTACTTCTCCTGTACTGATCCTGAGTTACATCCTGTATTATACTCCAGAGCTGCACTCACTATTCTGCTGGTGGAGTCACTGTGTACATACATTACATTACTTATCCTGAAGTGATCCTGAGTTACATCCTGTATTATACTCCAGAGCTGCACTCACTATTCTGCTGGTGCAGTCAGTGTGTACATACATTACATTACTTATCCTGTACTGATCCTGAGTTACATCCTGTATTATACTCCAGAGCTGCACTCACTATTCTGCTGGTGGAGTCAATGTGTACATACATTACATTACTTCTCCTGTACTGATCCTGAGTTACATCCTGTATTATACTCCAGAGCTGCACCCACTATTCTGCTGGTGCAGTCACTGTGTACATACATTACTTATCCTGTACTGATCCTGAGTTACATCCTGTATTATACTCCAGAGCTGCACTCACTATTCTGCTGGTGGAGTCAATGTGTACATACATTACATTACTTCTCCTGTACTGATCCTGAGTTACATCCTGTATTATACTCCAGAGCTGCACTCACTATTTTGCTGGTGGAGTCGCTGTGTACATACATTACTTCTCCTGTACTGATCCGGAGTTACATCCTGTATTATACTCCAGAGCTGCACTCACTATTCTGCTGGTGGAGTCACTGTGTACATACATTACATTACTTATCCTGTACTGATCCTGAGTTACATCCTGTATTATACTCCAGAGCTGCACTCACTATTCTGCTGGTGGAGTCGCTGTGTACATACATTACTTCTCCTGTACTGATCCTGAGTTACATCCTGTATTATACTCCAGAGCTGCACTCACTATTCTGCTGGTGGAGTCACTGCGTACATACATTACTTATCCTGTACTGATCCTGAGTTACATCCTGTATTATACTCCAGAGCTGCACTCACTATTCTGCTGGTGGAGTCATAGGGCCAGATTTATCACGACTCTGACAGCTCACTCCACTTTAACATTTGGCTAAAGTCAGTTTTAGCCAAGTCAGATTTATGATCGGCCCTTTAAGACTGTAATAAATGTGGTTTGACGGTAGCAGTTTATCCGTCAGTAAGCAGCTTTACAAAAGTCGCACATCTTTACGAAAAAGGTGCACGTTTTTATGAAAAAGTCGCATGTTCTATTAAAAAGTCTCATAAGATAAGCATGGTCCTCACTGGAGTGAAAGTGCAACTTTTTTGCGACTTTTTTGTGACTTTTTAAATAGTCCAAATAGTAAATCTGTCTAGAGATTAATTTACATAAGAAAACACGCCCACTTTCAGAAAACTGGCGAGCATAGTGCAGAGCAGAAAAAGTCGCAAATTTGTGCGCAGTTTTAGCGTTTGGGACTTTTTCTCTCCATTATTCTGACCTGAGGTAATGATAAATCTGGCCCATTGTGTACAGTAATTACATGTTCTGTGCTGATCCTGAGTTGCAGCTTCTATTATACTTCAGAGCTGCATTCACAATTCTGCAGGCTTCAGAGCTGAAATCTCACAGCTTTTCTGGCTGCATCTATATAGATATCTATATCTCCCAACCTGCTCACACATCAGCTGCACCAGAAAGGACATGCCTCCTGATAAAGGACACGCTCCCTGAGCTGGCAGCCTAAAATAGCTAGCAGAGCAATTAGTGCAGTGAATGTGGATCCACGTGAGGTCCAGGGCCGGTTCCAGCTTTGTTAGAAAGAGATTGTCATGTCCTATATGATGTCTGATTTTAATTTTTTTACATTAATCATGGGAGAACCCCTTTAGGTGACCATCCATATCACAACCGACAGTTCTTACTCCAGTACATTGTGAAACTATACAAGTGATATCTCACAGATTAGATTACATGGGCAGAGAAATCTAACCGCATCCTAAAAGGCAATATGGGCTTAGTAGAAAAATCCATTAACCCCCATTAATTATAATATACATTATATATAAAAACTTGCATTGGCTGGATTTACAGCTTACTTATTATTAAACTGTAACACACGGTATTTGGCTTTCAGATGCCATAAATAATGTACCCTGCTCCACCTACTGGCTAATATTGCACATAAAGTATTTGATTTTCCTATATATCGTGGTGTTAATTCCCTATATGTAGTAAAAACTGCATAAAACATCAACAAAAGGGAAAAAAATATGTTTATTTCTGCCTGTTTGCATAACTTGGGATAATTACCTAGATTTTAGTTTGCACATTCTCAAAAAGATCATGAAATAAATGTCTGTTTTCATACAAATTATTATCATTTTATTTTTTCATAATTTACATTTTTTTTTCTTTTTAACATTTTGCTCATAGTCAATCGTGTCAGTCTAAATTTTGTCACAACATATCATATTCCAGTATAATCCCCTAAAGAATTGAATGACATGAGAAAAAATATATAGTTAATATATTTAAATATATAGCTATATTTATTTCTATTTTTGAAAGTATTTTATATATTCTATCTATCTACCTATCTATCTATTTATTATCTATCTATTTATTATCTATCTATTATATTATATATATTATATAGTATTTTAATATATTTTATGTCAAATTTTATATATACATTCTCATGAATGTGGCTATTTTTTTTTTTTTTAGCTTTAGGTAAAACTTTTACCAGTAATTTTTGAATTATTTAATTGAATTCTCTAGTATTTTATGTGAACTTAATGAATATTTTTGTTTTTCAAAAATCCCAAAATATCCTGTAAGTCAGAATTTTGGGTCAGTGATGCCTGTGAACTAGTTTGGACTTTTTTGGTCTATTTGCGGTCTGGTTTATAGTGACAGTGGGGAATAATCATAAGGAAGGTCAGCAGCTCATCTTTACGAGAGGTTATTTTTTAGCTACTCGATCATTGCAGGTGCCACGTGTCTGCCGCCTCCTTACACCTCTTACCGCTCCTGCGCCCATGATGCAGTGAAAGTCATTGTATAAGTGGTGATTATGGCACATTCATATCTTACCACACAGATTGGGAACGTGACCTCGGCAGCTCGCCTGGCCTTTCCTACCCCTGAGACAAAGAAAATCACAAGTTTCTCCCAAACCTCAAACTTATGATTAATAATGTTTCCAGCCAAGTCTTCGGGGAATTTGGTCGAGCTTCATTGCCAACTACGCGAAGAATATTTCATTCATGTCCACTATTTTTAGGAAGAACACTGATTACGGAGAGAAATTTATTATAGAAATGAGATGTGACAAAAAAAATAAAAAATTTGCTCATCAAAAGGTCAATTAAACATTTGTGGTGTAAAGAAAAAAAACAACAAAAAAAAAATTTGAAGTTCAGCTATAGCCATATATAGAGTGTAAGTTTTTTTCTTCATATATTAAAGGGGTTATCCCATGATTGATGTAAGAACTGAAGATCAGACGTCATCTAGTACATGACAATGTCTTTCTAACAAAGCTAGAACCAGCCCTGTACCTCACATGGATCCAGAGATCTCCACATTCATTGCTCCAATTTTCTGTTAGATTTATTTCAGACTGGCAGCTCAGGGGTGTGTTCTTTCTTAGAGGGCGTGTCCTTGCTGTTGCAGCTCTTTCCCTGTAGCCTGCTGGTGGCAGTTGAAGATTTAAAATGAGCACGTGCGACCACCTCAGTGAGGTGGACAACAAATAAGGAAATGAACAAGCAGCAGGTGGCGCTATACAGATCAATTTTATTTACTCGCTCACTGGCTATACTAAATTTTTAATTACATGCAATTGCAAAAGTATTCAGATCCACGTGCTGGTTTGAAAAATTTAGCATTGTTTTTTGTGGCACAACCTCTTTAGGGTCTACTTAAAGGGAACATTTTAATGTTTTTTATGTGAGTTTTAATCATTAGATGCAAAGTCTGTAGAAGAGAGATCATGTTTTTATTATTCTTTGTATTTTTTTTACCTATTTTATATTTTTATATTATTTTTTAGGAGCAGCCATATTGGACTTTCTGTATTATCTTGTAAATTCTTTTATTTTTGAAAAAGTTTATCTAAACAGTGCAGCAGGAAGTGTGTGTGCTTTATGGCAACTGCAGTGAATGCAAGTTTTAGGCTATTCCCACCTCGCGTATCGCTAGGATATGTCGTCACTTCATGATCGGTGAAGGTTCGACCTCTAGGACCCCTACCGATCCTGAAACTCAAGGGGCTGCAGAGTTTCCTGGTGGCCAGGAGCACCGGAGTGCAGTGAAAAAGGGTAAAGGGGCTACTTTCCAGAATCCGCGGGGGTCCCAGAGGTGGGTCCCCTCCGATCATAAAGTGATGGCTTATCTTAACAATATAGCATCGTTTGTGTCGATAGCAACGCCTCTTTATTTGACATAGAAGTTTGTATACAGTCTTTAAAGGGATTTTCCCCTCTGTGACACTGATAGCATATCGCTAGGATATGCCATCAATGTCAGATATGTGTGGATGTCCCACATCTAGGACTCTTTTCTATTTCCAGAATGGGCCCCCAAAGTGAACAGAGAGCACATGCGTGTCCACCATCCTTTCAATACTACCGGTGTTCAGAAAATAGCCAAAAATTTCTGTCCCATAGCAGTGAATGGAGAGGTGGCTGCGCACGTGCAGTGTATTCTCCATTAACCGCTATGGGACTTAAAATAGCGGTCGACTACTTTCGGAAGTCTCATAGCGATGAATGGAGAGTATGCTGCACATGCGCAGTGTGCTCTCCTTCACTTTAGAGGTCCCATTCTCTAGATAGGAGCAGGCCTGAGCTCTGGGAACCGCTCCTATCTGACATTCATGGCATATGCTAGTGATATGCCATCATTGTCCCAAATGGGCTGTCCCCTTTTGGAAGAGATTCAGTACTTCTCCACCCCTAGAGACCAGGTTCTGGTGGAGGAGCTGCATACAGAGCCTTATCTGTGTGTGTAGTGTAAAAGAGCTGTCATCTGTCTTAACTCCCCTGACCGCTAATAATAATGTCATAACTCCGCTGACTCTGACCTAGCCTGCACAGCAAAGCTGAAAATTGAGCCTCAGGAAGCAGAACGTTTCACCCTATTTCCCACTACTTCCCACTGGGGTACTACCACTTGGTAGCACTATTGTCTCCAAAGAGATAAAAGCTCCTTTAAAGGGGTTGTGCCCTGAAAAATATTCTACAATTTTAAAACCAGCACCTGGATCGGAATATTTTTGTAATCGCATGTAATTCAAAATTTAGCATAGCCAGTGAGTTATTCAATAAAATATATCTGTATAGCGCCACCTGCTGTTAGTTCTTTTCCTCACTCAGGTGGTGGCACGTGCTCAGTTTAAATCTTCTACTTTCACCAGCCTTCTCTTCTTTTTGAAGCTGTGAAGCTGCAACAGAAAGGACAAGCCCCTGAGCTGTGATAGGGAGAGAGCTGCAGCAGAAGGGACATGTACCTTGAGCTGTGATAGAGAGAGAGCTGCAGAAGAAGGGACATGTACCTTGAGCTGTGATAGAGAGAGAGCAGCAGCAGAAGGGACATGTACCTTGAGCTGTGATAGGGAGAGAGCTGCAGCAGAAAGGACATGTACCTTGAGCTGTGATAGGGAGAGAGCTGCAGCAGAAGGGACATGTACCTTGAGCTGTGATAGGGAGAGAGCTGCAGCAGAAGGGACATGTACCTTGAGCTGTGATAGGGAGAGAGCTGCAGCAGAAAGGACATGTACCTTGAGCTGTGATAGGGAGAGAGCTGCAGCAGAAAGGACATGTACCTTGAGCTGTGATAGGGAGAGAGCTGCAGCAGAAGGGACATGTACCTTGAGCTGTGATAGGGAGAGAGCTGCAGCAGAAAGGACATGTACCTTGAGCAGTGATAGGGAGAGAGCTGCAGCAGAAGGGACATGTACCTTGAGCTGTGATAGGGAGAGAGCTGCAGCAGAAAGGACACGTACCTTGAGCTGTGATAGGGAGAGAGCTGCAGCAGAAGGGACATGTACCTTGAGCTGTGATAGGGAGAGAGCTGCAGCAGAAGGGACATGTACCTTGAGCAGTGATAGGGAGAGAGCTGCAGCAGAAGGGACATGTACCTTGAGCTGTGATAGACAGAGAGCTGCAGCAGAAGGGACATGTACCTTGAGCAGTGATAGGGAGAGAGCTGCAGCAGAAAGGACATGTACCTTGAGCAGTGATAGGGAGAGAGCTGCAGCAGAAGGGACATGTACCTTGAGCTGTGATAGACAGAGAGCTGCAGCAGAAGGGACATGTACCTTGAGCAGTGATAGGGAGAGAGCTGCAGCAGAAGGGACATGTACCTTGAGCTTTTATAGGGAGAGAGCTGCAGCAGAAAGGACATGCCCCCTGAGATGTCAGCTGGAAATAAATCTAGCAGAGCAATTAGAGCAGTGAATGGGGAGATCTCTGGAGGGCTTTTCATTTTTTCATCAGCCATGGCATAACCCCTTTAAGAGCGGGGGCACTTTGACCATGGAGGGCAGACAAACAAGTACAGTATCTCAGCTGATTATCTGCTGAAGCTTACTCTTGTACAAAAGCACAGAGCACACTGGACTTAGTTACTAAATTGCTGGGGTCTCGGGCATTCACCATGCCTATTACCAGTCCATGTACTTTCCTATCTGTCATTCTTGTAGTTAATAAAGGTATGTCCAAGAAATTAGATAGATAGATAGATATGAGATAGGTAGAAAGATAGATAATAAATAGATAGATATGAGATAGATAGATAGATAGATAGATATGAGATAGATAGAAAGATAGATAATAAATAGATAGATAGATAGGAGATAGGTAGAAAGATAGATAATAAATAGATAGATATAAGATAGATAAAAAGATAGATATAGATATACAGATAAATATTAGATACGAGATAGATATTAGGAAATCTTCAGTGCTTTAAATACGAGACATGTACTGAATTAATGTTTGACTTTTCCACCACTTTTTTCCTTTCTTCCGCTGACGTGAGCTGATGCATCATATGAAGTCATTCCTGTCTCCGTACAGTTTTTCCTCGGTAACTGGGCAGAGACTGTAGTATATTTAGTGTATTACATGGTGAGTATTGGGCCGGTGCTATAGCCGGATATATTGGGAGCGGGCCAGGTATGGAAATAGAATGCAGGACACAGTGTTCTCTGAGCCATCCTGATATAGATTCCGTCCTGACAGAGGAGACCTCCAGAGCAGCACGCTCGCTCCTCATCTATTGCACTGACAGCTAAGCAGAATACTTTCTGCACTGCGCATTTTAGGTCAAACTTTCATTTCGTGTAGGAGAATACATTGACCATTGTTTTCGGATTGAATTGTTAAAGGGGTTGTCCAGGATTAGATGAAAGGCTCTGTTTTGGGGATGCGGATGAGCCGCAATAGCAGACACAGCCCATGGAGCTTTTCTGGAAATAATGGAGAGCCCCTTTAAATAGTTTTGTGAGCAAATTTTGGATTTAAAGGGGTGACCTATTAGGATAATCCCTGTTAGGGCTTATGATTGTCGTAGAGAAAGGTTCCCAATTTGGACCCTTCACATTTAGAAACAATGGAGATCTGCTGCAAGGAGTAGCTCACACTTTGGAGGGTTCAGCCAATGTAATACCCCAGTTCACCTGCAGTAGTCGCTTTACTAAAAATGAGCAGCCACTGGTGGCTTCCTACAGTGATAGCATCTGATTGCCATCGAGTCCTTATTTAGATAGAAGGGTGTACAAGCCTTTTTAAGATGAGCATAGTGAACACCCTCTCCATACAGAAGCAGTGCATTTCCGGATACGAAACGCGTTGCTTATGTAGAGACTTTTATTGCTGTTTAATAAATCTCACTTTAATAAAATCCATTTGTGCTTTTGATCATTTGATGAACGCAGTGGTGCTTTGTGACTTTAGTCATCAGAGTCTAATGATTTCTGTTCCTTCTCCGAGTGGATTGAGGACCGGAACATGGGCAGCACCCCCCACCGGTGGTACCTACACAACTGCACACCTCATACAGTGAGTCACCTCCTTGCATTTCCATCATCTTCTCAACTTTTCCAGATGTTATCACCCTATGAAGCTCTATTTTCTCTGTTTAGCTACTTCTGAGTTTTGTGGCCCTTCTTTAGCGGGGCAATAAGCTGTGTCCCACAGTTTCCCCATAAACATGCATCCTCGGTGTGCTAAGAATAGAATGACTTTTATGTCCATACATGGTTTAAAGGGGTTGCCCTTTAGGTCACTGTCCCTAATATTTTAGGGAACGCAATAAAAAAGCTTTTCCAAATTTGAAGGAATTTTTCCAAGTGGCCAGATCTCCGTGCCACAGGTTTGAAAGTAGCCTTAAAGGCTATGGACACCTTCAGAGGCAATTTCTGTTTATGATTGCATTTTACTCATTTTTGGCAAAAAATAATATTTTCTATTTTGGCTTTTATAAAAAAAAAATTGAGCCATTCTGTCACAAAGGGTTAACTGTTTTTCTAGCTGTATGACTGGTACTTTCACTTTCACTTTATCTCTAAACTACTAAGAGGTCATGAACACTTATTTAAGCCACATTCTTATCAGCAGACATAAGGAGCCTGTCTGCTCCCCAACTGACAGAAAAGAGAGAAAATCCAGAGGCTGCTACTAGAGAATCTCAGCTCTGTACAGAAAAAAGGACTCCATATTTTTAATAAAAAACAATTGACATTTTATTTAGCTCAAAATGAGGACAATGCAATAATAAAAAATTGTCCCCCAAAGGTGTATATAGCCTTTAAAAATAGTATAAAAGTAATACTCATCTTACCGATCTCCCACCATTTTTGTTCAAACTCTTGTCGGGTCTCCCACTGCTTTCTACTTCTGTATCCCCCTCCATACATAGGAAATGTGACCACCCAATCAATTACTGTCTGAAGACAAGTCACCACTGCATCCAGTGATCGGCAGTTACATTTTCAGTGTATCAAGAGAGACCAGGAAGAAGAGATTGGTGGGGGACCTGGGAAGCACCAGAATGGGGATGGCAGGGAATTGGTGTATTATTTGTATTCCTTTTTTCACTTTTGTAAAAGCCACTCTGTCCCTATTATTTTTACTATTTTTTTATTCCCGTCCAAACAATCCCTTTAACATTGATGGCTTATACTTGAAATTGGTCATCATCATTCGATTTGTGGCGGTCCAACTCACACACTGATGGTCTATGTCCAAACCTGGAATTCCCCATTAAAAGTGTTTTCCAGGATGACTATGGTTTTTAGCAGATATTCTCATGTAGTAGCTTACCTCATGTACATCTTCCCCATGCTTTTTCTTTTTCAATTTGGACTCTCCTGACCTGTTTTCACCATGTACACCAATCCCTCTGGTTTGTTTCCATCCGGTAGGTAGCACTTCCTGTTCCTGTACCCAACCAAACCCATGAATGAACTTCTCCTTCCTCCGACACACACCTCTAGCACCACCCCTAACAACGCCCAGCTAGTTTATAGCTCCTCCCGCCAGTTACTTAGACACTCCCCTATCACTGCCCCGCCCATGGACATAACATCACAGGAAATAGGAAACAGCTTCATGGACACGGTCATGTGACCACAGCCCAGAACAGAAAATAGGAGAGTCATTAGAAAATTTACAGCTACCTTCATACATGATTATTTTAAAGGGCGTTAATGCAAACCAGAAAACCCCTTTAAGCTCCCTAATATTTTATCAGAATTTCTCTCTTCGTCAGTAAGAACATATGAGCAATATATCTACAGGCCAGTGCGGATTGAATGGCCACCAGAGAAAGTGCCTTCTGCGGGGATGTATGTATATTTAGTATCAATTTCAAGGAAAAGTTCTGATGAACATATCATGGAATTAAGCAACTGCATAACATATTAATACAGGATCACCTCCTAAGTCAAGCCTGTATTTGAAGCTTCCGTATTGTTGGTGGGTGTCATAAAACCTTCTGCCACCAGGGGGCTCAGCACGCAGTAAACAATAAACACTTCTAACAATGGGCTGAAGTGTCCCCATCTCCTTCTAAGAGAAGAGCAGCTCCTTTAAGCTGTATTTAAGTGTTCGCACTTCTCTGCTTGTCAGCACTTCACTGTTGCTGTTGGCCGAGGGCTGGGAGACATAAATCACATTGGCAATAATAAAAGATTGTTTTTTGGTGGAAAGCCAGCAGAAGACAGGCTCAGGATGTTCGGAGGGAGAGAGGCGAGAGCTACAATTTCCCTTGTGTCTAGAAGGGGGTAATGCTACTGGTGGGTTTGGAGCTTGCACATCAATAAATAACACTTTTATAGATGTCAGCCAGCAAGTCTCAATACATGAGTGTCATCGATACCCTGCAGGAGACAAAGTCGCTGGCTGTCTCTTGACTTGGCCAATGTCCATTTTTGGCTGAGTAGCAGGCCAGGTCAGGATCACTAGGGTAGTATTCTTGGCCCTCAGCTCGTTGGGCACAATAAGTGCCCCTCAGATGCATTTTACATTTTATTAACCCAAATTAAGTGTATCATGGCTATAATAGTTAGTGAGGGGCCGTGACTTGAAGGCCCAGGGGTCCAAATCTGATATCTATGATGTCTTATCCACCCCTGTCCACTTCTTTTTGGAGATCTCAGAGAAGAGGAAGATGCTATAACAAAGACTATAGTTGTCTAGAAAATTACTCTCCTTCAACAGGTATTAGGCAGCGGGTGCCAATGGAATTGTTTGTATGCGCCTTCCAGCAACTTTTACAGTATAAAGTAACTTCTGACTGTCATGCCCAATAGACTTTTTATTTTTCAGGGTCCTGGGAACATAAACTGTTAGGATAGTTTGGGTCTAATTTCTAAAAGGCAGAACCTTTATTAAAGGGGTTCTCCTCTTGGAACACTTGTAAGAAGGGTCCGTTGACTGATTCCAAAGTGTCCTCCTGGTGGGATCTTCAGTGATCAGCTGTAATGTATGGTGAAACAAGGCAGTAAGTGTTCATTGTCCCTGCAGTGCCACCACAGGTGAAATAAAGTATTACGCAATGTCCATTCAAGTCACTGTACAGGTTCTATATACATTACGTTTGAGACCACCATCAGGCGTGTACTCTCAGCATATATATGTCTAATGAAGGCCTGAGATAGATGCCATACAATGCCCCATATCACTCATTGTTGAGTGCAAGAGGTAATGCAAGGTATCCATTATTTTAGTAGTGGCCGTCCAGAGCAAAGAGCAGCTCCCACGCTGGAGGACTCATTGCGTCCATGTATCGCATGGTCAGTCATTCATTTGAATATCACATTTCTCCTGCAGTGGGAACTCTTTTTAATTGTTACCATGGTGGATATCTGCCAGACATGTAGCAATGAGCTGATCACCAATGGGTCCTAATTTATAAAAGGGTTGTCCAGGTGGAACCAAACCTTTAAAGGGCTGTCTCACTTCAGCAAATGGCATTTATCATGTAGAGAAAGTTAATACAAGGCACTTACTATTGTATTGTGATTGTCCGTATTGCCTTCTCTGCTGGCGTCATTCCTTTTTTCCATCACAATATACACTGCTGGTATCCAGGGGGTTAAAACCACTGCAGCAGTGCAGATACGAGGCGGCCTGGGCGGGTGCTGCTTTACATGCGTGTCTATGTGTGCGCCCGTGGGAGGCTGGCACTTTTTCCTATAGTGTGCAAGCACCAGTGTCAGACTGGGGTGCCTAGGGCCCACCAGTGGAAATTATTCTAGGGGCCCACCCTACAGCTATCAAAAAGAAATATTACTTGTTCATTTTTCGGACTCATGCACATGAATATTTGCAGTTTAGCGCTCAATACAGTGTGCAAAACAGAACGGTATTGTGCACTGCTCTAGATCAGATTGTTTCTCATTAAGCGGCTCATTGTAGTTAATAACCTGACCTGTAAGGCCTCTTTCACACGGGCGGGTGAACGCATTGCACCCGCACTGAATCCGGGCCCATTCATTTCTATAGGGCTGTGCACATGAGCAGTGATTTTTACGCATTACTTGTGAGTTGCGTAAAAAACACAGTATGCTCTATTTTGTCCGTTTTTCACGCAAAGCAGACCACATGGAAGTGAATGGGGCTGCGTGAAAATCGCAAGCAAGTGCGGATGCCGGGCGTTTTTTACGCATGGTTGCTAGGAGATGATCGGCATGAGGACTCAATCATTATTATTTTATAACATGGTTGCAGTAGTTTGCAGTAAAATGTGAAATTATATTTTTATTAAACTATAGATTTACCTATATTATATAACACTGTCTTGGGGGACTAGCGGCCGCCTGTGATGCCCACCACTGAGTCACAGGCAGCTTCTGTTTCATGGGGGACGCAGCAGCTCCACCAGCTCGTCTGCACACTCGGGAGCACAGTAAAAGCCCGCCGCCGCGCTCTGCAGATTCTGGCGGGTGGCAGGGCTCTGTGAGGACGCAGCGTGCGTGCAGCGCAGGGAGTGAGAAGGAAGCGCAGGCACCGCACCACATGTATCAAGAGGTGGTCCTGCCGCCCACTGAAAGATGGCAGCGCCAGCATCACTGCAGGGCAAGCTGCAGGGCACTGCTTCTGTATGTCTTTGTAGCTCTGCTCTTCCTATTGAAGCGGCGCTTGCCAGCAGAAAGCTGGGGCTGCCTGCCACTGGCAATTAATATGTAGACCAGAGGTCGCACTATATTTTTTCCAGAAGAGTAGAAATACTTCTCTTAACAATTTTGAGGAGTATTTTTAGCCGAGGAGGAGTACGAATTTTGTGGTATTTCACATATATAATGCATAGGCCCACATAACGTTATGAGGCTGGACCATTGCTAGTCTCCCAAACATCATACAGTAAACATAAGACCACTGCTGCCAAACACTGCGCCCACCTGACGCTGCCATACACTGCGCCCACCTGACGCTGCCATACACTGCGCCCACCAGACTCTGCCATACACTGTGCCCACCTGACGCTGCCATACACTACACCCACCAGACGCTGCCATACACTGCGCCCACCTGACGCTGCCATACACTGCGCCCACCTGATGCTGCCACACACAGCGCCCACCTGATGCTGCCATACACAGTGCCCACCTGATGCTGCCATACACAGCGCCCACCTGATGCTGCCATACACTGCACCCGCCTGACGCTGCCATACACTGCGCCCGCCTGATGCTGCCATACACAGCGCCCACGTGATTCTGCCATACACTGCGCCCACCTGATGCTGCCATACACAGCGCCCACCTGATGCTGCCATACACAGCGCCCACCTGATGCTGCCTGACACAGCGCCCACCTGATGCTGCCATACACTGCGCCTACCTGACGCTGCCATACACAGTGCCAACCTGACGCTGCCATACACAGCGCCCACCTGACGCTGCCATACACAGCGCCCACCTGACGCTGCCAAACACAGCGCCCACCTGACGCTGCCATACACAGCGCCCACCTGACGCTGCCATACACAGCGCCCACCTGACGCTGCCATACACAGCACCCAACTGACACTACTATATACATATTACATACACAGCTCTACCATATGCCTATTACACAGATAGTTTACTATATACACATTGCACACACAGCTCTGCTACATGTCCATTACACAGATAAAACTACTGTGTGCACATTACACACAGAAAACTGTACAACAGACTGGTTACACTGACATAGCCCTGCTTTATGCACATCTTCAATACATAAAGTACCTCTGCATTCTCCACCAGCACAGTCCTACAGGGAGCCTGTGTTCCCCTAACTCCTCCCACACACTTGGCTGATCACATGACATCACCACAGGTCCTGTAACCACAAAGTAGCGTTTAGTCCAGTCTCTGGAGCTGCTCCTAGTGAGAGAGATGTAGGAGAGGGGGCGGGGCTTCAACTAGGCAGGGGCCCACCGAGGATTTCCACGGCTCCCCGGTGGGCCAGTCCGAGCATTGAGGACCTTGAATGAACCAAGGTCCTCCAGCGTGAGACACCCTTGGTACCCACTGTCTGCTCTGGCCATTGATTTGTTCCGCTAACCAGGCAACCCCTTTAAATAAGAAACAAAGCAGTTCTACGATTTTCACTTGGACGAGTAAATCTCCCGGCAGGACCTCTTGCACAAGTTTGATTATCCTACAATAGAAGTAAAGCATGGAAAGCAGTCAGGAACATTACATCACTCTAGACATATTGGATGTGAGGCAACTCCGTTGGTTTTGCCTGGAAAATTTGCCAAGACATTAGCTAAATCTTTCGGGTAGATCTCAGATGTCCTGGAGATGATCGTTTTCTGCCAAAAGGAAAACATCCCGGCAGTTTATCTTCACGTTAACAACGTTCCTGCGCAATTATAAGCGTAGAAGCTGAGAAATGATCATGTTTCCCTATAGTTCTCAGCAAGAGTAATTGAATACTGAATACGGCACTAAACGCTGGACCCTGACACTTTGTTAACACTCTGACTATCGTCTAACAGCAGGGCAATTATTTGCTGAGTGGGATTTTTATAAATCCCTTGGCAGTACTATGCCCTGATAATTATGATGAAGTGCAATGGTCAGTGTTGATTCAGCAGTCCCTGGTCTAACAAATATTTCATTCACGGCTCTCCTTCATGCCTCCACTTTTATGGTGATCACTCTACCTAGTTGCACTTTAAACTGTTGGATAAATGGAAGAAATCTTATGTTATATATCAAGGAGGGCTGCCAAGAAGAAGTAAATTTTATACGGAAAATAAGATACCACTGCAAGAAAAACATGTTTGACTGGTCCGGTCTTCTTTTCTATTACATTTATGAAGAACTGAACTTAATGGCGTTGCTCAATCTGTAGTACCCCAGCCCTGAGGGTACTAAATATTGTTTATATTGTTGTGTATTGTATTTTACTTTGTTCCCTGACTGTCACTACAAGGAATGTTCCCTGACTGTCACTACAAGGAATGATGGCAAAGGTTGGCAGGAACAGGGTTAACCACCCTGTTCCTCCTGTCTTGGTAAGAGGAGTTCCTGTCCAGAGACAGAGAGGAGAGGAAGCACATGGCAATGCTCCTGGTCCTGATACAGATTCTTCATTGGAGAAATACCCAAATTGTCCTTAAGTAAAGCCTTGAGATACATCAGCATCTACAGACACTGCTGTAAGGTGAGGGACTACAGCCAAACCACCCATCACCAAGAAAGCGCTAGACCAGTATCACCTTACTGTTGAATTGCCACCAACCAACCTGCCTCCATATACTTGCTGGTTCCCAGAGAAGAATTGCTCTGTAAGCTTGCTGCTGCTATGCGTATTCCAAACTCTAAGTTGCACTTAGTAAAATAGACTTTGTTATGTTTAACTCTGATCTCATTCTTCAGTACTGTACCGTAATTCTACTGCACGATCCCCAGGGAGCAACGGCCTGAGGGAGTACACCGTGACGCAACACTTCATCAGGGCCACTACTACTCTTATCTTCTACACCGACTCCTCAGGGGGTTGCTGCAAATTTTTTATGGGGGACTCCTCTTAACCCTCTTTATTGTTCTAAATGAAGAATCCATAGAGAAACTAGACTTCCGCTCTGAAGGTTGTAGCACAACCAATGTTTTTGAAAGCCCGAGATGGTGACTTTGTTTAACCGAGTGCAAGAAAAGTGCAGTGTGCACAAGTATGTAGTCTATTGCTAGTCCTCTCCCAGTTACAGTAGGAGGAAGCCAAGGAAGAGCCCATCTTGCTCCAGCTTCCATCTGGACTGCCACTTGGAGCTGGAATCAAGGTCTGGCTCCCTCCAGAATGGAGAGCCAAGGAGTTAGTGGTTTCCCCTAGACCTACAGGAGGGAAACCATAAAGGCGCCGCATCCCGAAAAGTGCTTAATGTAGAAAGTTAACACACAGTAACAAAAAATAAAGTGAATAAATTGACTATTTGGACCAGAATTATAAAAGTTCCTTATCTTGCCTAGCCATAAGGCCTGCGCAAAGAGCGGTAATTGTGCTAAAATGTGAGAAAGTGAAATGCATGCTAATTGGCATATGCTTTTCCCAGAGAAGCTTTGCATGGCCTGTATGACTTATTACACATACTACGTTCTCTAAACAAGAAAAAATTGTATTCATTAGACATATGGGGGGTCATTTATTAAGACCGGGGTTTTAGACACCGGCCTTAATATACCGTATAGCTGGCAGTGGATCCACCTGAGTTATGTAGAGGCGCCGGCCTCTACATAACTTCTGCGGATCAACCACTGCTTCTAAATGTAAGACTGCTCCTTAGCTGTCTTACATTTAGACCAGGCATAGAAAATGGTAAATGAGACAGGCCCTCCGGCCCCTTCCCCACCACGCCCATGTTTTTAGACCTGGCTTGAGCGGGGAAAAGTCCAAGATTGCGGTGGAAAGGACCTAATATAGGTGTATTTCTGGGCCCCATAGTGTCTACCCTTAGACCACCCTCAAGACTACTTTCACTACCAATTTTGGAAGTCATCACAAGGTTTTTTTTCTGTATATTCTTTCATATAAATGGACAGTTGCTCTGGAGGCAGTAACTGAGCTGTACATGTGAATTTGTGAAACTAATGTAAAATGTTTGTTTTCAATAACACAGTAACGGAAGAGGAGAGGAGAGGGAGAGGGGGTAGGAGGTGGTGATGCTGCAGTGTTGAGATTCTTGCTGTGAGAGGGAGGGAAGAGCAGCATCTCACTGGCCAGAGCCCCTAGCACACACAGTATCTTTTAGAGACATGATGTCTACTCCTAGACCATCCTCAAGAACATTTTCACTGCCATTTTGGGTGGTCATCTCAAAGAGGTTTATCTGTATATTTTTTAATAAAGAAAAACTCCACTTGAACTCAAGAAAACTTCTCTGGAGGCAGGAAATAAGCATGAATATGAATGCAGGAAGCTTTTGTAAAAGGTTTGTTTTCAGTAACACAGTAACTTGAGAGGTAGAGGGGGTATGATGTGGTAAGACTGCAGTGTCGAGACTCCTGCTGTGAGAGGGAGGGAAGAGCAGCATCTTACTGGCCAGAGCCCCTAGCACAAACAGTACCCCTTAGAAACATGGGGGTTATTTATTAAGACGGCTATTTGTACCTGGCGGTGGATGTACTGAATTTATGTAGAGGCGCCAACCTCTACATAACTTCGGCACATCTACCGCATGTCTAAATCTACACCAGCTCCCAATTTTGAAACAGCCATAGGAAATGATAAATGAGACGGCCTGCCAGCCTGCCCCTTCCCCATCCATGCCACGCCCCCTTTTTTAGACCTGGCATGAGCTGGGAGAACTCGCAGATTGCAGCGCAAATAACCTTTGTGGCGTATATCTGTTAATAAATTACCCCCACTGTGTCTACCCCTAGAACATCACCGAGACCACTTTCACTGCCATCTTGGGTGGTCATCTCAAAGATCTGTATATTTTTTTTTAAATAAAAACTCCACTCGAGGTCAAGTTTGAATAGCTGCTTTTGAGGCAATAATTGAGCAGTACTGATTAATTTATGCTTTTACTGATTTAGGGTCCATTCACATGTCGGCAGTGTTTTGTGAATCCGCAAATTGCGGATGCGCAAAACACCAGGCCAGCACCCGAGTAGAAATGCCTATTCTTGTCCGCAGCTGCGGACAAGAATAGGACATGTCCTATTTTTTTGCGGTGCTGCGGACCGGAAGTTCGGAGCTGCGGCCCGGAAGTGCGGATGCAGACAGGACACTGTGTGCTGTCTGCATCTTTTCCGTCCCCATTCAAAATGAATGGTTCCGCACCCGTTCCGCATAATTGACGGACGTGTGACTGGACCCTTAATTTAAGCTTTTATAAAATGTTTATTTTCAGTTACACTGTAACTGAAGAGGAGAGGAGAGAGAGAGGGGGTAGGAAGCGGTGAGGCTGCAGTGTTGACGCTTGCTGTGAGAGGGAGGGAAGAGCAGCATCTTACTGGCCAGAACCCCTGGTAGGAAAAGACGCAAAATGTGCAAGTTAGGCACCACATTTCTCAGTATGGAATAACTAAAACATTTCTACTGTTACCTAAGAAGTCATAGGACTTTTTTTTGCAACAGGTACTGCTTTAGTACCCTTCTTGGCACCATAGAGACATGTCTGAAATTAACACCAATTGATGAACTTATAAAGAAATGGAAAATAAAAAGATGACAGGGAAGCTTTATAGCATCTTCTATATTGCTGTCTGAGGGGTCATCATTCCTTTTGTGTCTTACATCTTAATTCATGTGCTTAATTATAAAAAATAAAAAAAAGATGGAAGGAAAGACAGAAGATAGATGGTGAGAAATGTGATTGAAAATGTTAATGTATGGCTAAGGACGACCGGATAACAAATGATACGTTTACCAGTATGCTCGACCTGGCGCAATTAATACCGCTGGTCATGCATGGCTTTCTGTGATGGAAAATGTGAGGAAAGGGATTCTGGAAAAAAAAAAAAATATATATATCTAATGTGTGGCTCATTTTCTGACATGTCAGAATCATGGCCTTTAAAAAAAAGCAGCACTTTCACACCTCATTTACCATATTCACTATAGGGCCAGCAGTCAACAGCAGGCCTCGATGCAGGAAGGTCAGCGAGAAGCTATTAGCAGGGGTTCCCTCCTGAGATTCTCCTGCTACTTATTGAGCTTGAGGTTAGCATGACAGTATGCCGAATAACTGGGCTGTGGGTTTTTTAACAGTTAGCCAAGATTTCCCCATAGTGTTTGTCACTTCAGAAAATTGCAGGAGAAAATGAAGTCCCAGACAGCCCATCTCGGTAGCAGGCCTCATAAGTTGTTTTAAAAGAAGAAGGATGTGTCGGGCCTGAAAAATATACCACAATCCCACAGGATTACTGTCAGAGGGAAATAATAGAGATGACAGATACAGGGAAGATCTCCCAGTACTTTCCCAAAAAAAGAAAAAAAATTCAACATTTAAAAAATGGCAGATTTTTGGAATGAATGAAATACAGTAGAATTTTTTTTTTGTTTATAATAATATTTGAATCGATTGCTAAATCTGGTTAAAAAGACATAAAGGGGTTGTCTAAGGTTATAAAAACAGGGCTGCTTTTTTTTTTCAAAAAACACTGCCACATCTGTTCACAGGTTGTCAGTGGCATTACCTCATTGACCTCAGTGGAGCTGAGTGGCAATACCAGACGCATCCCATGGACAGGTGTGGCTCTGTCGTAGTAAGAAAGTACATGTGTACTACATCATATCTTGTAGAATTACTTAAAAAAGGGGTTGTCTAATCTCATACATCGCTAGGACTCGCTCCTATCTCCAGAAAGGATCCCCCAGGGTCCCAGAAGTTTCATAGTGGTGAATGGACAGAGCACAGCGCATGCGCAGCCATCCTCCATTCACTGTTGGCTTGGCTAGTTCGGGCAGTCCCATTGCATGGTGCGCTCTCCATTCACCGGTATGGGACTTTCGGAGAAAAAAAATTGTAACCGATATTTGCATCATGCATGCGCACTGTGCTCTCCTTCACTGGCGTTTTGAGCAGGCCCAGCACCTATCAGACATTGATGGCATGTCTTAGCAATATGCCATCAATGTACGAGATGAGCCAACCCCTTTAAATGTTACCGTAGCTTGCTGAGGACTCCACTGCCGGGACTCCAGCTGGTCACTAGTACGGGGGTCTTAATTCCTCCGTTCCTCATGGTTGGAGCTCACCACAGTCATGTTGATGAATGAGCAACTTGGGGCCCATGTACTAGTGATTGACTGAGGTCTAAGTGATGGTACCACCAGAGATCTAACCAGGAACCACTGGAGGTGTAGAGGTAGCAGTGGCACACAGGCCTTGGTGTCTGAGAGGGTCCCCAAGGTTTCTCTGCCACATATGAAGACACTAGTTTTATAATTGGTCTCTAGCTATGCTACAGATTTTGCACTGAGCCCAGTAGAAACCTGCAGATAGGTGATAAATGTTGATGAAAGCCAAGACTGTCTTTATAAACTCAGTAGTGGCCCCATTGTCCACATACATAGATCTATGGAATAGATACCTTACCAGATGTATTATGTCAAAAGCTAAAACTCGAACAAAGTTCTGGTAGTCCAATACCCATCTGACTTTCTGGATTGTTGGACGGCTACTGCATCCATACATACTGTAGAAGGTCCAGAAGAAATCACTGCTAAAGATCCTTGAAGGTCTACTGACCATGACTCAGTGGTATTATGCCAGTGGTTGGCTCTTGAACCTCCATTTTCAGGTAGCCTAGTTGACCTGATTATGAGACTTTCTGGGATTAGATATGTTGGGGCACATTTATTAAGACTGGTGTTTTAGATGCAAGTTTTATTAAAGCCCTGCGCTGGCGGTGGATCTGCCGCAGTTATGTACAGGCACCAGACTCTACATAACATGTCCGATCCACCGCCGCTTCTAAATGTTAGACACGTTCCTAGCTGTCTTACATTTAGACCATTTTCTATGCCTAAAACAGGCATAGAAAATGGTAAATGAGACGGACCTGCATACTTTTTGAGACTTAGGGTGAGTGGAGAGAAGTCGCAGATTGTGGCACAAAGGACCTTTGCATCGCAATCCGCGCCAGAAATATGTATTTCTGTTTAATAAATTACCCCCTTTATCTTTACACTATTTGCCTGCTCTATTTGTACATGAGCCTAACATCATATTTTCTACATTTCTGTAATAGTTTTTGTGTTTTCTCTAAGATCCCAGGTGTCTACAATTCACCCTATAGACAATATCCGGATGAAATGGAGTTTCGGCTACAAAGAGCAAGACCTCTGAGCCATCGAGAACATCCAGAGAAGGACAACAATGGGGACTTTGTGGATTGGTCAGATTGCAGACACCCCTATTCATTCCCAATCACCCAACCTCTTCCTCCGATTGGCAAAAAGAAACCACAGGTAGGCCATTAGTATATGGTAAGCATGTAACCATACAGGTAGAATAGTTTTGACAGTATTACCCTCAGTATAGGGCCATCTTTAGGACCAAACTTGCTTTGACCTTGTAGTTTTGTCTGCACCTTGCTTAAAGGAGTTGTCTCCATTACAGTTCCTGTCCATATTCCCTTTATTAACCAAAGCAAAAAGCCTCTGGCCACTATTCAGTGGGGAGAGTGGAACAAGCAAACCGTTACTGCCTTAGTACACCAAGGACATCGCCATTACTACTTTACCATATAGGCATTGTATGGCAGTATTATTTAGCACTGAATGGTAGTTTTATTTGGGGCACTGTTATGTGGGTACTATTTTGTTGTCACTGTATATGAGTATTGTTGGCATTGTTAGCAGTATTTGGGTATAAATATTCATGTAAAAGGTGTATATATTATATATGGCAGTAGCACACTGCTTACTTTTTGACCTGGCTTAATTTTCTATAAATCCAGGTCTGTTTATTGCACCCCTGTAGTGCACCAAAGACCTTAATAGATAGGGTGGAATATTGTGTCGATCATATGGTTCATGTGCTGGGCCAATTCATAGGATGCATCCATGGACTACTGGAAAGACCATTGTTACAGATTTGATTCGGCTGCTTAGCGGAATTTCAAAAAGTAAATTTGTGACAAATTACCTCGTTGGTGAAGCGCATTTTTTTTGTAGCGGATGCAAAGAGGGGGAATGGCAATTGCGCCAAACCCCCATCATTTATCCCTTCAGATGCCGCGTTCATCACTGATCGCAGCATCTGAGATGACCATTGAAGACTGTCAGGGGTTAATCTGTGGGGAAAAAAAAGAAAAATACCCGCCTTATCCATTTGATCGAGAAGAGTCAGCCGTGGCTATCTTGATTGAAGATCCAGCACTGGATTGGTGACACCGGCGTGGTGACATCATACATCACTGCACACGAGATTTCACGCAGGATCTTCAATCAAGATGGCCGCAGTGGACTCTTCATGCTCAAATAGATGAGGTGAGTATGGATTTATTTTTACCGCCATTTTAGGGAAAATTGATTCGTTACCGTGCAGCACGAGGTAATTCAGCTTCGTGGCGAATAGAATTTTCATGAAATTCAGATTGAAGTCTATTTCTTGAACTTCAGTTCGCTCAACACTAACCATAATATGCCATGGGACCCAACACAAATCCAATATCGCTGAACCCTGATGCTAATTGAGTGGCACGGGTCACATGACTCATTGAGATCACATGACCGACACATGTTTAGTTATGTACATAACTCATGGATACTGAATTCCACAGGACTCCTCCACTACAGGACTCTCTCCCGGCTTCACCGGCCGAATGTGTGTATTTTAAGGGGAAAGTGGAGAAAGTCGCTGCCAGATACTTCTGGTGGCGGCTTATCTTTCTGGAAAACAAAAGGATCAGGTGAAAATGTTCACTCCGCCAGATGATGTCAGGGGAGAATTGGGAGCTCCTCATATACATTCTCAGCGGGTTTGGCCAACGACTAATGTGTATGGCCAGCTTAAGAGCGGTAGGTGAGAATGATTATAGTCTTCTATACTAAAAAGCGGTGTTTTTCATCTTTTTAGTAGTTTTTTCATGTTTTGGTGGTTTGGTGGTTGCTTATCCTTGGAATGTCACCCGTTATACACATTGCCTATGAATACCGCACATCCGCCCCCGACATTGACAGAACTATTTAAATATCAAACTGCGTTTTACTAGGACAGAAGTCGACATAAAGAATCTCTCCATAAAGGATCCTCAGATGTAACAACCTTCCAGCCCATCTGTGGCAGGAGCGGAGACTGCTCGCTGATACTTATTTGCCATTTGTGTTATTTACGGTCTATAACTTTTATGGTAACTGGTTCCTATTATTGGTTTCTATTAATGTAAAACATAAGTGAGCAGAAATGAGGCGTGAATCGTTCCTTTTCCTTCATCTTCACTTCCCGTCCAGCTGTGACTGGTTACTGACAAGCTATTAGAATATGGAGCAGTCAAGATACATTCTGTATGTCACCTAGGGTTGTTAGAGGATAATCACTAACTGTAGGGGATGTATCTATCTATCTATCTATCTATCTATCTATCTATCTATCTATCTATCTATCCGGTTTAGGTCTGCCCAACTCTCCTCAAAGAGCAGATAAGCAGAGTGCAGACTTAAGTCTATGGAATTCTATGAACCATTTACTGCTCACTCGGAGAACAGAGCCAAACAGAAACAAAGGCTCACAGCTCTCAGCCCTTAGACTTGCACCTGTCAAAACTTCTGACATATCCATATGAAATGTAAGATATTTGTTAAAGTGATTGGTGCCCTTTAATATCTGGCTCCTGAGGGTTTTAACAGTGGGATGATGTCACCGCCAGACATCTGAGAAGCTCTGACAGACGTTCTTCAGAACCTCCTGCTTGAGGTTCTTTTGTTTTGCTTTCAGTTTTGTCATCTCGTTTCCCTCTCTCAGCTGTCATCTAGTTGCACTGATTGCATCCCTTTAAATCCCCTCCCATACTGCATCACTTTGCGGTTTATACAAGTTCCTGGAGTGTGTACATGCTGGATGCTATAACTGAGGCTTCTACAGATAAGTCTGTTCATTGATTTGTGTTTTCCTGTTTGCTTGATCCTAGGTGACCCTGACTCCCTCCGTATTAAGTGTAGGGAGCCGGTGGTCGTGTCCCCTCACTATTATAGGGTGTTCAGGTGTCATACAGTCGAGGCACGAGGGCATGCAATTTTCTATCATAGAGATCTTTGCATGGGTTGAGAAGACAGGGAGAGTTTCAGGGCTTAAATAGAGGTCACCCTTTCGTTCCTTAGTATCGGATCAAGCCAGTCGGATCCTTATTTGTAACTTCTTGTTTTCTGTTACACCATCCGTGACAGATGACCTGTGATCTGCTGATCATCAGTGGATCTTTTTAACAAAAAGGAATTGTTCAAAGCAGAAACGCTCCTTTAAAGTGTACATGAGTTTTTAAAAGTTTACATGATGGCCGTTCTTCTTTGTACAGTCATAACTGTGAAGTAACAGGCCTTTTTGGGCTTTCCTAATGTCTCTTTCAGCCACATTAGTCCCTGTTTCAGTTGCACAGATAGATGCATTTCACTAAGAAGCAGGGGGTGTCTACCTTCTGTGAAATCTGCCAGAACTGTACTTCTGTGACGTTCTTATTCTTACTTCCCACTATGTTTATTTTCAGCTCTGAAGCTCACAGAACAGATGAGGAGGGGAGATCACAGTTACAGACACACAGGATTCTCCTATAATCTTCAGAAGCTGTGTAGAAGTCAGTTCTTTTATCAGGCTCAGGATCTCAGCCAGCTCTGACACCCCCCCATTTCCTGTGAATCGTCTTCTGTGTCTATGGTACTAGGGACAGATCTTGTCTGACAACAGGCAGTGGACTGGAACTTAGGTGGAAGTGAGACCCTGTGACCATGACTTTACAGTTTTTTCAGGTGGATGCAGGCTCATTCTTAAAGGGAACCTGTCACCGGGATTTTGTGTACAGAGCTGAGGACATGGGTTGCTAGATGGCCGCTAGCACATCCGCAATACCCAGTCCCCATAGCCTATCTGTGCTTTTATTGTGTAAAAAAAAACGATTTTATACATATGCAAATTAACCTGAGATGTGTCCTGTCCCTGACTCATCCCACGTACAGGACTCATCTCAGGTCAATTTGCATATGTATCAAATAGTTTTTTTTACACAATAAAAGCACACAGAGCTATGGGGACTGGGTATTGCGGATGTGCTAGCGGCCATCTAGCAACCCATGTCCTCAACTGTATTCCCAAAATCCTGGTGACAGGTTCCCTTTAAATGAAGTGATTTAGAAATGTGCTAGTTACACCATTCTTTATTAAATGAAGGGTAACATTTTACTTATATTTGTGCAGTTATTTTGATGAAGTGAAGATATTTAATACTTTTATATGGGGGTTTGCATTAAAAATATACTATGTAAATTGAACTTCCAATTCTAATGATTCAACTTTCCTATAGGGTCCATTCCGTGACCCAGCTGAAGTACTTCAACAACGCTACAAGCCTTTGGAGCCAACCCTAAGAGTAGCAACATCATTCAGTTCCCTGGAAGAGGCCCGAGAAGAACTGAAGAGACAAGAATGGACGAAGGGTTTCCAGGAAGACAGGTAAAAATGAAAAATCCTACAGACACATGACATCATTCCGACCACTCCCAAACCTAGACCACATTATCAGTGTTCTTCCATTTCCCCCATCTCATCTCAAACTTGATTAGAAGGAAATAATCCAGTCCCCCTCTACAAGCCCTGCAAGTCTGAGCTTCTGTCCATCATCTTGTAGTCCCCCTCTACAAGCCTTGCAAGTCTGAGCTTCTGTCCATCATCTTGTAGGAATCACTGTCTGCAGGGAACACCTCTTCTATGTCCCAACCTATTCCTAACTGTCAGCTGGACACAGGAGAGACATAGACACACACGAGGTGCCTGTACAGCAGCATGGTACGTGCAGTCTTCAAACTTCAGCCAACTGTAGGGAGGGGCAGAAAAGATTGGTAGGCAATATCTGGGAGCAGGATGCAGCCTGAAGTCGATTCAGTAACAGTACTAAAGTTTAAAAAGTAGTTTCTGAGTTTATTCCTGGACTGTTACTGTACACGGATCCAATACATTCTGACTGATATTTCATTATTTGGCTTACTACAACCATGGAGGCAACAATGATATCAGACATCATGATTGCCAAGAAGCCATATAGTAAACCATAACTTTCACTGGAGTTTCACTTTAACTAGGTCACTTCTATAGTTCAAAGTAGTAATACCCATCCATTTTAAAATGGAAAAGCCGCTACCTGTTACGGCAGAGGTCCACATCCGCAGCCACTCTTCTCTCCTGCTTCTTGCTGGCATTCCTCTCCTTTTGCAGGATGAGACCTGAACCTGCTCTGGCCATAGGGTGTGTGCACACCCTTCCTCCAGCTCTTAAGGTGCCTATGCCTATGGGAAGGAGCCTGTGCAATAGGTGCTAGTTTGCTAGGTTCCTATAAAGGTGTGCTGTTGATACGTTTGTCTGCCCATGTACCGACTTCTGCTTGTTTTCCTGATTTAACTGCCTGACCTCTGCCTGATTTTCATTCTGAGCCTTAGCTACCCACTCTGACTGACCCTGGACTGTTTATTGGATTAGGCAAACTCTGCCTGCCTGACCTCGGCCTGTCTCTAACTATGAATTTTCCCAATCCGTTGGTGCCCTACACCTAGTTCTTTTTACCCTTGTGGATCAGCATTCTCTAACACAGAGATTTCTCCAAGAGGTAGCAGCCTGGTGGTTCCCCTATAGCTGAGTCCAGATCCCGTGAATAGGACGCTAGGGTCACGCTAGCACTCACATCTTAGGGCTGTCTAGGGACCTAGAACCCACTAATACCCCCATCCAGCGCTGACTGCTCTTCCCTCAGTAATATTACATTTACTGAATATCTACAAAAACCGGAGGACTCCAGCAATACGGTAGGACTACCGGTTATCTTAGGTGCCGCCGTGCACCGCGTTATTCACTATCCTTTGTGTTATCATGCACTTTTTTGTTATCAAATAAGAATATCTAGGGACTTTATTCTATCAAATGAATTAAAAGTTAAGTTTTAATAAGAATCACCATCCCCACTTTGTCTGTGCAGATCCCTGCATAGGGGTTAAAAGGTAAAGACCTGGAGAGCCACTTAGATAACGCTCTTAGGAGTAGCCTCAACCCAAATCTGTTCAAGTGACACAGCGAACCCACATCCACTTTGTAACTCTACCTCATCCATACTGTATAAAGTGACAACTCTTGGTATTACCAGGAACCCAGTTTGGAAACCACAGATTTTTTACCACAGTCTTGAGTGTTGTATAGACTGTATCACCTATGTATCACCTATACATGTAGTGTGTTAACAGGACTAAGGTTAGTAATTCGTTATCTGGATATTAATATTTGCTGTACATTTCCTATATAATTACTGGAAAACTGATCCTGAATTATAATATGTAATGTACTTAAGAGCTGCAATCATAATTCTGCTGTCTTTAAAAGTTTTCTCAGCATTCCTTACGTTCTCAGAGGTTTCCCTGTTGATTTGCATTCTAGTAAGGCCGAATGCACACGGGCGTGTTCCATGGCCGAGAGCAGTCCGTGGCTATGCCGGGCTGGATTCCTGTTCAGAGCAGGAGCGCACGGCGTCATTGGTTGCTATGACACCGTGCGCTTCATGCTGCCGCTGCACTACAGTAATACACTCGTATAGTGTATTCGGCCTAAGTGTGTTTTTTACACCTGTTTCTGGTATAAATAATTATGAATTAGCCAGGGCCGATAGCCCCGCCCTTGCAATATTCTCATTCCGCCATCGCCATGTTTTAGTAGCCTTGGGGAGGGAGGCGTAAAGTGCAGATTGCAAATAGAAAAGTCACAAATGCATTAAAAAGTCACAAATCCAATGGATTTGCAACGTTTCCACAGCAAAAAGAGGCATAAGGAGAATGTAAATTTTCCCACTTTATGTCCATACACCTTATAATCTGTCAAATTCAATATGTATGTAACTCCCAGAAATTTGCTGTACCTCTACTGGGGCTAATTTTGTCATCTCCATCTGTGATAATCAAAGGTCATCATATAATTCTCTTGACATGTAGTTATGGAATAAGTGATAGGAGTCTTTTCTGGGAGGGTCCAACTGCTGGAACTTCCACTGATGATAACGGGGTCCTCTGTCTCCCCATATGAACAGAGCGATGGTCAAGCTTGTGCGCTGCCATTCCATCCATCCTTATCGGCCTTCCAGGGATTGCCAAGCGCTGTATTCAGCCTCTCCTCCACAGTCCCAAAGAAATAAATGGATCAGCGGTGAGCATGTTTAACCAATGCTCCATTCATATGGGATGAAACACCACCCCCATTCTAGTGATCGGTCAGACGCCCACCCTTCAGACTCTTATACTCATTCCTGTGGATAGTGCATGGGTATAAAACGTGGCATAAACCCTTTAATATATAAGCCAAATATGTTTTGATGAGACTGCACATTTGTTGGTACCCTTCTGTTAAAGAAAGAAAAACCCACAATGGTCGCTGAAATACCTTGAAACTGACAAAAGTAATAATAAATACAAATTTACTGAAAATCAGCTAATGAAAATCAGACATTGCTTTTGAATTGTAGTTCAACAGAATAATAAAAATTTAAAAACATACTAATGAAACTGGCCTGGACAAAAATGATAATACTCCTGAAAATAATCTGACTATAGGGACATGTAAAGCTAAGGTGTGTCCTGTAATTAGCATCACAGGTGTCTTCAAACTTCTAATCAGTCAGTCTGCCTATTTAAAGGATGAAAAGTAGTTACTGTGCTGTTTGGTATCATGGTGTATGCCACACTGAACATGGACCAAAGAAAGCTAAGGAGAGGGTTTTCTCAGGAGGTTAGAATTTTTTTTATAGACAAACATGTTAAAGGTAAAGGCTATAAGACCATCTCCAAACAGCTTAATGTTTCCGTCACTACAGTTGCACATATTATTCAGAAGTTTAAGGTCTACGGGACTGTAGCCAACCTCCCTGTCAGGGCCTGTTCTAGGTGAAATGGGGCCCTGGGGCGAAAAACAATAAGGGCCCCCCCCCCCCATGACACTTGATGACTTTTACAGAAGAAACTGTATATTTTGGGGCACAGTGTAGAGATATACTGTATATTGTGTGGCACAGTGTAGCGGTATACTGTATATTGTGTGGCACGGTGGAGACTATGGGCCAGATTTATCATTAGCTCAGGTCAGAATAATGGAGTGAAAAAGTCCCCAAAAAATCCCAAACGCTAAAACTGCGCACAAATTTGCGACTTTTTTCTGCTCTGCACTATGCTCACCAGTTTTCTGAAAGTGGGCGTGTTTTCTTATGTAAATGAATATCTAGACAGATTTACTATTGGGACTATTTAAAAAGTCGCAAAAAAGTCGCAATTTCACTCCAGTGAGGACCATGCTTATCTTATGCGACTTTTTAATAGAACATGCGACTTTTTCATAAAAACGTGCAACTTTTTCGTAAAGATGTGCGACTTTTGTAAAGCTGCTTACTGACGGATAAGCTGCTACCGTCAAACCACATTTATTACAGTCTTAAAGGGCCAATCATATATCTGACTTGGCTAAAACTGACTTTAGCCATATGTGAAAGTGGAGTGAGCTGTCATGATAAATCTGGCCCTATATGTATATAACATAAAGATATTTCATATGAAAACTTACAGTTACTTGGCCCTTGGGGATCTCGGATGCCACTTCCACACATTGGCCGGGGGCTCGGCGGAGTTGATGTTGTGCTTTATCCTAATGAGAAAGATTTCATAATAAGAATTTGGAGAAGGGGCAGAGGGATATCAGAGCAGGGAGAGGCTGGTGCTGCTACTAGGGGGCTCATACCATGGGGGAGTAATAACGCCCACCATAATGCCCCCCCCAGTAGAAATGTGTCAGTGCAAAAAATACCCCCCTGTAATGCCCCCAGTTGAGCTAATGTCCCCATAGTGCCTCCATAATGTGCCAGTATAAAATACCCCTATATAGTGACCCCAGTAAATGCCCCCATAGTGCTCCTCTCCCCCTAGTGCCCCCCATAATGTACCAGTATAAAATGCCTGATATATAGTGCGCCAGTAGATGCCCTCAGTGTCTCCCATAATTTGTAAGCATAAAATACCCCTTCTCAGTGCCCCCGTAGTAGTCCTCTCCCCCCTTCCCCATAGTACCCACCACAATGTGTCCCAGTATAAAATGCCCCTATACAGAGCCCCCATATAAAATAACCGTTCTTTGTGGCCTCAGTAGATGCCCCTATTGTGCCTCCAAAAATGTGCCAGTAAGAAGTGCCCCCATAGATGTCCCCCAATAATGTGCCAGTAAAATGTGCCCTCATAGATGCCCCCCAATCATGTGCCAGTAGCCTGAGCCCCCCATAAACATGTGCCAGTAGCCATAGGCGGCCCCCTTATCATGTGCCAGTAGCCATAGGGCCCCCCTATCATGTGCCAGTAGCCATAGGGCCCCCTATCATGTACCAGTAGCCATAGGGCCCCCCTATCATGTGCCAGTAGCCATAGGGCCCCCCTATCATGTGCCAGTAGCCTGAGCCCCCCATCAACATGTGCCAGTAGCCATAGGCGGCCCCCCCTATCATGTGCCACTAGCCATAGGGCCCCCCCTATCATGTGCCACTAGCCATAGGGCCCCCCCTATCATGTGCCACTAGCCATTGGGCCCCCCTATCATGTGCCACTAGCCATAGGGCCCCCCTATCATGTGCCACTAGCCATAGGGCCCCCCTATCATGTGCCACTAGCCATAGGGCCCCCCTATCATGTGTCACTAGCCATAGGGCCCCCTATCATGTGCCACTAGCCATAGGGGCCCCCCTATCATTTGCCAGTAGCCACCAGTATTGTACAGAAAAAAAAGAAAAGAAAAAAACACGTATACTTACCTCCTTGGCAGCGATGTGATGCAGGCCTCTTCCGGCCTGTGTCCCGCGCTGTGTACGGCTCAGGGCTCAGGTGGCGCGATGACGTCATTGCGCCGCCTGTGCTGGCCTCTAATAGGCTGCCGGCCTAGTGCCTGCAGCCTATAAGAGGAAGGGAAAGGGACACACCTCTCCCTCCCCTGCCGCACAGCCATCTGTATCGCTGTCTTGAGGATGGCGATACAGATGGCTGGAGATGAGCGCTTCCACTATGGAAGCGCTCATCTCCGGGTGACACTGACTGTCCTGCCTGCCTAAAGTTAGTTGCGGGCCGGCGCGGGGGGGGCCCTAAGGACTCGGGGGCCCGGGGGCAATTGCCCCCCTTGCCTCTATGGAAGCGCCGGCCCTGCTCCCTGGACATGGTAACAAGAGGAAAACTGATTACAAATTGAAGAGATAGATAATACGGATGGTAACCAAAAAGCACAACTTGCAAAGAGATTAGAGGTGAACTCCAATGTCAAGGTACATCAGTGTCAGATCGTGCCATCCGTCGCTGTCTTAGCCAAAGTGAACTTGTTTCAACCACTGTTGAAAGCAAATCATAAAAAAGCGGGACTGGAATTTGCCAAAATGCCTATTGACAAGTCACAAAGCTTCTGGTAGAATGTCCTTTGGACAGATGAGACAAACTGGAGCTTTTTGGCAAGTCGCATCAGCTCTATGTTCGCAGATGCAAAAATGAAGCCTACAAAGAAAAGACCATTGGAGGAGATTTATCTAATTGGTGTTAAGTAGAACTGTCAGATTACACCTTTAATTTTTCACAGCTCCTTTGGAAAATGAAAGCTGGAATCTGGTTGCTATGAGCACCTAAGCCAGTTCTACTTTACATCAGTTTGATAAATCTCCCCCATTGTACCTACTGAGAAACATTGAGGAGGCTCAGTTATGTTTTGGGTCTGCTTTGCTTCATCTGGCACAGGGTGTCTAGAATCTGTGCAGGATACAAGGACATCTCAAGACTATGAAGGAATCTGGTGCGAAATGTGCAGCCCAGTGTCAGAAAGCTTGGTTTCAGTTGCAGGTCATGGATCCTCCAACAGGATAATGACCCAAAAGACACAGCTCATGGCTAAGAGCAAAGCATTGGCCGTCTGTGAGGCCCGATCTAAATCCTATTGAACATCTGCGGAAGAAGCTGAAACATGCAGTCTGGAGAAGGCAACCCGAGACAGCTGGAGCAGTCTGCTCACGAGGAGTGGGACAAAATACTTGTGGACCGGGGCAGAAGTCTCATTGAGAGTTACAGAAATCACTTGATTACAGTGATTGTCTCAAAAGCTTGTGCAACAAAATATTAAGTTATGGATACCATCAGGCCAGTTTCGTTAGTCTATTTATTAAAATGATTCAATAGCAGTGTCTGATTTTCACTAGTTGAATTTCAGAAAAATCTTTATTTATTATTACGTTTGTCATTTTCAGTTATTTCAGTTACCATTGTGGGTTTTTCTTCCTTGCCTCGAAATCCTGAGTGTTTTTTATAACACCTGACGTGTGTGGCACCAGTAGGTCAAGGAAGAAGGTACGCCATTAATGTCTGAGTTGTCAGCTCTGTAATTACCGTCATCGCATGCAACATTTAATAATCAAAAGAGGCTTTTTAAGTTATACTAGTAAATGATCTCACCCCATTAATACAGAATGCTCCACTGCAAGCAGTAAAATGAGAGATAGTCAACGAGCAAATCATATTTTACAAATGAGCGCCCTGGGGCACGGTTAAAGATGATTACCCGCTTTTGATCCAGAATTCCTCTGTCTTTGCAGCTAATTTCCACTGGATATTTACAAAGCTGCGCCTTCATTTTTTTTCCCCAGCTTAATTTTTCTAATGATGCTATGTTTTTTTAATAACACTGGGGATGGAGATATTAAGACTTTGTATAATTAACAAGTTCTGACTTCTTCTGAGGTTCTTGACTTTCTCTTTTATTTATAAAAGGAGGTCATTATATTTTCATCTATTAAACCAGAACCGTCGTATTTCACTCCGGTACATATTAGACATTCTGCTTCCGGTTAAAATCTGACAAATTCAATATTCGGCTCCTTGCAAATCTTTGAATGTCTCACATTCAACTCTTGGCACATTGGATCCCAAAAAGCTAAGCCAGGGGGATTTGTTGCAAACCTTAACCCTTTTCCAACCCTGCACCATATTATACAGTGCTGGAAGCATGTACTGTATCTAGGAGCTTATCAATATCAGAACGTGGGGGGTTCTGGGATTTGGATCAGCTGCTTGCAGGAACCGCGGTATGCCAGAACCAGGCACCATTAGGTACACTGTGAAGTTTCCATGTCTAGTTACAACAGCCGGAATGGGACTGAGCTGCAGTAACCAGACATTGCCACTACACAGTGTATAGATTGGAGCCTCCTTCTGGCACACCACGGCTCCTGCAGACTGCTGAACTGACTGCTGAAACCACTGCCAATCTAATATTGATGACCTTTCTTATAGATAGGTTGCCAATAGTGTTGAGCGAATCGAAGTCCACGAAGTGGACTTCAATCTGAATATCAGGGAAAATTTGATTCGCCACAAAGCCAAATTTCCCTATGCTTTATGGTAGCGAATCGATTTTTCTTGAACTGGTGTTAAAAAACAAACAAAAAAATCATGCTTAACTCATCCATTTGCTCGCGACTATCTTGCTTGAAGATCTTACATGTATGACATCACCACTGGCCACGCAAGATTTAGCAAGAAAGAAGGCGAGGACCAGCCTGCCGCAAGCAAATGGATGAGGTAAGCATGATTGAATTTTTGTAAAAAAAGTTTTACACCAGATTATTTCTATCAGATGCCGTGATCATGCATGACGCATCTGAGGAGTACAATGACGGGGGCGGTGCAATCGCCACTCCCTACTTACAAAGAAATGCGCTTTGTGATTAAGTAATTTTTCACGAAGTAAATTTTTTTGTAAAATTTGTTGAAGCAGCGAATCGAATGTTACAAAACTTTGCTCATCTCTAGTTGCCAATATTAAAGTCCCGGAGACCTCTTTAACTCCCAGCATCTGAAATCATGTGGGCATACCAGTTGTGTCTATACAATCACAGAGTCATGTTTGATGTGATTGACAGCTGCCACCCCAACAGAAAACCGTGAGGGTGAAGATCAACATAAGTGATGCCATAACTGGGGCATCATACAGTAAATAAAAAATCAGATCAGAGTCCCTTTGTGGGACAAAAAAAAGATTTAAAAAATAATTTGTAAGATACACATACAAAAGAGAAATTTGGTTTTTGAAGGGGTTGTCCTAAGGTTGACACTTATCACCTATCACTTGGGAGTTGCACCTCTTGGATCTCGACTGATCAGGAGAAGATGGATTTGCAGTCTATAGGACTGAAGAAGGTAGCCATGCACTCAGCTATCTCATTCTGACCTGTAGACTTTAAATGGAGCAGAAGCGTACATTTTTGACCATTGATCCATTCAATCGGTGGTCACTAAACTCCCATTTTCATAATCATTGAGGATCCTAGTGGTGACCCCCCAGTGATCAGAACAGAGACAAACACAAACAAAGGGACACATCTCTTAAACTTGCACCTGTCAAAACGTCTGACATATCTATATGACATGTAAGATATTTGTTAAAGTGATTGGTGCCGGATCCCTTATTATTGTGGGACACCCTTAAAGCCTATCTTAGGGGGTGTCTTAAATCTTCTATATCTTATATCAAGAGGGAAACCAGGGAGAAGGAGGACTCCTTTAACACGTGCGTTAGGGAGGCTGAAGCGAGGTTTGCAGCGGATCCCTCTGAGGGGAATAGACAGGACTGGTTGCAGAAGGGCAGGATGTATCTGGTACACTTGCATGAAAAGAGTAACCGGAAGATGTTCTTTTACAAGCAGCAGGCTTTTGAGGTGGGAGATAGGGCTGGGAGAGTACTGGCGCAAATTGTCCATAGGAATTCGGCTGCTCCGCCGGTTTTGCGTATACAGGCCCCAGATGGCGAGGTGAGAGACTCTGTACCAGGAATCCTATCGAGTTTTGCCGACTTTTACCGCGATCTATACCGCTCACGAGCGGAGCACTCGGAGGTAGAACTGGAGAATTATATAGCTGAAATAGACCATCCGACTTTATCAGTGGAGGACAGTAATGTGTTGGAGGAGGACATAACTGTTGAGGAGATACAGGAAGCTGTGGGAGACCTGGCAAATGGGAAGGCCCCTGGTCCTGATGGTCTGCCGTTAGAGATATATTCTAAATATGCAGATATCCTTGGGCCTCAACTTAAGACGATGTTCCAGGGGGCGTGGAGATTGGGTAGGTTACCTGATTCTTTGTATGAAGCGACTATAGTAGTGCTTTTGAAGCCGGATAAGGATCCAGTGGACTGTGCCTCCTATCGGCCGATATCTTTGCTGAACCTTGACTATAAGATTCTGACAAAGATCTTCGCCAATAGGCTGAACAGGATGATAGCCAGTATAGTACATAGCGATCAGACTGGGTTTATACCTGGTCGCTCGACCTCTAGCAATATTCGTAGGACCCAAGTCATTGCCCAAATTGGTACTCAGGATGATAGGCAGTGGGCCTTGGCTTCACTCGATACTGCGAAGGCATTCGATTAGCTAGAATGGGCCTATCTGCTGAAGGTGATGGAGAAGTTTGGCTTCGGTCCTAGGTTCCTGCAATGGATTCGGATATTGTATAAAAGTCCCAGGGCCAATGTCTTGGTGAATGGTACCACCTCGGCTTATTTTGATTTACAAAGAGGTACGAGGCAGGGTTGCCCTCTTTCCCCTCTCCTGTTTGCGATTGCCATTGAGCATCTAGCTCTTCGCATTCGACAGGATCCTCTTTATGCGGGTGTCGAGCTCGGGGGGAGGGAGGATAGAGTGGGCCTGTACGCAGATGATCTCATATTGTTCATCAGCAGGTTGGAGGTGTCTCTGCCACGAGCGATCAGTATTATAGAGACATTTGGGCAGTATTCAGGTTTACATATCAACTGGACCAAGTCGGCTCTCATGCCTTTATGGAACGCTGACTGGCCCATTGAGTATCATAATCTGAAGATTGTGGATCATTTTAAATATTTGGGGATTTTCATTACCAGGGAGCCGAAGGAGGCGTACGCCAAAAATATTGCCCCTTTGGAATCAGTTTTTTCTAGCAAGTTTGCTGTCTGGAAAACACTGCCTATATCTATTATGGGACGGATTAACTTGATAAAGATGATCCTACTACCCAAGGGGTTATATTTGTTGGAACATGCCTGCACTCCAGTATCTAGGAGTTTTTTTGATCGGCTTCATTCCTTGATGGTGCAGTTTATTTGGGGCAAGGCCAGACATAAATTAGCCTTGCACACGTTACAGCGGTCCAGGATGTTGGGGGGCGCGGCTCTCCCGGATTTTCATTTGTACTTCCTAGCGGGTCAATTGAGATTTTTAGCTGGTTGGGTTAATGGACAGCCTCTTGTGAATATGGAATACTACCTGCAGCAGTATTTGGGGTTGTCTAGTTTATGGCCAGTGTTAGAAGGGGCGGGATCGCTGTCAGGGAAATTATTGCAGATTCACAGGCTGGCACATCAAGTTTGGAGAGATTCCAAATTGAGGCGCTATCAGGATTGGGCGGATGATATACCCCTGTGGGATAATCCATTGCTTCCCCATTTGCAGTCTATAGAGGGAACTCAGGTTTGGGCATCTTTAGGGATACATGCGCTGCGTGACTTGTATCAGAATGGTATTCTTTGTTCCTTTTCTCAAGTTCAGGAGAAATTTGGCTTGGAGCGTACCCAATTTTTTAGATACTTGCAGATCAGACATGCGCTGCAGGTACAGTTTAGGGATCCGAGCAGGGCCATCTCTTCATATCCCTTAATCGGTGTGGTGAAATCACAAGGACCTAGGGGGTTGATTTCAGCCCTTTACACTTACCTGTTGGGGTTACGAATGTCTTCACAACCCATTCTAGCCGAAGCCAGGTGGAAGGGTAATATTCCCCATCTTACTGCAGAGGAATGGGCGGATGCGCTGGAGGCTGTCACCTCTGTGTCACCGTCGGTTAACAACAGACTGATACAGTTATATATGCTGCACCGTAGTTATTTGACTCCTACCAGGCTGCATAAGATGGGGAGGATGCCTCAGCCTGATTGCCTTAGATGCTCACAGACTGGCGCGGACTTCTGGCACATGATGTGGGAATGCTCCCATATCAGATCATACTGGCAGGATATCCTTAGAATTTTGTCGTCATTGGGTATGGGCCCGATTCCGTTATGTCCCAAGGTATGTCTGTTGGGTGTATTAGACAATGACGGGTGGTCGCATTACAATAAAATATTCCTCAGTGAATCCCTGTTTATGGCACGCAAGGTGATAGCCCTAAAATGGATGGCGGAGGATCTTCCTACTGTGGGAATTTGGAAGAGGCTAGTGAACCAGATCATCCCATACGAAAAAGTATTATATGTGAATAGGAAGTGCCCTGACAAATTTCAGAAGGTTTGGGGTTTATGGTGCGACTCTGCTCTAACCACATCGTCCAATTCTGTAAGGTCAGACAACCACTGAGGGGGCAAAGAGCCTCTAGGTTTTCTCTATTTTGCTTCGATGCTTTGATTGCCCACACTGTGCTCGGGAAGGGAGGGAAGTGATGACTTCTGTGCAACGGTGTACTCTTTATTTATTTATTGTACTGTATTATATGACATTTCGGTATGTTTCATTGTACTTGTTGTAGCCTACTGTATGCGATTTTACGATATGCATATGTCTATGCCATGTATGTGCCTTGTTACTCTTTTTCAATAAAACGAGTTTAAAAAAAAAAAAAAAAGTGATTGGTGCCCTTTAAAATCTGGTTCCTGAGGGTCTCAACAGTGGGATGACCTGTGATCTGCTGATCATCAGTGGATATTTTTAACAAAAAGGAATTGTTCAAAGCAGAAAGCTCCTTTTAATGTGTACCTGAGTTTTCAAAAATGTGCATATGGCTGTGCTTCTATGTACAGTTATAACTGTGAAGGAGCAGGTCTTTTTGGGGCTTCCCTTATGTCTCTTTCAGTCATATTCCCTGTATCATCTGCACAATTAGATGCATTTCACTGAGAAGCTGAGTTCGTCTCCATTCTGGTAAATTTGAAGATACATGATTAGCATCAATCTTGGAACAACTTTAAACAACATAATTAAAAGGGCGAATTTAAGTTCAGCAAATTATTTATGGTTCTAGCTAATTGTCCCATTATCTGTAAATCAGGTCACTAGCTTCTTTGGAGGCATGTGTGCCCATATGGATGCATGTTTATTGTTCTGAGGTTTTTGTTTCCATGACTTACATTTCCCTGCAATCAGTTCATATTTTTGACAGGATGGAAGGATGCATGTGTGCACATATGAAATGCAAGTGCACGCATCTGTCCATAGTTATGGGGTTTTCTTCCATGACTTTTGTATTTTTGTTCCATCCCAACCTACACTCCTCATTGCAAGCAGTCTATATCTTTGAGGGGAGGCATGTGGGCACATATGGATGCATGTACACACATACGTATATCCATTGTTATGAGGCCTTTGTTTCCATGACTTATTTATATTATTACTTACTTAACTGCAGTCAGTTCAAATTTTTGGAAGAGGGGATGCATGTGTGAACATATGGATTCAAGTGCACCCATTTGTCCATAGTTATGGGATTTTCTTCCATGACTTATTTGTGTTTGTATTTTATATTATATTTACCTAACCAGTAAGATGGAACCGTCCATGTGTGGGCCCCACGTACGGTTCTATAGAGAGACAGAGATCGTTCATTTTTATTGGTATTTTTTTTAGGTTTCTTCCATTTATATATTTGTATATATTTAGTTTTATATAATAAATACTATTTTCTCTACAAGAACTGGTATTGGTCTTATGTTGGTTACAAATGCAATGAGCTATATCTTTAGTTCCACCATTATGGAGACCAAATAAGATCCACAAGGCTGAATCGTTGCGTCAACGTTAGAGTTGAGCGAACACCTGGATGTTCGGGTTCGAGAAGTTCGGCCGAACATCCCGGAAATGTTCGGGTTCGGGATCCGAACCCGATCCGAACTTCGTCCCGAACCCGAACCCCATTGAAGTCAATGGGGACCCGAACTTTTCGGCACTAAAAAGGCTGTAAAACAGCCCAGGAAAGAGCTAGAGGGCTGCAAAAGGCAGCAACATGTAGGTAAATCCCCTGCAAACAAATGTGGATAGGGAAATGAATAAAAATAAAAATTAAATAAATAAAAATTAACCAAAATCAATTGGAGAGAGGTTCCATAGCAGAGAATCTGGCTTCCCGTCACCCACCACTGGAACAGTCCATTCTCAGATGTTTAGGCCCCGGCACCCAGGCAGAGGAGAGAGGTCCCGTAACAGACAATCTGGCTTCATGTCAGCAGAGAATTAGTCTGCATGTCATAGCAGAGAATGAGGCTTCACGTCAGCCACCACTGCAACAGTCCATTGGCATATATTTAGGCCCAGCACACACACAGGCAGAGGAGAGAGGTCCCGTAACAGACAATCTGGCTTCATGTCAGCAGAGAATCAGTCTGCATGTCATAGCAGAGAATCAGGCTTCACGTCACCCACCACTGCAACAGTCCATTGGCATATATTTAGGCCCAGCACCCAGGCAGAGGAGGGAGGTCCCGTAACAGACAATCTGGCTTCATGTCAGCAGAGAATCAGTCTGCATGTCATAGCAGAGAATGAGGCTTCACGTCACCCACCACTGCAACAGTCCATTGGCATATATTTAGGCCTAGCACACAGGCAGAGCAGAGAGGTCCCGTAACAGAGAATCTGGCTTCATGTCAGCAGAGAATCAGTCTGCATGTCATAGCAGAGAATCAGGCTTCACGTCACCCACCACTGCAACAGTCCATTGGCATATATTTAGGCCCAGCACCCAGGCAGAGGAGGGAGGTCCCGTAACAGAGAATCTGTCTTCATGTCAGCAGAGAATTAGTCTGCATGTCATAGCAGAGAATGAGGCTTCACGTCAGCCACCACTGCAACAGTCCATTGGCATATATTTAGGCCCAGCACCCAGGCAGAGGAGGGAGGTCCCGTAACAGACAATCTGGCTTCATGTCAGCAGAGAATCAGTCTGCATGTCATAGCAGAGAATGAGGCTTCACGTCACCCACCACTGCAACAGTCCATTGGCATATATTTAGGCCTAGCACACAGGCAGAGCAGAGAGGTCCCGTAACAGAGAATCTGGCTTCATGTCAGCAGAGAATCAGTCTGCATGTCATAGCAGAGAATCAGGCTTCACGTCACCCACCACTGCAACAGTCCATTGGCATATATTTAGGCCCAGCACCCAGGCAGAGGAGGGAGGTCCCGTAACAGACAATCTGGCTTCATGTCAGCAGAGAATTAGTCTGCATGTCATAGCAGAGAATGAGGCTTCACGTCAGCCACCACTGCAACAGTCCATTGGCATATATTTAGGCCCAGCACCCAGGCAGAGGAGGGAGGTCCCGTAACAGAGAATCTGTCTTCATGTCAGCAGAGAATTAGTCTGCATGTCATAGCAGAGAATGAGGCTTCACGTCAGCCACCACTGCAACAGTCCATTGGCATATATTTAGGCCCAGCACCCAGGCAGAGGAGGGAGGTCCCGTAACAGACAATCTGGCTTCATGTCAGCAGAGAATCAGTCTGCATGTCATAGCAGAGAATGAGGCTTCACGTCACCCACCACTGCAACAGTCCATTGGCATATATTTAGGCCCAGCACCCAGGCAGAGGAGGGAGGTCCCGTAACAGAGAATCTGTCTTCATGTCAGCAGAGAATTAGTCTGCATGTCATAGCAGAGAATGAGGCTTCACGTCAGCCACCACTGCAACAGTCCATTGGCATATATTTAGGCCCAGCACCCAGGCAGAGGAGGGAGGTCCCGTAACAGAGAATCTGTCTTCATGTCAGCAGAGAATTAGTCTGCATGTCATAGCAGAGAATGAGGCTTCACGTCAGCCACCACTGCAACAGTCCATTGGCATATATTTAGGCCCAGCACCCAGGCAGAGGAGGGAGGTCCCGTAACAGACAATCTGGCTTCATGTCAGCAGAGAATCAGTCTGCATGTCATAGCAGAGAATGAGGCTTCACGTCAGCCACCACTGCAACAGTCCATTGGCATATATTTAGGCCCAGCACACACACAGGCAGAGGAGAGAGGTCCCGTAACAGAGGATCTGGCTTCATGTCAGCAGAGAATCAGTCTGCATGTCATAGCAGAGAATCAGGCTTCATGTCAGCCACCACTGCAACAGTCCATTGGCATATATTTAGGCCTAGCACACAGGCAGAGGAGAGGTTCATTCAACTTTGGGTAGCATCGCAATATAATGGTAAAATGAAAATAAAAATAGGATTGAATGAGGAAGTGCCCTGGAGTCCAATAATATATGGTTATGGGGAGGTAGTTAATGTCTAATCTGGACAAGGGACGGACAGGTCCTGTGGGATCCATGCCTGGTTCATTTTTATGAACGTCAGCTTGTCCACATTGGCTGTAGACAGGCGGCTGCGTTTGTCTGTAATGACGCCCCCTGCCGTGCTGAATACACGTTCAGACAAAACGCTGGCTGCCGGGCAGGCCAGCACCTCCAAGGCATAAAAGGCTAGCTCTGGCCACGTGGACAATTTAGAGACCCAGAAGTTGAATGGGGCCGAACCATCAGTCAGTACGTGGAGGGGTGTGCACACGTACTGTTCCACCATGTTAGTGAAATGTTGCCTCCTGCTAACACGTTGCGTATCAGGTGGTGGTGCAGTTAGCTGTGGCGTGTTGACAAAAGTTTTCCACATCTCTGCCATGCTAACCCTGCCCTCAGAGGAGCTGGCCGTGACACAGCTGCCTTGGCGACCTCTTGCTCCTCCTCTGCCTTGGCCTTGGGCTTCCACTTGTTCCCCTGTGACATTTGGGAATGCTCTCAGTAGCGCGTCTACCAACGTGCGCTTGTACTCGCGCATCTTCCTATCACGCTCCAGTGCAGGAAGTAAGGTGGGCACATTGTCTTTGTAGCGTGGATCCAGCAGGGTGGCAACCCAGTAGTCCGCACAGGTTAAAATGTGGGCAACTCTGCTGTCGTTGCGCAGGCACTGCAGCATGTAGTCGCTCATGTGTGCCAGGCTGCCCAGGGATAAGGACAAGCTGTCCTCTGTGGGAGGCGTATCGTCATCGTCCTGCCTTTCCCCCCAGCCACGCACCAGTGATGGACCCGAGCTGCGTTGGGTGCCACCCCGCTGTGACCATGCTTCATCCTCATCCTCCTCCACCTCCTCCTCATCCTCGTCCTCCTCGTCCTCCAGTAGTGGGCCCTGGCTGGCCACATTTGTACCTGGCCTCTGCTGTTGCCAAAAACCTCCCTCTGAGTCACTTCGAAGAGACTGGCCTGAAAGTGCTAAAAATGACCCCTCTTCCTCCTCCTCCTCCTCCTCCTCCTGGGCCACCTCCTCTTCCATCATCGCCCTAAGTGTTTTCTCAAGGAGACATAGAAGTGGTATTGTAACGCTGATAACGGTGTCATCGCCACTGGCCATGTTGGTGGAGTACTCGAAACAGCGCAACAGGGCACACAGGTCTCGCATGGAGGCCCAGTCATTGGTGGTGAAGTGGTGCTGTTCTGTAGTGCGACTGACCCGTGCGTGCTGCAGCTGAAACTCCACTATGGCCTGCTGCTGCTCGCACAGTCTGTCCAGCATGTGCAAGGTGGAGTTCCACCTGGTGGGCACGTCGCATATGAGGCGGTGAGCGGGAAGGCCGAAGTTACGCTGTAGCGCAGACAGGCGAGCAGCAGCAGGATGTGAACGCCGGAAGCGCGAACAGACGGCCCGCACTTTATGCAGCAGCTCTGACATGTCGGGGTAGTTGTGAATGAACTTCTGCACCACCAAATTCAGCACATGCGCCAAGCAAGGGATGTGCGTCAAATTGGCTAGTCCCAGAGCTGCAACGAGATTTCGCCCATTATCACACACCACCAGGCCGGGCTTGAGGCTCACCGGCAGCAACCACTCGTCGGTCTGTTGTTCTATACCCCGCCACAACTCCTGTGCGGTGTGGGGCCTGTCCCCCAAACATATGAGTTTCAGAATGGCCTGCTGACGTTTACCCCGGGCTGTGCTGAAGTTGGTGGTGAAGGTGTGTGGCTGACTGGATGAGCAGGTGGAAGAAGAGGAGGAGGAAGCCGAGAAGGAGGAGGTGGCAACAGGAGGCAAAGAATGTTGCCCTGCGATCCTTGGCGGCGGAAGGACGTGCGCCAAACAGCTCTCCGCCTGGGGCCCAGCTGCCACTACATTTACCCAGTGTGCAGTTAGGGAGATATAGCGTCCCTGGCCGTGCTTACTGGTCCACGTATCTGTGGTTAGGTGGACCTTGCCACAGATGGCGTTGCGCAGTGCACACTTGATTTTATCGGATACTTGGTTGTGCAGGGAAGGCACGGCTCTCTTGGAGAAGTAGTGCCGGCTGGGAACAACATACTGTGGGACAGCAAGCGACATGAGCTGTTTGAAGCTGTCTGTGTCCACCAGCCTGAATGACAGCATTTCATAGGCCAGTAGTTTAGAAATGCTGGCATTCAGGGCCAGGGATCGAGGGTGGCTAGGTGGGAATTTACGCTTTCTCTCAAATGTTTGTGAGATGGAGAGCTGAACGCTGGCGTGTGACATGGTTGAGACGCTTGGTGACGGAGGTGGTGGTGGTGGTGTTGGTGGTACATCCCCTGTTTGCTGGGCGGCAGGTGCCAACGTTCCTCCAGAGGCGGAGGAAGAGGCCGAGGCGGCAGCAGCAGAATAGGCCGAGGCGGCAGCAGCAGAAGAGGTAGCAGGGGGAGCCTGAGTGACTTCCTTGGTTTTAAGGTGTTTACTCCACTGCAGTTCATGCTTTGCATGCAGGTGCCTGGTCATGCAGGTTGTGCTCAGGTTCAGAACGTTAATGCCTCGCTTCAGGCTCTGATGGCACAGCGTGCAAACCACTCGGGTCTTGTCGTCAGCACATTGTTTGAAGAAGTGCCATGCCAGGGAACTCCTTGAAGCTGCCTTTGGGGTGCTCGGTCCCAGATGGCGGCGGTCAGTAGCAGGCGGAGTCTCTTGGCGGCGGGTGTTCTGCTTTTGCCCACTGCTCCCTCTTTTGCTACGCTGTTGGCTCGGTCTCACCACTGCCTCTTCCTCCGAACTGTGAAAGTCAGTGGCACGACCTTCATTCCATGTGGGGTCTAGGACCTCATCGTCCCCTGCATCGTCTTCCACCCAGTCTTGATCCCTGACCTCCTGTTCAGTCTGCACACTGCAGAAAGACGCAGCAGTTGGCACCTGTGTTTCGTCATCATCAGAGACATGCTGAGGTGGTATTCCCATGTCCTCATCATCAGGAAACATAAGTGGTTGTGCGTCAGTGCATTCTATGTCTTTCACCGCTGGGGAAGGGCTAGGTGGATGCCCTTGGGAAACCCTGCCAGCGGAGTCTTTAAACAGCATAAGAGACTGCTGCATAACTTGAGGCTGAGACAGTTTCCCTGGTATGCATGGGGGTGATGTGACAGACTGATGGGGTTGGTTTTCAGGCGCCATCTGTGCGCTTTCTGCAGAAGACTGGGTGGGAGATAATGTGAACGTGCTGGATCCACTGTCGGCCACCCAATTGACTAATGCCTGTACCTGCTCAGGCCTTACCATCCTTAGAACGGCATTGGGCCCCACCATATATCGCTGTAAATTCTGGCGGCTACTGGGACCTGAGGTAGTTGGTACACTAGGACGTGTGGATGTGGCAGAACGGCCACGTCCTCTCCCAGCACCAGAGGGTCCACTAACACCACCACGACCATGTCCACGTCCGCGTCCCTTACTAGATGTTTTTCTCATTGTTATGGTTCACCACAACAACAAATATATTATTTGGCCCAATGTATTGTATTCAAATTCAGCGGGATATAAATTTGAGGCCTAGTATTTAGGCGCTGGGTGACCGGTATGGATTTAGTGACAGAATTAGACTTGGAAATGCACAGAAGCGTGTGTGTGAAGTTATTCTGAATGACCCAATGTGCACCTTGAATATTATATACCCTTTTTGGGATAGATTTCAAATAGCTCTGATATAGCAGGAACCACTAAATTATGAAATTGCTAAATTGGGAATTGTACTTCAACCCAGAACAAAAAATGTGCTTTGACGGACACTAAATATCTTGCCCAGCAACAACAGTACAGCGGTGGGTAACGAGAGATTTAGAGGGATTTAAATTTGAGGCCTAGTATTTAGGCGCTGGGTCACCGGTATGGATTTAGTGACAGAATTAGACTTGGAAATGCACAGAAGCGTGTGTGTGAAGTTATTCTGAATGACCCTATGTGCACCTTCAATATTATATACCCTTTTAGGGATAGATTTCAAATAGCTCTGATATAGCAGAAACCACTAAATTATGAAATTGCTAAATTGGGAATTGTACTTCAACCCAGAACAAAAAATGTGCTTTGACGGACACTAAATATCTTGCCCAGCAACAACAGTACAGCGGTGGGTAACGAGAGATTTAGAGGGATTTAAATTTGAGGCCTAGTATTTAGGCGCTGGGTCACCGGTATGGATTTAGTGACAGAATTAGACTTGGAAATGCACAGAAGCGTGTGTGTGAAGTTATTCTGAATGACCCTATGTGCACCTTCAATATTATATACCCTTTTAGGGATAGATTTCAAATAGCTCTGATATAGCAGAAACCACTAAATTATGAAATTGCTAAATTGGGAATTGTACTTCAACCCAGAACAAAAAATGTGCTTTGACGGACACTAAATATCTTGCCCAGCAACAACAGTACAGCGGTGGGTAACGAGAGATTTAGAGGGATTTAAATTTGAGGCCTAGTATTTAGGCGCTGGGTCACCGGTATGGATTTAGTGACAGAATTAGACTTGGAAATGCACAGAAGCGTGTGTGTGAAGTTATTCTGAATGACCCTATGTGCACCTTCAATATTATATACCCTTTTAGGGATAGATTTCAAATAGCTCTGATATAGCAGAAACCACTAAATTATGAAATTGCTAAATTGGGAATTGTACTTCAACCCAGAACAAAAAATGTGCTTTGACGGACACTAAATATCTTGCCCAGCAACAACAGTACAGCGGTGGGTAACGAGAGATTTAGAGGGATTTAAATTTGAGGCCTAGTATTTAGGCGCTGGGTCACCGGTATGGATTTAGTGACAGAATTAGACTTGGAAATGCACAGAAGCGTGTGTGTGAAGTTATTCTGAATGACCCTATGTGCACCTTCAATATTATATACCCTTTTAGGGATAGATTTCAAATAGCTCTGATATAGCAGAAACCACTAAATTATGAAATTGCTAAATTGGGAATTGTACTTCAACCCAGAACAAAAAATGTGCTTTGACGGACACTAAATATCTTGCCCAGCAACAACAGTACAGCGGTGGGTAACGAGAGATTTAGAGGGATTTAAATTTGAGGCCTAGTATTTAGGCGCTGGGTCACCGGTATGGATTTAGTGACAGAATTAGACTTGGAAATGCACAGAAGCGTGTGTGTGAAGTTATTCTGAATGACCCTATGTGCACCTTCAATATTATATACCCTTTTAGGGATAGATTTCAAATAGCTCTGATATAGCAGAAACCACTAAATTATGAAATTGCTAAATTGGGAATTGTACTTCAACCCAGAACAAAAAATGTGCTTTGACGGACACTAAATATCTTGCCCAGCAACAACAGTACAGCGGTGGGTAACGAGAGATTTAGAGGGATTTAAATTTGAGGCCTAGTATTTAGGCGCTGGGTCACCGGTATGGATTTAGTGACAGAATTAGACTTGGAAATGCACAGAAGCGTGTGTGTGAAGTTATTCTGAATGACCCTATGTGCACCTTCAATATTATATACCCTTTTAGGGATAGATTTCAAATAGCTCTGATATAGCAGGAACCACTAAATTATGAAATTGCTAAATTGGGAATTGTATTTCAACCCAGAACAAGAAATGTGCTTGAACGGACACTAAATAACTCGCCCAGCTACAGCACTAGGGACAGATTTAGCTGGATATAAATTTGAGGCCTAGTATTTAGGCGCTGGGTGACCGGTATGGATTTAGTGACAGAATTAGACTGGGATATGGCCAAAAAATAAACAGACTATTGCTGGTTAAATGCACTTGGTGTGACAGCTTCACCCTGATGTAGGCTTTAGCCAAAAAACAACCACACCATTGAGGGTTAAATGCACTTGGTGACAGGCGCAGCTTGCCCCTGATTTTGTATATGGCCAAAAAATGAACAGACTATTGCTGGTTAAATGCACTTGGTGTGACAGCTTCACCCTGATGTAGGCTTTAGCCAAAAAACAACCACACCATTGAGGGTTAAATGCACTTGGTGACAGGCGCAGCTTGCCCCTGATTTTGTATATGGCCAAAAAATGAACAGACTATTGCTGGTTAAATGCACTTGGTGTGACAGCTTCACCCTGATGTAGGCTTTAGCCAAAAAACAACCACACCATTGAGGGTTAAATGCACTTGGTGACAGGCGCAGCTTGCCCCTGATTTTGTATATGGCCAAAAAATGAACAGACTATTGCTGGTTAAATGCACTTGGTGTGACAGCTTCACCCTGATGTAGGCTTTAGCCAAAAAACAACCACACCATTGAGGGTTAAATGCACTTGGTCGCAGCTTGTGCTGGCGCACCACAAGACACAAAATGGCCGCCGATCACCCCAGAAAAATGAGACTGACAAACGGTCTGTGCAGCCTAAAAACAGTGAGCAATTGAGGATCAGCAGCTCAATGATCCACAGCTGCAGATCGATCAGTTAATCAAGTCCTTTGGAGGAGTTAATCTGCCTAATCTCGCCCTACTGTCGCAGCCGCAACCTCTCCCTACGCTAATCAGAGCAGAGTGACGGGCGGCGCTATGTGACTCCAGCTTAAATAGAGGCTGGGTCACATGGTGCTCTGGCCAATCACAGCCATGCCAATAGTAGGCATGGCTGTGATGGCCTCTTGGGGCAAGTAGTATGACGCTTGTTGATTGGCTGCTTTGCAGCCTTTCAAAAAGCGCCAAGAAAGCGTCACAAAAGCGCGAAGAAAGCGACGAACACCGAACCCGAACCCGGACTTTTACGAAAATGTCCGGGTTCGGGTCCGTGTCACGGACACCCCAAAATTCGGTACGAACCCGAACTATACAGTTTGAGTTCGCTCATCCCTAGTCAACGTCTGTAAACCTGGACACATGGTCCGTAAATGACTACGTCTTTATAGCACGGTGCTATAAACAAGTTTTAAGTGTGTTCCACTAGACTGATGCCTTTGAATTCCTCTTGTGCATGTTAATAATCAGATATGACGCGAGTACGTACAGTATTCCCATTGCCACACAGTGTAATTTAGCTACCAATATCTTGAATGTTCTAAGGCGGATTTCTCCATCGCCCGCCATGGCTTTTCAGCCATAGGATCCCAAGAGGTAGCAAATTTTCTTTCATGTCGGAGCATAAGAAAAATGTACTATTAAAATGCAATTCAGAAGTGATAAAAATTGTAAGTGCGGCAGCCGGCTCACAGCACCTCTTCTGTATACTCAGGGACATTGGGGCCACATTAATTTTTTCACTGATGTCCATCCCATGTGCAAATTAGCCTTGCAAGTAGTATAATCTGTCTTGTATGAGTGCTGCAGATCCCAGGAGGATATACATGCTTCTGCACTGTTGTATAATTTAAAGCTAAATTAACGAGATTTAATTGCAGGATCTGTTAGCCTTTTATCAAACGCTCCTTAAAACAATGCCTTTAGTTTGAATGGGTTTTGTTTTATATATATTTTTTTATTATTTTAAACTAAAGTAATAAGATAAAAAATGTTTGAGATCAATTTCAAGAGCAACAACCTAGATTGTTATGTTAGCCTTTATTATAATCCTTTTGATTAAACTATTCTAATGCGTTCCCTAGAAATTATCAGTTTTATGTATTATTTTTGAAATAATGATTCCTTAAAGGGACACTTCCATAAAAAAGATCACATTAAGGCTACATGCACACAACCGTATGTATTTTGCTGCCCGCAAAATTCGGATCCGCAAAAGATGATGTACGTGTGACATCCGCTTTTTTGCAGATCCATTGTAACAATGCCAATGCTTGTCCGCAAAATGGACAAGAATAGGATACACATTTTTTGCGGGACTACGGAACGGACATACGGATGCGGACAGCACACATTTTTTGCAGACCCATTGAAATGAATTGGTCCACATCCTATCCGCAAAAAGAACGGAACGGACACGGAAACAAAATATGTTCGTGTGCATGAGACCTAACTGTGTGAATATTTTATGAAATCTTATCCAGATGGATAGTTTTCTGGATGTAATTTTTTGAAGTTACTTCATGTATACTTCTTCCGATCCTGGTTCTTTAACTTCCTCTTAGTTTGGACTTTTAACACAGCTGTTTTGCTTAACTCTCTCAGTCAGACCATCACTGTGGCCAGAGAAGGTTACCCTCTGGTGACTCCATTAGAGCATCACACATTACACTGATCAATGCAATGCTCTTCTATGGGCATCTTTATCTACGCTTATGAAGAGAACCATAGAGCTGTCATGGTCTTATTCTAACTCTACACCTACTATTTTCATGATGATTACCCATCAGAAAACATCTTACCCTGACAGCAGCAGTAAACTGACAATGGATTACCTATCTATATAGAAGTTTTATCTCCCTGCTTTAACTGCCACAGTCAACACAGTTAATCAGCCAGAAAAACAGCCAAAAATTATTTTAAAAATAGTTTTCTGAGAATATTGAGTTTAAAGAGTTTTTCCATGACCTTTATATCGATAACCTGTCCATAGGTCATCAATATCTGATCGTGGGGGCATGACTCCCAACATCTCTGCCAATTAGCTGCTTGGAGAGGCTGCGGCTCACCAATGAATGGCTTCTTAGGCCTGTAACATCACTGTCTGTACATCAGTCACATAGAATCGGTCACATGGGCCTGAGCTGCAGTACCATGCACAGCCACTATGCAATGGACAGCGCTGTGCTTAGTAAGCTGTGAGGAGGCCACAGCAATCAGGGGGGTGCCAGGAGTCAGACCCCTAACAATCAGATATTGATGACCCATCCTGAGGATAGGTCCCAAATATTAAACACTTTGAAAAACCCTTTAAGAATACTTTTTTAAGGAAGTGTCTGGACAAACCCTTTTTGAACAATGTTCTAAATATGACTTGTCAGGTTGTTCTGTCTTCATACATGTTCACACAGTGTGCAGTCTGACATTCAGCATAAACCATTCCTGTCTTCCAAATGATGGTCAACAGGTTGTACTCTCTTTGCGATGCATGTGAGTGAGAGATTGTACAAGTGTGTGGTAAAACTACAAGAATACAAATAACATGTATAAGTATAATGTATAGAATAGCATGTACTGTAACATTTGCATAACACTGAAGCACATGGTAAATGACTACATGTGTAACTAACAATAGTAACAACTCCCTGAGTAACAATTACAACTGACTAAACAGCTCTGCATAACATAATATCCCTTAAACAACGGTAGATCTCTCACCAGATATGCTTTCACAAGGATGGTGGAGTTTGAGAAGGAGATATGCAGAAGGACAGCTCTGCTGATGTGTCCTGGTGACTGGAGACTTCTCTTTCCCAGGATGCTTTTCACTCCCACAATGCTTTGCACCACCCACAGTGCAGCAGTCTTTGAACAGGAAAAACAAAGTGTAATACAACGTAACACTGCTAGATGGTGCTATAACCACATTAAACACTTGAGAAATACCAAAACCCTGGCAGAATGAAATAGAATCAACCAACCCTGCTGGGCAGAACACAGGTCTTCCGATATATAGACACCTGTGAGTCCCAAAAACAGAGAGGAACTCACTCGAAGTAGATGTCTTACTTCACATCTTCTGCGATGTCGCAGTGCTTTATCAAGCAATTCATTCCTCCTTTTTAAACTTCCATTTAAAATGATAAAAGTGCTTATCAATCCTGTCTTACAAACCAAGCATAGCACACCTCACAATGACTCCACCCAGGGCTTCCCCCTTCCGGCTTCCTCCAGGGTACCCTCAGCTTCTCAGCTCCCCCTAGGGGTGGCTGCAGGTAGCTAGAATATTATATTTTATGTGTCTATGCAGTAAATTTTGAGCTCTGTATTAGAAAAATGGAGCTCTGACCCCTGTAAATGATCTCTGAAATGAATCAGCACAGAATTTTGGACCCATTTAAATACTGAAACCTTTTCCAGGACTGGATTCCTTTATTACTGGTACATATGTGCAGCAATCTTCAGCAGAATGGTCAGCAAAATAAACTGAATTATTTCACATTTTTAATGTCACATTTGTTTTTCTATCAGGTTTGCTCCATTCTCCTCCTTCCAAAAAAATAAACCCTATGAGTCTCTACTCCATACTTCAACTGAATACAAGCAGATTCCTTACAGCGATCAACGCTTTCGAGATGAAGATTCAGTCAAATGGATTTCACGCAAGGTAATTATCTATCTTTCTAAATGTCTGTCTACTGTATATATCACCTCTGGAACTATATTTATTTACTGTGCTTGGTTCTGATATCAAATTGATTTACTTTACTTGGTTCTAGTGCCATAATTATTTACTGTGCTTGGTTTTGGTACCATATTTATAAACTGTGCTTCATTTTAGTACCATATCTATTTACTCTGCTTGTCTCTGGTACCATATTTATTTACTGTGCTTGGTTCTTGGGCATTATTAATTTACTGTGCTTGTGTCACGGATGATGTTGCAGAAAGCTGGAACTTATAAATAAACATCCGACTGGCTTGATCCCAAACTAAGGAGCATATGGGTGAGCCCTATAAAACCCCTAGAGCTCTCCCTGACTGCTATGCCCATGCAAGGGTCTCTATGGTAGACGATTGCATGCCCACGTACCTAATACTGTGTGACACCTGAAAACCCTATAATAGTGAGGGGACACGACCACCGGCTCCCTGCACTTAATACGGACGGAGTCAGGGTCAACTAGAATCAAGCCAGCAAGGAAACACAAATAAAGGAACAAGACTTATCTGAGGAAACAGCAGCAGCAGCCTCCAGCAGTGAACACCTCATCCAGGAAGTAGTATAAACTGCAAAGTGAGGCAGTATGGGAGGGAATATAAAGGGAGACAATTAGTCTAAATAGGTGACACCTGGGAGAAGGAAAGGAGATGATAAAGTGAAACCAAAACAAATAACGTCATGCAAGAGGTAGAGAAGAACGTCTGCCAGACCTTCTCACAGAACTGGCGGTGACAGCTTGGTGCTAGTATCATACCATGTTTATTACTGGGATTGGTTTTGGGGCCATATTATTTACTCTGGTTCTTAGGCTAGGTCTACACAACGACATTTGTCGCGCAACATTTTGTCGCACCAATGTTGTGCGACAATTTTTTATAATGGTAGTCTATGGTGTCGCACTGTGACATGCTGCGACTGCGACACGACAGTCGCAAAAAAAACATTCAAGATGTATGTGTCATGCCCCACTCTGACGATGTGCGGAGGTTGGCCAGGATAGCAGCACGAGTTTAGTGTTTGTTTTGGAGCCGTGCTGGATCCGCCTCTCATCAGGTGCACTGGGTGGGGTCATTAGTTTAAATAGCACACCATCCCAGTGCTCTAAGCGGATTATAGGAATCATTGTGGTCTTGGAAGCTAGGAAGGAAGGTTGTCTGTTCCAGCTCAGAAAGATAAGTGTGATTTCAAGTTTGGTTGTTTTGTGTCATCTCTCCCATCAAGGTTCTGTGCGAGCAGGCTGCTCCTATTTCCCCTCTTCACCATCTCAGGGAATTTAGGGTGTTTTCAGCCCAGGCACGGGGACACATCATACCTACCATAAAGGTCTACATGTGGGCTGAGCAGTGCAGGGAAAGACGTCAGGGATTAGCTAGGAGGTGACCCTTCCCCTGTCTCTCGCCCAGAGCCTGGTTGGTGGGTTATCTGTGAGTCTGAGTGCACGCCCGCCGTGACAGCATGTCGCAAGTCGCAGTGCGACACCATAGACTACTATTATAAAAATTGTTGCACAACATTACTGCAACAAAATGTTGCGTGACAAATGTTGCAGTGTAGTTGTGCCCTATGTGTCGCACGACTTATTGTCGCGCAACACATGTCGTTGTGTAGCTATAACCTTACACCATATTTATTGTGTTTACTTCTGGTACCATATATATTAACTTGCTGGGTTCTGGTATGATATATACAGGTCCTTCTAAAAAAATTAGCATATTGTGATAAAGTTCATTATATTCTGTAATGTACTGATAAACATTAGACTTTCATATATTTTAGATTCATTACACACCAACTGAAGTAGTTCAAGCCTTTTATTGTTTTAATATTGATGATTTTGGCCTACAGCTCATGAAAACCCAAAATTCCTATCTCAAAAAATTAGCATATCATGAAAAGGTTCTCTAAACGAGCTATTAACCAAATCATCTGAATCAACTAATTAACTCTAAACACCTGCAAAAGATTCCTGAGGCTTTTAAAAACTCCCAGCCTGGTTCATTACTCAAAACCGCAATCATGGGTAAGACTGCCGACCTGACTGCTGTCCAGAAGGCCATCATTGACACCCTCAAGCAAGAGGGTAAGACACAGAAAGAAATTTCTGAACGAATAGGCTGTTCCCAGAGTGCTGTATCAAGGCACCTCAGTGGGAAGTCTGTGGGAAGGAAAAAGTGTGGCAGAAAACGCTGCACAACGAGAAGAGGTGACCGGACAATGAGGAAGATTGTGGAGAAGGACCGATTCCAGACCTTGGGGGACCTGCGGAAGCAGTGGACTGAGTCTGGAGTAGAAACATCCAGAGCCACCGTGTACAGGCGTGTGCAGGAAATGGGCTACAGGTGCCGCATTCCCCAGGTCAAGCCACTTTTGAACCAGAAACAGCAGCAGAAGCGCCTGGGCTACAGAGAAGCAGCACTGGTGGTCCAAAGTACTTTATTCGGATGAAAGCAAATTTTGCATGTCATTCGGAAATCAAGGTGCCGGAGTCTGGAGGAAGACTGGGGAGAGGGAAATGCCAAAATGCCTGAAGTCCAGTGTCAAGTCCCCAAAGTCAGTGATGGTCTGGGGTGCCATGTCAGCTGCTGGTGTTGGTCCACTGTGTTTTATCAAGGGCAGGGTCAATGCAGCTAGCTATCAGATTTTGGAGCACTTCATGCTTCCATCTGCTGAAAAGCTTTATGGAGATGAAGATTTCATTTTTCAGCACGACCTGGCACCTGCTCACAGTGCCAAAACCACTGGTAAATGGTTTACTGACCATGGTATTACTGTGCTCAATTGGCCTGCCAACTCTCCTGACCTGAACCCCATAGAGAATCTGTGGGATATTGGGAAGAGAAAGTTGAGAGACGCAAGACCCAACACTTTGGATGAGCTTAAGGCCGCTATCGAAGCATCCTGGGCCTCCATAACACCTCAGCAGTGCCACAGGCTGATTGCCTCCATGCCACGCCGCATTGAAGCAGTCATTTCTGCAAAAAGATTCCCGACCAAGTATTGAGTGCAGAACTGAACATAATTATTTGAAGGTTGACTTTTTTTGTATTAAAAACACTTTTCTTTTATTGGTCGGATGAAATATGCTAATTTTTTTAGATAGGAAATTTGGGTTTTCATGAGCTGTATGCCAAAATCATCAATATTAAAACAATAAAAGGCTTGAACTACTTCAGTTGGTGTGTAATGAATCTAAAATATATGAAAGTCTAATGTTTATCAGTACATTACAGAAAATAATGAACTTTATCACAATATGCTAATTTTTTTAGAAGGACCTGTATATATTTACTTTGTTTGGTTCTGATACCAGAGATATTTACTGTGCTTGGTTCTGATGCCATATTTACTTTCTGTGCTTTGTTCTGTTTTATTTTATTTATCTATCTATCTATCTCATCTGGTATCACAGAGAGCTGTGTGTGGTTGTGTAAGATGGATTAGAGTACTGCAGGGCACAGCAGTGGTTACACTCATTGTATAAACCCTGATTTCTATGTGATCCATACACCATTCGTTCGGAGAGCCAAATAGAAATGAAGGGACACACTCCTCAATTGAAATGCCTTTACCCCTTGTTTATTGTAGAAACAATTGTGGAGGTTTCAGTATCTGAACCCCCCAATGATCAAAATGTCTAACATGTCACTGTGAAATGTCACAAGTTTGTGAAATTCATAGCCGCCCTTCAATTGCACTTGATTATGGTACTATATTTATTGTCTGTGTGCTTGATTCTGATACCAAATTGATTAACGTTGCTTGGTTCTGGTACTATATCTGTTTACTCTGCTTGGCTCTGGTACCATGTTTATTTACTGTGCTTGGTTCTGGGGCCATATTATTTACTCTGGATCTTACACCAAATTTATTTTGCTTACTTCTAGTGCCATATTTATTAACTTGCTGGGTTCTGGTATGATATATATTTACTTTGGTTCTGATACCAGAGATATTTACTGTGCTTGGTTCTGATGCCGTATTTACTTTCTGTGATTTGTTCGGGTTTTTGGTTATCTATCTATTTATCTACCCATCTATCCCATATCTATCTATCCAGATCCATACTTTTGGCGATGGGGGTGGAAATATTAGGGTAGTTGCTCTAAATCTTGTATACTTTTCTATGCCACCCATTATATACAGTGAGGAACAGAAGTATTTGAACACCCTGCGATTTTGCAAGTTCTCCCACTTAGAAATCATAGAGGGGTCTGAAATTCACATTGTAGGTGCATTCCCACTCTGAGAGACAGAATTAATTTTTTTTTTAGGAAATCATTGTATGATTTTTAGAGGATAACTGTCATATTTTTTTCCAAAAATCAATTTTAGCATATGTTACTGCTGCAGCAGCATTATGCATAAAGCAATCTTTAGTTTCTTCACTTACCACTGTTTTCCTTGAGTTTTCCCCTTAATTACGGCTGTTTTTAATCTTACATTATGAGGACCTTCTCAAGATGGCTCCTCTGCCAGTTCTCTGAGGCTAAAACTGCATTCCCTCAGGTCACATACAAACTTGCTGTAGCCAGTGGCTTCCTGCCAGCCAATCAGATTGGATTACTGAGAGACACGCCTCCTCACTCTAAAGCCTAATGCAGGCGTGCAGTGTGAAGGACCGCCCCTCTGTCTTTCTAGCCAGAGACAGACGAGCCATAGCAACGGTCTTTTAAGCGAGCAGTGGAAAGGGACAGGAGACATCAATAAAAGCTGTTATGATAAGGTAATTACAGATCTTTTGGCAATCATTGACAGAATAACTCAGGTATACATGCCTAGCTCTAATAAACTAGCAAATAAATACAAATATGACAGTTATCCTTTAAAGTGTGTATTTGTCTTGCACTGCTGAACATAAGTATTTGAACACCTGAGAAACAGCAAGAATTCTGGCTCTCAAAGACCTGTAACTGTGCCTTTAAAAAGTCCACCTCTAATCCACTCATGAATCTAACTCAGTAGCACCTGTTTGAGCTCTTTAACCCCTTAAGGACACGGCCCTATTTCACCTTAAGGACCAGGCCATTTTTTGCAAATCTGACCAGTGTCACTTTAAGTGCTCATAACTTTAACCCTGGGTTTACACCTGAGCGTGTATTTGTCGCGCGTTTTTATGCGCGTTTTTTGCAATAGTAAACGCGCGTTTGATGCGCGTTTGTGTGATTGACTGCAGTGTTGTCCAATGAGTCTATGGGCCAAAACGCGCGACAAACGCCCCAAAAAAAGCTCAAGAACTTGTTTATGCGTCGGGCGTTTTACAGCGCGTTCAAACGCGCTGTAAAACGCTCAAGTGTGAACCAGGGCCATAGGGAAGCATTGGTTTTCACGTGTTGAGCGTTTTACAGCGCGCTTGAACGTGCTGTAAAATGCTCAGGTGTGAACTTAGGGTTAAAAGCTTTGACTTACCCAGGCCGTTCTGAGATTGTTTTTTCGTCACATATTGTACTTCATGACACTGCTAAAATTGGGTCAAAAAAGTTAATTTTTTTGCATAAAAAAATAAAATTTTTACAAAAATTTTTGAAAAATTTGCAAATTTCAAAGTTTCAGTTTCTCTACTTCTGTAATACATAGTAATACCCCCAAAAATTGTGATGACTTTACATTCCCCATATGTCTACTTCATGTTTGTAGCATTTTGGGAATGATATTTTATTTTTTGGGGATGTTACAAGGCTTAGAAGTTTAGAAGCAAATTTTGAAATTTTTCAGAAATCTTCAAAATCCCACTTTTTATGGACCAGTTCAGGTTTGAAGTCATATTGTGAGGCTTAGATAATAGAAACGTCCCAAAAATGACCCCATTCTAGAAACTACACCCCTCAAGGTATTCAAAACTGTTTTTTCAAACTTTATTAACCCTTTAGGTCTTCCACAAGAGTTAATGGCAGATGGAGAAACAATTTCAAAATTTCTATTTTTTGGAAAATTTTCCAATATAATCAATTTTTTCCAGGAGTAAAACAAGGGTTAACTGCCAAACAACACTCAAAATGGGTTGCCCTGATTCTGTAGTTTGCAGAAACACCCCATATGTGGTCGTAAACTACTGTTTGGCCGAACAGGAGCACATAGAAAGAGGGGAACACCATATGGGTTTTGGAAGGCAGATTTTGCAGGACTGGTTTTGTTTATACCATGTCCCATTTGAAGCCCCCTGTTGCACCCCTAGAATAGAAATTTCTGAAAAGTGACTCCATCTAAGAAAGTACACCCCTCAAGGTATTCAAAACTGGGTTTACAAACTTTGTTAACCCTTTAGGTGTTCCACAAGAGTTAATGGCAGATGGAGAAACAATTTCGAAATTTCTATTTTTTGGAAAATTTTCCAATATAATCATTTTTTTCCAGGAGTAAAACAAGGGTTAACTGCCAAACAAAACTCAAAATGGGTTGCCCTGATTCTGTCGTTTGCAGAAACACCCCATATGTGGTCGTAAACTGCTGTTTGGCCGAACGGGAGGACATAGAAGGAGGGGAACACCATATGGGTTTTGCAAGGCAGATTTTGCAGGACAGGTTTTGTTTATACCATGTCCCATTTGAAGCCCCCTGTTGCACCCCTAGAATAGAAATTTCAAAAAATTGACTCCATCTAAGAAAGTAAACCCCTCAAGGTATTCAAAACTGGGTTTACAAACTTTGTTAACCCTTTAGGTGTTCCACAAGAGTTAATGGCAGATGGAGAAACAATTTTGAAATTTCTATTTTTTGGAAAATTTTCCATTTTAACCCTTACTTTATTACTGGAAAAAATGGGTTAACAGCCAAACAAAACTCAAAATGGGTTGCCCTGATTCTGTAGTTTGCAGAAACACCCCATATGTGGTTGTAAACTACTATTTGGCTAAACGGCAGGACATAGAAGAAGGGGAACGTCATATGGTTTTTGGAAGGCAGATTTTGCTGGACTGATTTATTTACACCATGTACCCTTTCAAGCCCCCTGATGCACCCCTAGAGTAGAAACTCCATAAAAGTGACCCCATCTAGGAAACTACGGGATAAGGTGGTTGTTGTTTCGGGACTATTCTTGGGGTAAATTTGATTTTTGGTTGCTCTATATTACTCTTTTTTGAGTCAATGTAACAAAAAAATTAAATTCTAAAATTGTTTCTACATTCGCTATTTAGTTTTGTGGAACACCTAAAGGGTTAACATAGTTTGTAAAGTAATTTTTGAATACCTTGAGGGGTGTAGTTTCTTAGATGGGGTCACTTTTTTGGAGTTTCTAGTCTAGGCTACATCAGGGGGGGCTTCTAATGGGACATGGTGTCAAAAAAAAAAACTGTCCATCAAAATCTGCCTTCCAGAAACCGTATGGAGTTCCCTTCGTTCTATGCCCTGCCGTGCGGCTATATAGCCATTTACGACCACATATGGGGTGTTTCTGCAAACTACAGAATCGGGGCAATAAATATTTAGTTTTGTTTGGCTGTTAACCCTTGCTTTATTACCGGCAAAATGGATTCAAATTGAAATTTTGCCCAAAAATGGGTGTTTTGGCACCGTTTTTATTTTATATTTTTAACACCGTTCATCCGAGGCGTTTGGTCAAAAGTTTTTTTTATAGCGACGACTTTTACGCACGCGACGATGCCCAATATGTATGGCTCTCAGACTTTGGAGACACTAAGCAGGCATCCTAAAACTGCGGCCCTCCAGATGTTGTAAAACTACAATTCCCACCATGCCCTGCTGATGGCTGTAGGTTGTCTGGGCATGCTGGGAGTTATAGTTTTACAACATCTGGAGGGCCGCAGTTGGAGGATGCCTGCACTAAAACTAATATTTTTTGGGGAAAGAAAAATTGTTTCCGTGTCTCCAAAGTCTGAGAGCCATAGTGTTTTATGTTCTCTAGTGGACTGTTGGGTATTATAAAAATGTAGTACTCCATGGAAGTGTGATACTCCCTGAAGCTATCGATAACGCAGAGGCCCGGATGATCGGGGCACGTGTCACATTGAGTAGTGGTGTCCTTCCGTATCCCCCTCTTGTAACACACTCTGCATCTTTTTTGGGTTCGTCCCTTCTTTCCAGTATGGGGGACCACACCTGGAAAGTGTTGGCCAGGGACGATCCGGGCGCCTCCAGTTCCCAGTCCGAAAAGATCAGGTCCTTGAGGACTGCCTCATAGAATTGGAGGAATGTCCCTGTGCTGCCAGCGCTAAGGGATAGTACAAAAGAGTTGTACATGGCAACCTGCACCAAGTAGACCGCAACTTTTTTGTACCATGCCCGGGTTTTGCGCATGGCGTTATATATGGCGTGAGGACTTGATCAGAGAGATCAACTCCTCCCATATACCGATTGTAGTCGACGATACAATCGGGCTTGAGGACCGTTGCCGCGGTACCTCGCACAGAGACTGGGGTGGTGCTGTTACCTTGGATTGTGGACAGCATAAGGACATCCCTCTTGTCCTTATACCTGACCAGCAACAGGTTTCCACTGGTAAGGGCACGGGTCTCACCCCTGGGAATAGGTACCTGGAGGGGGTGGGCAGGGAGGCCGCGTTGATTTTTCCGCACGGTCCCACAAGCGAACGTGGATCTGGCGGCAAGGGACCTGAACAAGGAAATGCTGGTATAAAAGTTATCCACGTACAAGTGGTAACCGTTATCCAGCAGTGGGTACATAAGGTCCCACACGAGTTTCCCGCTAACACCCAGAGTGGGGGGACATTCTGGGAGTTGAATACGGGAATCTCGCCCCTCGTACACACGAAATTTGTAAGTGTACCCTGAGGTACTCTCACAAATTTTGTATAGCTTCACGCCATACCTCGCCCGCTTTGTGGGAATGTATTGGCGGAAACTGAGTCTCCCCTTGAACGCAACGAGAGACTCATCAACCGCGACCTCCCTTCCAGGTACGTAGGCCTCCATGAATTTGGCCCCAAAGTGATCGATGACCGGCCGTATCTTATACAGCCGGTCATAGGCAGGACCACCTCGGGGTGGACATGCTGCATTATCGGAATAATGCAGACATTTCCGGATGGCCTCAAACCGGGAGCGTGTCATAGCCGTATTGTAAAGTGGGGTCTGGTACAGGACGTCCCCACTCCAGTACAGCCTGACACTGGGTTTTTGCACTAGACCCATATGCAGCACGAGGCCCCAAAATGTCCTCATCTCGGCTGCACTGACCGGCGTCCAGCCACCGGGTCTAGCCAAAAAGTGGCAGGTGGGGGTCTGGGGTCTGATAGATGGATCAAAGAAAGTTTAGGGTAAAAGTTCTTTTTTTTCCTAACTAACTTTTTTCCTAACTTTTCCCTTCCTAATGGTGCCTCTCCCTCACTGACCCTAACCTACCTTGGTGGCGATGGGTGCAGGAGGGTGATGGATTACGATTAGGGGGGCGCAGGAGCTGGTGCTGGACGGTGCTGCCGGGTGCTCATGCAGAACAGGAAGAGGAGGGGAGAGAGGAGCGCAGGAAGTTTGAATCTCGCGCCTCTCTCCCCTGCACCAATCAGCACCCTGGACAGCGGCGTTCAGCACCAGGGCCAGCACCGCCTCTTCAAATCTTCGTACTGCGATTGGTGGTGTATAATCACGCCACCGATCGCAGTCTTTTTCCGGTTCATCGGGTCACCGGATACCCGAATGGACCGGAAACGCTGAAAACCGCAGGTCTGAATTGACCTGCGGTTTTCTGCGATCGCCGATACGGGGGGGGGGGGGGGGGTTGTTACAGGCGTTGTTACAGGATGCCGGCTGAATGATTTCAGCCGACATGCCGTTCCGATTAACCCCCGCGGCGCCGGAATAGCGATTTAAAGCCATGACGTACCGGTACGTCATGTGTCCTTAAGGACTCGGGAAACATGCCGTACCGGTACGTCATGTGTCCTTAAGGGGTTAAAGACACCTGTCCACCCCACAGTCAGTCAGACGCCAACTACTACCATGAGCAAGACCAAAGAGCTGTCAAAAGACACCAGAGACAAAATTATGGACCTCCACAAGGCTGGAAAGGGCTATGGGGCAATTTCCAAGCAACTTGGTGAAAATAGATTAACTGTTGGAGCAATTGTTAGAAAATAGAAGAGGCTAAAGATGACTGTCAGTCTCCCTCGGACTGGGGCTCCATGCAAGATCTCACCTGGGGTATCACTGATGATAAGAAAGGTAAGGAATCAGCCCAGAACTACAAGGGAGGAGCTGGTCAATGACATGAAGAGAGCTGGGACCACAGTTTCAAAGGTCACTGTCGGTAGAACACTACGCCGTCATGGTTGCAAATCATGCATTGCACGGAAGGTTCCCTTGCTCAAGTCATCACATGTCCAGGCCCGTCTGAAGTTTGCCAATGACCATCTGGATGATCCAGAGGAGGCATGGGAGAAAGTCATGTGGTCAGATAAGACCAAAGTGGAACTTTTGATCTAAACTTCACTCGTCGTGTTTGGAAGAAAAAGAAGGATGAGTTGCATCCCAAGAACACCATCCCTACTGTGAAGCATGGGGGTGGTAACATCATGTTTGGAGGTGCTTTTCTGAAAAGGGGACAGGGGGACTTCACTGTATTAAGGAGAGGATAAATGGTGCCATTTATTGTGAGATTTTGAGCAACAACTTCATTCCCTCAGTCAGAGCATTGAAGATGGGTCAAGCTGGGTCTTCCAACATGACAGCAACCCGAAGCAAACAGCCAGGATAACCAAGGAGTGGGTCCGTAAGAAGCATATCAAGGTTCTGGAGTGGCCTAGCCAGTCTCCAGACCTAAATCCAATAGAACATCTTTGGAGGGAGCTGAAACTCTGTGTTGCTCAGCGAGAGCCCCGAAACCTGACAGATCTAGAGGAGATCTGTGTGGAGGAGTCGGCCAAAATCCCTGTTGCAGTGTGTGCAAACCTAGTCAAGAACTACAGGAAATGTTTGACCCCTGTAATTGCAAACAAAGTCTTCTGCACCAAATATTGGGGTAGAATGAGGGGGAGGGTGACAGAGAGGAGGCTGAGGAAAGTGAGGTAGCTAGCTGGGTAACATTAAGAAAGCGGGGTAGAGGGAAGAGTGTCAGGGAGGCTAGCCCTGATCTGACACACCCCAACAAGTTTGCACGTTTGGCAGATGAGGGGGATGTCAGTCCGGGGACGGCACTGCTGCAGCCGGACACTTCCTCTGCCAGTCAGGGGAATGTCAGCTCCAGTAAGCAGGGAACCAGGAGAGCAGGGCAGGCCAGACAGGTGCTGGTAGTGGGCGACTCCATTATTAGGGGAACAGATAGGGAAATCTGTCACAAAGACCGTGATCGCCGAACAGTGTGCTGTCTTCCTGGCGCTAGAGTTCGACACATCGCGGATCGGGTTGACAGATTACTGGGAGGGGCTGGAGAAGATCCAGCGGTCATGGTCCATATCGGAACCAATGACAAAGTTAGAGGTAGGTGGAGAGTCCTTAAAAATGATTTCAGGGATTTAGGTCAAAAGCTGAGGGCAAGGACCTCAAAGGTAGTATTTTCCGAAATACTGCCTGTACCACGAGCCACACAAGAAAGGCAACGGGAGATTATGGAGATTAACAAGTGGCTCAAGAACTGGTGTAGGAAGGAGGGGTTTGGGTTCCTGGAGAACTGGGCCGATTTTTCTATCGGCTACAGGCTCTATCGTAGGGACGGGCTGCACCTCAATGGGGAAGGGGCAGCTGTGCTGGGGAGAAAGATGGCTAGAAGGTTGGAGGAGTGTTTAAACTAGGGACTGGGGGGGAGGGTAATTACGTTATAGGACGGGAAGATAGCGCAGATAGAGACCGGGGGCAAGGTAGTGAGACTGGGGGAGGAATGGAAGGAGGGACTAGAACAGTTCAGAAGGAAAGGTGTAGGGTAAAAAATATACATAAACCTCTCAAATGTATGTATACTAATGCCAGAAGTCTGACTAATAAAACTGGTGAACTGGAATTTGTGATGTGTGAGGAGAACTATGACATAGTGGGAATAACTGAGACATGGCTGGATGATAGCTATGACTGGGCGGTTAATGTACAAGGTTACAGTCTGTTTAGAAAGGATCGTCAAAACCGGAGAGGGGGAGGGGTCTGCCTTTATGTAAAGTCCGGTCTAAAGCCCACACTCCGCGAAGATATAAGTGAGGGACATGAACATGTGGAGTCAGTGTGGGTAGAGATACATGGAGCTAAAAACAACAATAAATTACTAATAGGAGTTTACTATAAACCACCTAATATACCAGAGTCCACAGAAAATCTATTACTAAACGAGATAGACGAGGCGGCAAATCATAATGAGGTGGTTATTATGGGGGACTTCAACTACCCAGATATAGACTGGGAAACTGAAACTTGTAAATCTCATAAAGGAAACAAGTTCTTGGCAATAACCAAAGACAATTACCTCTCCCAACTGGTTCAGGACCCGACTAGAGGGACGGCCATACTGGACTTAGTATTAACCAATAGGCCGGACAGAACAACAGACGTGCAGGTTGGGGGACACCTGGGAAATAGTGACCACAAAGTAATAACCTTCCAATTATCATTCAAAAGAGCGTTTCTACAGGGAGGAACAAAAATACCAAACTTCAAAAAAGCTAAATTTAGCCAACTAAGAGAGGCCATAGGCCAAACTAAATGGGATAAAGTCCTCAAAAATAAAAATACAGCCACAAAATGGGATATCTTTAAAAGCATCCTAAAATCTCATTGTGAGAGGTACATACCGTATGGGAATAAAAGGTTAAGGAACAAAAAGAAACCAATGTGGATAAATAGAACTGTAAAGAAAGCAATAAATGACAAAAAGAAAGCATATCATTCACTGAAACAGGAGGGGAGCACGGAAGCACTGAAAAACTATAAGGAAAAAAATAGAACATGTAAAAAACAAATAAAAGCGGCCAAACTAGAGACCGAGAGATTAATTGCCAAAGAGAGTAAAACTAACCCTAAAATGTTCTTCAATTATATAAATGTTAAAAAGTATAAATCTGAAGGTGTCGGCCCTCTAAAGAGTAATGAGGGGGGAGTCGCAGAGAGCGACGAGGAGAAAGCAAAGCTGTTAAATATTTTTTTCTCCAATGTATTCACTGAGGAAAATAAATTGTCAGATGACATGCAGAATGCAAAAATAAATTCCCCATTAAAAGTGTCCTGTCTGACCCAGGAAGAAGTACATCAGCGACTTAAAAAGATTAAAATAGACAAATCGCCAGGACCGGATGACATACACCCCCGTATCCTAAAGGAATTAAGTAATGTCATAGCCAGACCCTTATTTCTGATATTTGCAGACTCTATACTGACAGGGAATGTCCCACAGGATTGGCGCATGGCAAATGTGGTGCCAATATTCAAAAAGGGGCCAAAAACAGAGCCTGGAAACTATAGGCCGGTAAGTTTAACATCTGTTGTGGGTAAACTGTTTGAAGGTTTTCTGAGAGATGCTATCTTAGAGCATCTCAACAGAAATAAGCAAATAACGCCATATCAGCATGGCTTCGTGAGGGATCGGTCATGTCAGACTAATTTAATCAGTTTCTATGAGGAGGTAAGTTCTAGACTTGACAGCGGCGAATCAATGGATGTCGTATATCTGGACTTCTCCAAAGCATTTGACACCGTACCACATAAAAGGTTAGTATATAAAATGAGAATGCTCGGACTGGGAGAAAACATCTGTATGTGGGTAAGTAACTGGCTCAGTGATAGAAAACAGAGGGTGGTTATTAATGGTACACACTCAGATTGGGTCACTGTTACTAGTGGAGTACCTCAGGGGTCAGTATTGGGCCCTATTCTCTTCAATATATTTATTAATGATCTTGTAGAAGGCTTGCACAGTAAAGTGTCAATTTTCGCAGATGACACTAAACTGTGTAAAGTAATTTACACTGATGAGGACAGTATACTACTACAGAGGGATCTGGATAGATTGGAGGCTTGGGCAGATAAGTGGCAGATGGGGTTTAACACTGATAAATGTAAAGTTATGCACATGGGAAGGAAAAATGCAAGTCAACCGTACATACTAAATGGTAAAACACTCGGTAACACTGACATGGAAAAGGATCTAGGAATTTTAATAAACAGCAAACTAAGCTGCAAAAACCAGTGTCAGGCAGCTGCTGCCAAGGCCAACAAGATAATGGGTTGCATCAGAAGGGGCATAGATTCCCGTGATGAGAACATAGTCCTACCACTTTACAAATCGCTAGTCAGACCGCACATGGAGTACTGTGTACAGTTCTGGGCTCCTGTAAACAAGGCAGACATAGCAGAGCTGGAGAAGGTCCAGAGGAGGGCAACTAAAGTAATAACTGGAATGGGGCAACTACAGTACCCTGAAAGATTATCAAAATTAGGGTTATTCACTTTAGAAAAAAGACGACTGAGGGGAGATCTAATAACTATGTATAAATATATCAGGGGTCAGTACAGAGATCTCTCCCATCAGCTATTTATCCCCAGGACTGTGACGAGGGGACATCCTCTGTGTCTGGAGGAAAGAAGGTTTGTACACAAACATAGAAGAGGATTCTTTACGGTAAGAGCAGTGAGACTATGGAACTCTCTGCCTGAGGAGGTGGTGATGGTGAGTACAATAAAGGAATTCAAGAGGGGCCTGGATGTATTTCTGGAGTGTAATAATATTACAGGCTATAGCTACTAGAGAGGAGTCTTCCTCTGGATCAACTTGCGGGATAACAGGCCGAACTGGATGGACAAATGTCTTTTTTCGGCCTTATGTACTATGTTACTATGTTACTATGTATTTTCTCAGGTGTTCAAATACTTACCGTATTTTTCGCCGTATAAGACGCACCGGCCTATAAGACGCACCTAGGTTTTTGAGGAGGAAAATAAGAAAAAAAATATTTTGAACCAAAAGGTGCACTTTTGGTGGGTTTTGAACTAATTGTGGTCTGTGGGTGACGCACTGTTATGGGGGATCTGTGGGTGACACTTATGGGGGATCTGTGGGTGACACTTATGGGGGATCCTCTCTGGATGGCACTGTTATGAGGATGAGGATCTGTGAATGACAGTTATGGGGGGGATCTGTGGATGACACATATATAGCATCTTATGCTATGTGTCATCCACAGATCCCCTCCATAAGTGTCCCTGTAGTGAATGATCCTCAATACAGGGGGTGGGGGTCGCATCTGCTTTAATAATGACAGCGGGGCCCGTGCAGTGACTATTCTACTACACGGGCCCCGCTCACTGTATAATCATATCTCTCTAATAGTTAATTGTTGTATGCATGTAATCGCATAATGAGCGCTAATGAGCGCTGTGTATTACCGTACTTAAAACTAGCAGCGCTCGCCGTTCGGAGCAGAGAGGAGGCAGGAGGCAGGCCGGGAGGATGGGCGCTTGCAACGTGAGTCATACGTCACGCGCCTGCGCCGCCTGCTTCATTCATAAGTGGGCGATGCAGGCGCGTGACGTATGACTCACGCTGCAAGTGCCCGTCCTCCCGGCCTGCCTCCTGCCTCCTCTCTGCTCCGAACGGCGAGCGCTGCTAGTTTTAAGTACGGTAATACACAGCTCTCATTAGCGCTCATTATGCGATTACATGCATAGAACAATTAACTATTAGAGAGATATGATTATACAGTGAGCGGGGCCCGTGTAGTAGAATACAGTCACTGCACGGGCCCCGCTGTCATTATTATGCAGATGCCGCCCACAGCCCCTCCTCCCTCACAGCTGATACACCCGCCGCACGGCATCGCGGCGGGTGTATCATTGAAAACTGGGCAAAATCAGCTACATTCGCCGTATAAGACGCACTGCTATTTTCCCCCCACTTTTGGGGGGAAAAAAGTGCGTCTTATACGGCGAAAAATACGGTATGTTCAGCAGTGCAAGACAAATACATTCTTTAAAAATCATACAATGTGATTTCCTGATTTTTTTAATTTTTTTATTCTGTCTCTCAGAGTGGGAACGCACCTACAATGTGAATGTCAGACCCCTCCATGATTACTAAGTGGGAGAACTTGCAAAATCGCAGGGTGTTCAGATACTTCTGTTCCTCACTGTATATCTCCTCATGAAACTTGAGCTCAGAGTTTAGTCTTCATCTCTCACTCGATGATGTTGAGGAGGACAATGTCTGGTAATGAGATGCATGAGTTTTTAGGCTGTACACAAGGCTTTTACGATACACAATGCAGACAAATATCTCGGGCTCCAAAGATTTCATTTAGAGAAGCTAAGCATATTGCACAGAACATAAAACTGACCTTTACCGTCTGCAGCTTTCGGAATAGAGTGGGATGTGGAACACATCATGGATTTAATGTGGCACAGCGCTGTGTGCGGAACTTGGGTGGGCCTGTGACTGCTTGCCCATTGCACCCGATGATTGAATCTGCTGTCACCAGCATCCTGATAATAATGAACATTCAGCTTAACGACCGTGATTATGATTATCATAATTGATGTGCAGGTGCTGTGTGTGGGGATCATTACAGCTCAACTGTATAGTGGAGAGACATGCCTTACTTATGGATCTTGGAATAAAATGCGCCAACTCCCCATGTAATTCCTCTGTACCGTATCACCTCTAACAATGGACTGAATGTCCTCATTGGAAATTCATCCATATATTCAGGATAGAAAAATGAATTGTTTTTTGTATAGTTTTGGTCTAAAGAAAAACTCAGGGGGTCATTTATTAAGATGAAATACACCTATATTAGGTGTATTTCTGGCCAGATTGAAGCGCAACAGCTATCTGCGACTTCTCGTGGCGTGGGGAAGCGTCTCATTTACCATTTTCTACACCTGTTTCAGGCGTAGAAAAAAGTCTAAATATAAGACAGCGAGGAAGCTATCTCAGATTTAGAACTGGTGGAGGATCCCCCGAAATGATGAAGAGTCTGGCACCTCTTCATAAGTTTGGCGGAACCAACGCCAGCTTAGGGGTTTATTATGTCTGAGTTCACATCACCGTTTAGCTTTCCGTTCTTATGATTCATCAGAAGAAGAGGAGGGGGGGGGAAACTGGATCCTGGAAAAAAAACGGATCCAGTTGCGTTTGAACGGATCTCAGACGGAAATGGCTGAAACAGATGACAACTGATGCAACAGGATGCTGTAAAAACACGGATCGTATGCAATCCTATGCATAACTGATACAACAGTATCCATTTTTTTACAGGATCCTGTGTTTTTTTCTTTCTTGTCTTCTGACGGATCAGAGAAACAGAAAGCTAAACGATGATATGAACTCAGGCTAAGACCGACGTCTAAAATGCCAAACTGACCCTCAGTTTCTAATGCTTTGCATGAGCCAGCTTGGTGGTGATAGAGTACAAATTAGGGGGGTCGTGTGAATTGGAAAAATATTACTGTTTTCCTTTAAAAGCAATGCCACCAGGGCCGGCCTTTGGGGTGTGCGAGCTGTGCGGCCGCACAGGGCGCCATGGCAACAGGGCGCCATGGCAACAGGGGCGCCTGGCGGCCGACACAGCTCGCAGTCGGTCTCTACAGGCTACAGCAGTGGGAGCGGCGGGGCCACGGCAAGCCTGGGCCTGGCGAGTGGCGAGCGCTGAGCCGCTGGTTCCGGAGCATGGAGGAGGAGCTTAGGGGCACAGACGCAGCTTCCAAGTGCTGCGGCCTGCGCTTTCACAGTCCAGAGAGCCGCTGAATGTGTGAGGGCGACGGCTGGACCGGCGGTGCGCCTCTGCAGACAAGGGGGAGGGAGCAGAAGACAGACAGTGAGTACCTGTTGAACTGTTCTTATTGGGTTTTTTTTTGTTTGTTTTTAACCAAATATCTTTCATTAAATGGGGCCTGGGGGAAGGGTCTAATTAAGGGGGGCAGGGGACTGGATAAGGGTGACAGACCCTGGGTATGATTAAGGGAGAAGGGGACTGGATAAGGTGGGTGACACCGTGTACCTATGTAAAGGGTTAACGGGTGGAATTACATTTTTTACTTGTGGGTCCCGAACTTCACTTTATTATTATCCGTTATAACATGGTTATAACAAAAAATAATAGCATTCGTCAGACAGAATGCTAAATAAAATGGCCATGGTTAAAAATAATAAAAAAACTCGCCTCATCCACTTGATCATGCAGCCTTGATCGCGCAGGTCTTCTTTCTTCAGGACCTGCGAAAGGACCTACGATGATGTCACCGCACTCACCACGTGATGAGTGCGATGACGTCATCGCAAGTCCTTTTGCAGGTCCTAAAGAAAGAAGACCTGCACGATCACGTGGATGAGTGAGTTTTTTTATTTATTATTTTTAACCCCTCCATGGCCATTTTATTTAGCATTCTGTCTTAAGAATGCTATTATTTTCCGTTATAACCATGTTACAATGGAAAATAATAAAATCACCAGAACACCAAACCCGAACTTCAGTAAAAAAGTCCAGGTTCAGGTCCGGGTACCCGAACTCACAAAGTTCGGTACGAACCCGAACTTTTCAGTTTGGGTTTGCTCAACCCTATTTACGCTACCTATAAGTTGGTGTAATTTCACTCCCAAAATATGGCAACATTTTGGCGCATTTTTGATGCACAGAGGTGCATTTAAACTAAATCCTACCCTTTTCCCGTAAAGCCATGCCTTATTGTCGAACGAGGCGTAAAATGATTAAAAAACTCTGTAAAAAAGTTTGTAAATGTGATGCAAAGCATGCACGCCAGTTTTTTGCTACAAAATTTGCCAAAAAACAAGCACATTTTCAATAGTAAATGTGCCCCACTGTCAGGGCTGCACCTAGCCTTTCTGCTGCCTGAGGCGAAAACTGAAATAGCGCTCCCCCTCTTCCCAATGCCAAATTCTAAACCTATCCTCTTCCCTCCAGTCCTACCGTTAAAGGCATACTTGGAAGGGATAACTCTTACATCCGGTGACAACTCCTCTGACGTTCTTTTCCTTATTTTCTCCATTGAGACCAGACCGCCATGATCATTTCTCTCACCCATCTCGTGTCTCTGCAGAGTTTGACAAACAGACACATTAGTTTCCTACTTTTTCATCATCCTCCCACCTTCAGAATACCCCATCCTGCCACCCCTAATACTGTGTCCGCTGTGCTTCCCAATACTATATTGCAGAAATAGATAATCCCCCTGAAAATACTAGTACCACAAAGATAGTTTCCCTTCAATAATTATTGGCACACAGTGCCCTAGAAAATAACTGCCCAGCAAATAAGCGTCTCTTGTACTTATTGCCATAAACATAGGCCCTGATTTATCATACGTTCACTCCAAAATTTGCAACTTTTTACACTCACTTGCGACTTTTTGCATTTTTACATCATTTACTCCAGTTTTGTAATGTGGGTCGAAAAGTGGGTGTGGTTAGCTATGTTAATGAGTTTCACTCCAGATTTATCATTGCGACTTTTTTAAAAAGTCGCAAAAAAGTCGCAATTTCACTCCAGGAAGATGGAGGCATAAAAAGGAGTAACTTCTCTAGACAGAAGTAACTCCAACGCAGACTTCAAATTTTCCTCCAAAAATAATTGTGCTAAGCTGATAAAAAGTGAAAAGTTCCTCCAACAGTAATAATTCTCTGCCAGAGTGCACAATGTGGTAACAGTGCACCCATTAGTAATAATGTTTCTCATTTTGCCCCCAGAAGTAATAATGCCCCCATAGTGCCCATACTAGTAATCATGTTCCACATAGTCCCCCAGTAGTAATAAAGCCCACTATAATATCTTCAGTAGAAATAATTCCCCCTATAATGTGTACCTGTACAAAAAATACCCCCTTTTAATGCGAGACAATACAAAAAATGGCCCCTTATAATGTTTGCCAGTAAAATAATTCCCCCTTGCAATGTGTGCCAGTACAAAAATGCGCCCTTATGTGTGCCAATGCAAAAAATGCTTCCTTACAACGTGTGCCAGTACAAAAAAAACAAAACCTTTTAGTGACCCCAATAGAGAGAATGTCCGCATAGCGGCCCCCTTAGAATGTGTGCCAGTACAAAATGGCTCCTTTTTGGAGCCCCCAAAGTCCTCAGAGAGCTTCCCCCATTGTGGCCCAAAAGCATGCTGCCAAATAAAAATATTAAACTCAAATACCTACCTTCATTCTGCTGTCAGCGATGCAGTGCAAGACACAGACCTCTTCTGGTCTGTACCCTGAGCTGTATGCAGCCCGGCTCAGGCAGTGCGATGATGATGACACCAGGCTCTGATAGGCTACAGGAACTAGGACTAAAGCCTATTAAAGGGAATGGTGAGGCAGGGAGACATTGTTCCCGTGCCCCACCGCAGCATTCAACTGTATCGCTGTCTTAAGAACAGCGATGCAGTTGAATATGCAGAGATGAATGTTTCCACAATAGAAGCGCTCATGGCCCTTCCGCTGCCCCCCACTTTCCCCAACCTGGCACCGCCTGAGGCAATTGCCTCACCTTGCCTCATTGGCGGTGCTTCCCTGCCCCTTGTATCACTTGTGCCTGGAGTTTTCTTAACACAATGAAATGTACAAAATGTATAGGTATAAACCACTGCACATGGGCGTAGCTATAGGGGAAGCAGATGCATTCGGCCCAAACTGTCTTGTTCAAAAATTTGCTGTGGGGCCTGGTCATTTCTAGTTACTAGTGGTCACGGGCCAGAGAGGTGGCGGAGTGAGCCTGCAGCAGAGGAAATCATGGCAGAGCATGTCTTCTGCTGCAGGCTCGCTCCACTACCTTTCTGGCCATGACCAAGGTCCGGGATGGACCAAAACAATAGCTTCGGCCCTATGATTGTCAAGACTGGAGCATCTGAAAACACGAAGAGCACTGTGCATTATATTTATTACGTGTGCCATGGTTTATACCACGACCTGGAACTGGTACATGCACTAAAATGATGATCGTGTTTCTGACATTTTTTTATGGACAACTCATCCCAAAGTCCTGAACATCCAACATTTTTTACAGACAAATTGGAAAACCATAATGGATTATAGAGATTATAAGTAATACATGTCTGTAGCTCAGTATATTGATGAAAACTCATTACCAGCGTTTACTCTGAGCTGTAAAATGAAGAGAATTACCACCAAAATAATATACTCAAGACGCACCAGCCTCAAAAAATTCACAGACGCGTCTATTTTTTTTTCACGGACACAGGAAAAAAGTCACCTATTTTTACGGACTGTCCAGAAATTTCTGGACGGTTGACAACGCTGAGGTGGAGAATGGGGGCTGTTTGGTATGCTACGCTTTTGTATCTTTTTCTTTTCTTTTCCTAATGTATAGGTTTTGTCTGTACTAACAGGATGGTGGAATATATTTATAATAAAGTAATATTTAAGTATTTTTAGTAATTTTATTTTCTTAATTCCCAGAGAAACCCTTTTAAAGGGCATCAGATTTGTACCTATGAAACTGACTGACCTGTTACATGTGCACTTGGTATCTGTGTTAGTCCCATGTTCATATGTGCCTGCATTCTTGAGAAAAATTAGGTTTCAATGTTACACCTAGAGGCTCTGCTCTCTCTGTAACTGCCGAGTCCTCTCCACCTTGATTAACAGGGCTGGGCAGGTGCATATTCCAAGGATGAGAGTAATCCAGAAAACAAAGCCACGGTCAGGATAGGACTCATAATAGCACTCAAGAACTAAGAAAAGGGTATACCTTTAAATGGTTTTCCAGGATTGCTGTGATTTTTAACAGATACGCTCTTATAGTCGCTTGCTTTAAGTACATCTTCCCTACGCTTGTTTTTTTTTTTCAATTTAGACTCTCCTGACCCATGTTCAACCAATCCCTTTGGTTTGTGTCCATCCTATATGTAGCACTTCCTGTTACTGTATCCAACCAAACCCATGATGCACTTCGGCTTCCTCTTCCACAGCTCTACCAACGTCCCTAACAATGCCCAGCTAGTTTATAGCTCCTTCCACCCAGCTAGATACATAGACACACACTGCCCTATCACTGCCCCGCCCCTGGACATAACATCACAGGAAATAGCGTGATGGACATGGTCATATGACCACAGCCCAGAATGGGAGATTGAGGCAATAAAGGTAAACAAAATACTTTGCAAAATTACAGCAGCCTTCATAAATGATTACTTTAAAGGACGTTGATGCAAACCAGAAAATCCCTTTAATACACAGTGGAGTCCCCTTTATGTAACTCATCAGACTGAGCAAAATGGAGATCAGCTGCCAAAACCAGCTGGACCATGGTTACAACAGGAGCCACCGTAGGTCAGCTGCTGACCCATGTCCTGCCCCTGGAACGAGTAACATACAGTAGGGTTTTTTTAGGCTGATAAAGAGATTCAGTACATATCATAAGACAGCTAATAAAAATGTAGTCATCCTTCTGTCCACGAATCACCGGTTCTGGATAAAATACAAACTCCAAAACATCACTGAATTTATTTGATTATTGTGAACTGGACAGAGATTCTGAGTCAAGGCATATGCTCTGTTGTACAGATGGTAGAGGTGCGATGTCACACCAATGTACTCACAAGCATTGATGAGAGTATTTCATGTTTTTTCCTGTAAGCAATGTGAATCCCCGAAGAGCCCCGAATATATTCACCTTCTATTCATTTGTCTGAAGAGATTGGTTCGAAGACAGCAATGGAGAACAACTCTGAAGCATAATGCTACGCTTTAGTGTGGGAGGGAAACCCCCACACCGAACATAGGAGGGAAAAGGAAATAAGGCCTGAAAACTTAGGGAAGGAAGATGGACACCTCCTAGTAAAAACCCTAATCAGAGCCCTAACTGACTACCAGTATGAACAGACCCCAGAGGTAGGTGAATTCATACACAGAAATACCTAAAGTCCTATCTAACCCTAAAGGACCCTGGTACGAATGACAGGAATGAGACATACTGTTCCTCCAAAAGGAAGGATGAATACAAAACAACAAAGAAATCCAAAACACAGAATAGGCAAACTACAAAGGGAAAGATAACACTTAACTTCCAAGAAGCTATGGCAGTACCAGGAACTCAACCGAGATCCAAACACCAGCTATCCACAGGTCCAACTGAAGATATAAACCGCACAGTATTGTGGGAGAGACAACTATAAATAGGGAAATTTAAATGACCACTATAGCAACACCTTGAGGTTAAGGGTGTGGCCAGTACCAGAAACAACGCAGACACCTATTGATCCACAAGGTAAACATGTCAAACCAAACCACGTGTTGCCAGTCTCAAAAATCTCTTGCCACTTACTGTCGCGGGGAAGTCTGTATGTCTCGGTATGTCCGTGACAGTACCCCCCCTTCTACAAGTGACTTCTGGGCACCCAGGACCGACCTTATCCGGGTGAGACCTGTTAAAAGCTTTCACCAAACGACTGGCATTCACGTCAGATTCCGGTGCCCACATCCTCTCCTCAGGTCCATAACCCTTCCAGTGAACAAGATACTGAGGAGATCTACGGAGAGCTCGAGAGTCAATTATTTTGGCGATCTGGAATTCCAAACTGCCGTCCACCATGACAGGAGCAGGTGGCAAGGAAGACGGCTCCAAACGTTCAACATAACACTTCAACAAAGATTTTTAAAACACATTATGTATTTTCAGAACCTGAGGAAGTTTGAGACGAAAAGCTACAGGATTAATAATGGCTGTGATCTTATATGGACCAATAAACCTTGAACCCAACTTCCAAGAAGGTACCTTCAACTTAATGTTTCTTTTGGCCAGCCACACCAAATCACCCACTCTTAGGTCCGGACCCTTCATATGTTTCCTGTCAGCCACACGTTTATACTTGTTGCCCATATTAATCAAGTTATTTTGAATTTTCCGCCATATAAATAATAATATTGATGAAAAACGTTCCTCCTCAGGAATACCAGAAGTATCTGGACCAGAAAAAGTGCCAAACTGCGGGTGAAACCCATATGCCCCAAAAAACTGTGACTTCCCAGTGGACTTCTGTCTTTGATTATTTATGGCAAATTCTGCCAAAGACAAAAATGAGGACCACTCCTCCTGATTCTCAGAGACAAAATATCTTACGTAAGTCTCCAGGCTCTGATTAGTGCACTCCATCTGTCTGTTCGACTGAGAATGAAAAGCCAAAGAAAAAGACAGTTGTACCCCCAGCCGAGTACAGAATGCCTTCCAGAATCTGGACTACAAATTGAGTCCCATGAACCGAAACCACGTCACAGGGAATGCCATGGAGTTTCACAATGTTATCAACAAACACTTGAGCAAGGGTTTTAGCATTTGGTAGGCCAGACAACACTATAAAGTGCACCATTTTACTAAAATGATCAACTACCACCAAAATAACTTTCCTAACAAATTAGGCAGATCAGTAATAAAATCCATAGATAAATGAGTCCATGGTCTTAATGGGATAGGCAATGGAAGTAGGGATCCGGAAGGCTGAGTATGTGTCACCTTAGCATGTGCACAGACACTACAGGCCGACACATAGTCCTCAACACGCTTACGCAACCCCAGCCACCAGAATCTACGAGAGATTAGATCTGCTCCCAGGGTGTCCTGTAAGCACCGTACAGTGATGTTCCTCAAACACCTTGTAATGCAATTCCAATGGCACAAACAATTTCCCAGAGGGGCAAGAATCCAGTGCATCTTCCTGGGGCTCTAAGACATTCACCTCTAGGTCAGGGTATAGGGCGAATATCACCACCCCTTCCAATAGAATGGGACTCGGATTTGCAAAATCACCACCTCCAGGAAAACTACGTGCCAAGTAATCTGCCTTGATGTTCTAAGCCCCAGGACGATAAGTGACAGTGAAATTGAATCTGGTGAAAAACAAAGACCATCTGGCCTACCTCGGGTTCAGTCTTTTAGCCCAGTCCAGGTAAGCCAGGTTTTTGTGATCTGTGAACACTGTGATCGGATGAATCGCCCCTTCCAACCAACGACGCCATTCCTCGAAAGCCAACTTAATAGCCAGTATCTCTCTGTTACCCACATCATAATTTCTCTCTACGGAAGTGATTTTTTTTTTAGAGAAAAGGGCACATGAACGCCATTTACCAGGTGACAGGCCCTGCGATAAAACTGCTCCTACTCCCACCTCGGACGCGTCCACTTCCACAATGAAAGGTTGTGATACATCCAGCTACACCAATATAGGGGCAGAAGAGAAGCACTCCTTAACCACAGAAAAAGCTCACAACGTCGAATCAGACCACACTGAGACATCTGTCCCATTCTTAGTCATGTCAGTTAAGGGTTTCACCACTGTCGAATAGTTCTGAATACATTTTCGGTAATAATTGGTGAACCCCAAAAACCCCATAAGAGCCTTCAGATTTTCGGGTCGATCCCAGTCCAATACAGCACAGACTTTCTCTGGATCCATTTGAAAACCCAAAGACGACAACAGGTATCCCAAAAATTGCGCCTCGTGTACAGCAAAGACACACTTCTCAAATTTTGCGTACAATTTATTATCCCTTAGGATCTGCAACACCTGTCAAACGTGATCCTGATGTATCTCCATGTCTGGAGAATAAATTAGTATGTCATCCAAATACATGACTACAAACCTCCCTACAAGGTGATGAAAAATGTTATTCACAAAATGCTGGAAAACCGCAGGAGCATTGGTCAACCCAAAAGGCTTGACCAAGTTCTCAAAGTGACCCTCAGGAGTATTGAAAGCCATCTTCCATTCATCCCCTTCCTTGATCCTGACCAGATTATATGTCCCCCTTAAGTCCAACTTGGAGAACACCTTGACACCAACAATCTGGTTAAACAAATCAGGAATTAAAGGAAGGGGTAAGGATCACAGACAGTAATCCGATTGAGTTCACGGAAATGGCCGAAGACCTCTATCTTTTTTTTTTAAACAAAAAAACCCTGCTGCCACTGGAGATCTGAAAGGTCTTATGTGTCCTTTAGCCAAACTCTTGGTAATATGCTCTCTCATGGACTTTCTTTTGGGTCCAGAAAAATTACACAACCTAGATTTGGGAAACTTAGCTCCGGGAATAAGGTTGATAGGACAATCATATTCCCAATGTGGAGGTAAATCTTGGCATCCACTCTCTGAAAATACGTTTGCAAAATCACATATGAATGAAGGCAATGCCTTAGTAGTTAAAACAGAAAACGGTTATATTATAAAAAGATTATAGTATTAAGACAATTGTCAATGCAATAATCATCCCAATCCAGAATCCGTCTAGCTTGCCAGTTGATGGTTGTATTGTGCTTGCTCAACCACAGCAAACCCAAAACCACCAGAGCAGGAAAACCCTCCAACACAAAACACGAGATAAATTCCTAATGAAAGTCACCCATTCTTAATCTGATATCATGCACCACTTGCGATAAACACTTCTGAGCTAGAGGTGCAGAATCAATAGCATAAATGGAAATATTTTTTGCATCAATCAGGTTTGCCCCTGCCCCACTGTCGATAAACACCTCAATCCCTTTTTTACTTTAGCGCCACCTTAGCAGTCAGGAGGAATCGGATACTACCAGTCAAAGACAAATGCACATTTTCTGACTCTCCTGTCACCCCTCCATGAGTCAGATAGGAATTAAACGACCTTTTTTTTTTTTGATGCTGAATGTATGGACACAGTCTGATAAAATGTCCCTCCTGTCCGCAGAAAAAACACACTCCCTTCTTACGACCAGTATGCTTAAATGCAGATCCAGGAGTAGCTCCCCCTAACTGCATGGGTTTACCCCCAGACCTAAACTCAGGAGTATCTTCACCCAAAGTGTCAGAGAATGACGATACATCATGTGATAGTCCTGAGAGTGGGGGCCCCTAGATCTTTCTCTCGGGCGTCTATCAATGCATATGGCAAGTGACGTAGCAGCCTCCAGAGACACAGAAGTTTCATGAAAGGCCAAAGCATCCTTCAGCCTCCCTGATAAACCCTGACAAAACTGGCTACGGAGAGCCGGATCATTCCACTCAGTATCTGTATCCCACCTTCTAAACTCAGAGCAATAAATCTCAGCAGAACGATCTCCCTGATGAAGGCAGCGCAGCCTGGTTTTGGCCAGGGATGTCCGATCCGGATCATCATAGATAAGACCCAAAGCTCTGAAAAATTAATCCACCGACAAGAGAGACTGCAATCCGGTCAGCAGAGAAAAAGCCCATGACTGCGCATCCCCCTTAAGCAATGAAATAACCACACCGACTCGCTGTTTCTCATCCCCAGATGAGTGTGTAAGTAGCCTAAAATACAGTTTACACGCCTCCCTAAACAAAATTAAATTATCACGTCCCCCAGAGAATCTGTCCGGGAGGGCAACTTTAGGCTCCAGATAGGCCTGGTTTCCACCACCACCACCACCAGGACCAACAGCCTGTGGGCTCTGAATCTGCGAGACGGTCGTGCGGAGATCGCTACTTCCAAAGACAGCCCTTGCAACTGTCCTGCCAGTGCAGCAATTGGATCCATGGCTGCACTTGAACAAACAAAAAAAAAATGGTGGTTTGGGCGGTTTAGGCTACTTTCACATTAGTATTTTTGCTGGATCGGGCAGGGTTCGGCAAAAACTCGCCAGTTACTGATAATACAACTATCTGAATCCGTTACGAACGGATCCGGTTGTATTATCTGTAACATTGCCAAGACGGATCCGTCATGAACTCCATTGAAAGTCAATGGAGGACGGATCCGTTTTCTATTGTGGCAGATTGTGGCAGAGAAAATGGATCCGTCCTCATTGACTTGCATTGGGGGTCATGCCGGATTCGTCTTGCTCTGCATCCCAGGACGGTAAGCAAACTACAACATGTTACGGTTTGTTCTCTGGTATGGGAACGCAACTAAACGGAATGGAATGCATTTTGGAGAATTCCGTTCTGTTCAGTTAAGTTTTGTCCCCATTGACAATGAATGGGGACAAAACTGAAGCATTTTTTCAAATGGATCTCAAGACCGTAAAACTAAAACGCTAGTGTGAAAGTAGCCTTATAATGTCACACTCTAGTGTGAGAGGGAAACCCCCACATCGAACATAGGAGGGAAAGGGAAAAGGAAGTAAGGCCTGAAAACTTAGGGAAGGAAGATTGACACCTACTAGTGAAAACCCTAATCAAAGCCCAGACTGACTACCGGTATGAACAGACCCCAGAGGTAGGTGAGTTCATACACAGGAATACCTAGAGTCTTATCTAACCCTAAATGACCCTGGTACTAATGACAGGAATGAGACATCCTGTTCCTCCAACAGGAAGGGTGAACGGGAGTCTCCTTAAGACCTAATACAAAACAACAAAGAAATGCAACACACAGAAAAGCCAAAATACAAAGGGAAAGGTAACACTTAACTTCCAAGAAGCTATGGCAGCACCAGGAACTCAGCCGAGATCCAAACACCAGCTATCCACAGGTCCAACTGAAGCTATAAACCGCACAGCATTGTGGGAGAGACAACTATAAATAGGGAAAGTTAAATGACCACAATAGCAACATCTGGAGGTTAAGGGTGTGGCCAGTACCAGAAATAACACAGACGCCTATTGATCCACAAAGTGAACATGTCAAACCAAACCACGTGTTGCCAGTCTCAAAGATCTCTTGCCACTCACTATCACGGGGAGGTCCATATGTCTCAGTATGTCCGTGACACATGGTTTAAGATGGTGAAGTTTTTTTTTCTCTTGCATAAAAAATGGGAGAAAAAATATCCAAAATTGGAGGCCCGTGCAGATAAAGTATCCGCATATAGCAGGCAATGAGCGCTGGATTAGAGATCCATTGTCCATGAGTCCTTCACATGCTCTAATGGAATAGAGGGATAAAGTGGCTGCCAATGCCCTGTGCATTTGAATTCTAATTTTTACCTAAACTTTTTACCATGACATGATGATATTTTGTTACTTTGAGAAAGAAATTCCCCAGTGGCCACCTTGTGTTCTCCAAAAAGCCCTCTAGATCAACAGTTCATGTATTCAGGATTTACTTAAAGGGGTTGTCATGCCCGGCTCCGACTATGTGCGGAGGTCGGCCAGAATAGCAGCACGTGTTTAGTGTTTGTTTTGGAGTCGTGCTGGATCCGCCTCCCATCAGGTGCACTGGGTGGGGTCATTAGTTTAAATGGCTCTCAATTCCAGTGCTCTGAGTGGGTTATAGAAATCAGTCTGGCCTAGGAAGCAAGCTAGGAAGGAAGGTTGTCTGTCCCAGCTCAGATAAGATAAGTGTGGTTTCTGTTTTTGTTGTTTGCTGTTTTAGTTGTGTTTGTTTCATCTCTTCCATCCAGGTTCTGTGCGAGCAGGCTGCTCCTATTTCCCCTTTTCACCATCTCAGGGAATTTAGGGAGAATTAGCCCAGGCACGAGGACACAGCATTCCTACCACCAAGGTCTGCATGTGGGCTGAGCAGTGCAGGGAGAGAGGTCAGGGATTAGCTAGGAGGTGACCCTTCCCCTGCTTCTCGCCCAGAGCCTGGTTGTTGGTTTTTCTGTGTGTCTGAGTGCTTGTCGACATTATAACCCGTCAAACTTTGACTGTCATTGCTCAGCGGTTTTGTGATGGCGTCAATTGAAGCGTTAGTTGACCGCATGCAGGGGCTATCCCTAGAGGTTGCGGAGCTACGTGGTTCAGAATGCTCTGGCATCAGGTGCAGGTCAAATTTGTGTGGAGCCTAAAGTGTCTCTTCCTGATCGATTTTCAGGGGGTACGGATGACTTTATCCGTTTTAGAGAATCCTGCAAATTGTATTTTCGGCTGCGTCCATCGTTGTCAGGTGATGAGAGTCAGAGGATAGGAATAATCATTTCTCTGCTTAAAGGGGACGCGCAATCCTGGGCCTTTTCTCTGCCACCCGGTTCTCGGGCCCTCCGGTTGGTGGAGGAATTTTTTAAGGCTCTGGGATTAATCTACGATGACCCAGATCGGGCCTCGATGGCGGAGTCGAGGTTACGTGATTTATTTCAGGGTGAACATACTGCAGAGGCTTACTGTGTTGAGTTTAGGAGATGGGTTACTGAATCAGAGTGGAATGATCCCGCGTTACGTAGTCAGTTTTGTCAAGGGTTATCTGAGAGATTGAAGGATGCCCTTGCTTTTCATGAATGCCCAGACTCTTTGGAGAATGCCATGTCTTTAGCAGTACGGTTAGATAGACGTATCAGAGAAAGGTGTAGGGCTCCCTCCGCGCAAGGGTTCCTTCTCTCAGTGGTTTTGTCTCTACTGCCTCCCCGGGTGATGTTAAGGGTAACTCTGGGATAGCGGAGGAACCCATGCAGCTGGGTCAGGTTTCTTGCCATTCTAATAGTAGAGACTTTAGGAAATTGCGCAAACTGTGTTACTATTGTGGAAAGAGTGGTCATTTTATTTTTGCTTGTCCTTATGTTTAAACCGCAGGTGGAAGTGAAAAAGAAAAAAAAAAAAACTTCCCTGTCACTTGGTAGCGTGAATGGTGTGGTGGAGCAGGCAGGTATGCAAGCTCCATGCAGTTCCCGTTTTCTCCTTCCAGCTGTAGTGGCGCTAGAGTCAAGATTTTTTTGTTGTTGAAGTATTCCTTGATTGTGGTGCTGGGGTAAACCTAATTGACTCTCTTTTTCTTCACTTTAGAGAATGAGATTCGAGTTTTTGCAATTGATTCTTCCTCTCTTTCTCAAATGAGTCTTACTCACATTGTTCATGGTATTCACTTAAGGGTGGGTGATGCACATGTTGAAATTATTTCTTGTTTTGTCATGAAGGATTTGCCAGCTCCTATAGTTTTGGGGTTGCCATGGTTGACTAAACATAACCCAATTATAGATTGGCAAGCGAGACAAATCATTGGTTGGAGTGAGTTTTGTTCGGATAATTGTCTTGGCACATCTATCTCTGGGGTGTCCACTACGATTTTACCTCAGTATCTCTCAGATTTAGCGGATGTCTTTTCGGAGGGTGGGGCTCAGGAATTACCCCCTCATCGAGACTATGATTGTCCAGTTAATCTCATCCCTGGGGCTAAATTGCCAAAATCTCGGCTTTACAACCTTTCTCAACCCGAAAGAGAGGTCATGCAAAAGTATATCGCCGAGAGTTTGGCAAAAGGTCATATTAGGCCATCTAAGTCTCCAGTGGCAGTAGGCTTGTTCTTTGTAAAGAAAAAGGATGGATCGTTGAGACCGTGTTTGGATTTCCGTGAATTGAACCGTATTACGGTCCGGGATCCATATCCCCTGCCTTTTATTTCTGACCTTTTTGATCAGATTGTGGGAGCCAAGGTGTTCTCCAAGTTGGATTTGAGAGGGGCCTACAACCTGATCAGAATCAAGGAGGGGGATGAGTGGAAAACGGCCTTCAATACGCACAAGGGTCATTTTGAGAATCTGGTTATGCCTTTTGGGTTGACGAATGCGCCAGCAGTATTTCAGCGATTCGTCAATGACATTTTTCATCACCTGGCGGGGAGGTTCTTGGTGGTTTATTTGGATGACATTTTAATTTATTCTCCTGATCTGAAGACCCATCAGGATCATGTGAGACAGGTTTTGACGATCCTTCGGGAGAATAAATTATATGCTAAATTGGCGAAATTTTTATTTTCGGTGCAGGAGCTTCCGTTCTTGGGATATCTGCTTTCTGACTCTGGTTTTCGTATGGACCCCGAAAAGGTCCGGGCGGTTCTGGAATGGGACCGACCAGAGAATCAGAAAGCTTTGATGCGGTTCTTGGGGTTTACTAATTATTATAGGAAATTTATTTCAAACGATTTCACCATTGTAAGACCTCTCACGGATATGACTAAGAAGGGCGCTGACGTCTCTGTCTGGTCGGATGAGGCATTGCAGGCCTTTTCGGCTATTTAAGGAGCGTTTTGCGTCTGCTCCCATTCTGGTGCAGCCCGATGTGTCTCAGTCATTTATTGTGGAGGTTGATGCATCTGAAGTGGGGGTTGGAGCGGTACTGTCGCAGGGTTAATCTCCTGGCAAATGGGTCCCGTGTGCTTTTTTTCTCCAAGAAGCTCTTGGTCGCCGAGAGGCATTATCAAGTTAGCCTTTGAGGAATGTCATAACTAGTTGGAGGGGGCGTCTCACCCCGTTACGGTATATACAGACCATAAGAATTTGGCTTACTTGCAATCTGCCAAGCGTCTGAACCCTAGACAGGCCAGATGGTCACTGTTTTTTACCAGGTTCAATTTTGTGGTTACCTTTCGCCCAGGGGTTAAGAACGTCAAGGCAGATGCCTTGTATCGCAGCTTTCCTGGGGGAGGTGATTCAGAGGATCCTGCTCCGATTTTGGCTGATGGAGTGGTGGTCACCGCTCTGTACCCCGAATTGGAGATGGAGGTGTTTGGAGCCCAGGAGGGGGCTCCGGGTTCTTGTACCCCAGGGAGGTTGTTTGTTCCTGAGGGCCTGCGATACAAGGTATTTAAGGAACATCATGATACTGTCCTTGCTGGGCATCCTGGTGGTAAGTCCACCTGTGATCTGGTATTCCGGAGGTTCTGGTGGCCAGGGTTACGTAAGAGCATTGAGGATTACGTGGCAGCTTGTGAAACCTGTGCTCGGTCAAAGGTTGCTCATACTCAACCGGCTGGTTCACTTCTTCCATTGTCTATTCCGTCTCGTCCCTGGACGCACTTGTCTATGGACTTTATTACGGATCTACCGAGTTCCTCCGGGAGAACAGTAATTTTCGTGGTAGTTGACCGTTTCAGTAAAATGGCTCACTTTATATCTTTAACTAGTCTGCCTAACGCCAAGACCCTTGCGCAGATTTTTGTGGATAATATTGTGAAATTGCATGGTATTCCTTCGGATGTGGTCTCCGATAGGGGCACGCAGTTTGTCTCCAGGTTTTGGAGGGCGTTCTGCTCTCGGCTTGGCATTCAACTTTCGTTCTCTTCGGCTTTTCATCCGCAGTCGAATGGACAGACAGAGCGTACTAATTAAAACCTGAGACCTACTTGAGGTGCTTTGTGGCTGAGAATCAGGAGGACTGGTTCTCATTCTTGTCTCTAGCAGAATTTGCTTTGAATAACCGTAGGCAGGAGTCCAACGGTAAGTCGCTGTTTTTTGGCGCATACGGCATTCATCCTCAGTTTGGTACCTTTTCTTGGACTGGTTCCTCTGGTATGCCAGAGGAGGAGAGATTTTCTTCTGCCTTGTCTTCCATCTGGAGGAGTATCCAAGGGAATTTGGAGAAGATGGGTGAGAGGTATAAGCGAATGGCTGACATGAGACGTGTGACTGGTCCGGACCTGTGTGTGGGTGATCTGGTATGGTTGTCCACTAAAAATATTAAGTTGAGAGTGCCATCTTGGAAACTGGGTCCAAGATTTATCGGTCCGTACAAAATATCTGCAGTGATCAACCCGGTAGCGTTTTGGCTGGATCTTCCGCAAACTTGGAGGATTCATTATGTGTTCCACAGGTCTTTACTGAAAAAATACGTGAAACCGGTGGAACCATCGCCTCCTCCTCCTGTTCTGGTCGATGGAAATTTGGAGTTCAAGATCTCCAGGGTTCTTGACTCTAGAGTTCTTCAGGGTTCCCTTCAGTATCTGGTACACTGGAGGGGATACGGCCCTGAGGAGAGGATGTGGGTTCTTGCACTGGATGTCAGTGTCAGCCGACTGGTGAGGGCTTTTCATAGATCCCATCCGGATAAGGTTGGTCCGGGGTGTCCGGAGGTCACCCGTAGAAGGGGGGGTACAGTCATGCCCGGCTCTGACTATGTGCGGAGGTCGGCCAGAATAGCAGCACGTGTTTAGTGTTTGTTTTGGAGTCATGCTGGATCCGCCTCCCATCAGGTGCACTGGGTGGGGTCATTAGTTTAAATGGCTCTCAATTCCAGTGCTCTGAGCGGGTTATAGAAATCAGTCTGGCCTAGGAAGCAAGCTAGGAAGGAAGGTTGTCTGTCCCAGCTCAGATAAGATAAGTGTGGTTTCTGTTTTTGTTGTTTGCTGTTTTAGTTGTGTTTGTTTCATCTCTTCCATCAAGGTTCTGTGCGAGCAGGCTGCTCCTATTTCCCCTTTTCACCATCTCAGGGAATTTAGGGAGCATTAGCCCAGGCACGAGGACACAGCATTCCTACCACCAAGGTCTGCATGTGGGCTGAGCAGTGCAGGGGGAGAGGTCAGGGATTAGCTAGGAGGTGACCCTTCCCCTGCTTCTCGCCCAGAGCCTGGTTGTTGGTTTTTCTGTGTGTCTGGGTGCATGTCCGCCGTGACAGGGGTTTTTCGGTTTGCGTCAACATCCTTTAAAATAATCATTTGTGAAGGTAGCTAAAATTCTGTAATGTATTTCTTTTACATTTATTGCTCCCTCTGTTCTGGGCTGTGGTCTTTCCTGTGATGTCATGTCCATGGGCGGAGCAGTGATAGGGGATTGTCCATGTATCTAGCTGGTTGGAAAGAGCTATAAGCTAGCTGGGCATTGTTAGAGGCTGTGCTGGAGCTGTAGAAGAGAAAGGAGAAGTACATCATGGGTTTGGTTGGATACAACCTAAAGTGCTACATAATACATAATAATAGGTTGGAAACAAACCAGCAATTAGTTTACATGGTGAAAATGGTTCAGGAGAATCCAAACTGATACAAACATAGGGAAGATGTACATGAGGTAAGCAACAACATTAGCATATCTGTTAAAAACCATAGTAATTCTGGAATACCCCTTTAACATTTCACCAGGGATGGAAATCACTTGACTAAATCAGCAATTAGTATGTGTCTTTTTCTATGGTAAGTCATTGATACTTGACATGTTGAGGTTCCTTGAGAACTGAGTTAAGTAGCACTGTCATAGTAAAGTTTTGGGGTGAGAACTTTGGCTTAACTCCGATTTTGGGTGGATGTATACTTTGAAGTTCTGTGCTCTTCAAGACATCCCCTGTCCACATGCTCTGTAAGGGCAAATAAATCATAAAAAGTCATAAAGCGGGGAGCCACAGCTCAGGATTCCCTTTACGGACCAGGATGGAGAACTGCTTCCACTCCAGGAATGGGCACGATGTAATTCTTCATGCCCAGGCACTAGCTGAAGAGAAGCCAGAGAAGGCTCCCTTACCCCTCGGCAAAACCTGATGAGACAACCCACTTAAGGTTGCACCCCAAAAAAATGGACACTCCTTATGGCCCAGACGTCTTATCAGCCACTATATTCTCAGAGATGATATGTGCCATTGACAAGTCATCTGCCAAATTTTCTTCCTCTGGTTGTGGCTTTTCTGTACCTGTATATTCTATCCGGGGGGGGGGGGGGGGGGGTTGTTTCGATGATTCCTTTAAGTGACAGAAATCATCATCCACCCAAAAAGAGTCAAAATGGAAGAAATCAATCACCCAATAAAACTCAAGATCTGAGCAACTGAATATTAATCAGAGCCAAGTACTAGTCCTAAGTACTTGATAGAGCAGTGTCGTGTCAGCTTGTCTATCTCCTAATGCTGCAAGTAATGCACCAAGACAGAATGACAATCACAGCCCGGCCGCCCATCAGCTGCAATTAATCTTTTATTTAACGTAGACAAGGAGGGGGGGGGGGGGAAACTCCCATCATCCCCATCTGAAGACTGAGGGACCCTGTTTTTGATGTTTGCGTTTTGAGCAGAATTGTCCCTACCATTTCTGACAAATTGAAACACCAGGCTAATTATGGCAGCTAATGAAGTGTGAGGACTGGTCACAGCTTGTCGCGAAACTGCTCCTTCAGCTCGGATTACACTTTCATCAATCACTTTTTTAAACTGATCCAGAATTGCTTCTGCCGAGTGCCTGGCATTTTTAATGCTGTTTCTGTAATTGCTTTTCTCCCCAAAGCTTAGACTGTTTTTTTGAAATATTACATTCGTAGGACGGGGGCTTGCAAAGTGGAGTTTATAAAAAAAAAATTTTTTTTCAAAAAGTGTTATTGCCTCTATCGGCTGATCAGCTCATAAAAGGACGAAAGGAGTAAACGTGATATATAGCTTTTAATCCCGTAAAAGGAAGCAGTAAAGTATGTTCATGTATGTGTTTATGAATCATGATTACCGGGGACTGGAGGTGTATTGAAGTCTCCTGAAACATGGTTTGTGGTCTGGACAGTTTAAATCCTATAAGCAACTAAACACAATGAGTTTGATAGCTGTGACAGATGTCTCAGTGGATCAAAGAGCTTAGTCTATCATTCCTAAAAAATTCTGCCTGATTTGTGGTTTCTTCGATTGATGAAGCACATTATAGAAAACTCTGGTCAAAATGTTTCGAACTCCGTTTCTGTGGCGGAAATAACCTCGCCACTGGGTTTTGGAGGGGCCTGTTTGCCAGCCTCTTTCCTCAGGATTATGGCCCATATACTAAAACTTTGAAGGAGAAGGCAGACCGCCCGCACAGCCTAAATCTGTGGAACTGTTTTGGGCAGGAAAGCGATGCTTACTGTTGGTCAAATGTGACTTCCATGGAATTCGGGAACCACTGCTCGGATGTGGGTGATTTCTGGATATGTTGTTCGCCCAGATCAGAGATATACAGGGATGTATAATTTATAGGGATATGTGGGGCTTTGGGGTGTTTTCTGTGTTTTGGGAAAAAATGTGTGTTTTCTGCCTGTGAGTGATTAAGTTAGCCCATTGTGTTTGTTAATTGTATCACAGGCAGAGCCCATTGTGTTTGTTAATTGTATCAAAGGCAGAGCCCATTGTGTTTGTTAATTGTATCACAGGCAGAGCCCATTGTGTTTGTTAATTGTATCACAGGCAGAGGGGGGGGGGGGTTGTGTACAGTTGCTGGGAGTGCTTCCATACTGTAAATGCATGTGATTGGCTGATGTAAAAACTGTCTCAGTCTTCCACAATGTCCCCAGGTGGAGTGTCCCTTGCTGGAAGACCTGCATAAAAGGCTGACATGTAGCCCAATTAAACAGTTCCTGCTTGACCCTCAATAAAAAAGCCTCATCTTGTACTTGAGGGGGGGGGGGACAATTTGTATGGTTCCTGTTCAACGCCTAGGAGTGTTTGGTAGCTGACTTCATATTCGGGAAAAAGAACAGCTTTGGCGGTGTTAACTCCTTTACCTACTCGGTGTGCCGTAACAGTTTCGTAATTTTTTTTTTCAGTAGGTACATCAGACAGTTAGGATTTATACACTTAAAGGGAACCTGTTACCATGAAAATGCAATTTGAGCTTCAGGCAGCATGTTGTAGAGCAGGAGGAAATACAGTTTTGTACAGTTTTATGGGAAAAGATTCAGTGTAACTTAAATTCCTGCTCGTTTTGGGCTTTGACGTTAAGGAGGCGGACCTATCAGTGATTGATAGCCTTCCCTCTAAGACAGAGATAGCTGTCAATCACTAATAGTACCACCTCCGTGAATTCAAAGCCCAAAATAAGCAGAAATATAAGTGAATAAATAAAGTTATACTGAATCTTTTCCAATAAAACTATATATCAATCTGCTCAGCTCCTCCTGCTCTATAACATGCTACCTCTAGTTCACACACAGTGTTTAACATGAAAGGGTCCCTTTAAGGGGCTGATAGAATTCCTTAAATTCTAAAAAATTAGAAATTTTTGCCCAGAGATCTCCAACTCCAACACGATGTGGACTTCTATGGGCTTTATTCTACCTGCCTTTGCATGGGCATGTCATGGTTGGGTATGGTGTCATTCTTGCTCTCGGATCCTGTGAGGCCATTGTGTCTAGAAGCAGACTAGTGGAATTGTTTATCCCTACACCAGCCAGGTCTCCAGAAGAAGAAACAGTACTTTCTAAGAGCTTAATCAAATACAATCTCAACAATATTCTTCTTTGGGTTGTTGAGGGACAAAACCTCAGAAAAAGGTGTCGCTGGTGTGACTGATATTTCTAGACATGTCTTAGGACTCTGTTATGCATCGATCAGTGGCTTATACGGTAGCTCTATATACAGTGCCTTGCAAAAGTATTCATCCCCTTGACTTTTTTTTTGTATTTTGGTGCCTCACAGCCTGGAATTAACATGTATTGTTTGAGGATTTGCATCAATTAATTTACAGAACATGCCCACAACTTTGAAGATGTTTATTTCTTTTCATTGTTAAGCAAACATCAAATAGGACAAAATAACAGAAAAAGTCAATGTGCATAACTGTTCACCCCCTAAAGTCAATTCTTTGTAGAGCCACCTTTTGCTGCAATCACAGCTCCAAGTCGCTTTGGATAAGTCTCTATGAGCTTGCCACATCTTACCACTGGGATTTTTGCCCATTCCTCCTTGCAAAACTGCTCCAGCTCCTTCAAGTTGGATGGTTTGCGCTTGTGAACAGCAATCTTCAAGTCTTACCACAGATTTTCAATGGGATTGATTTCTGGGCTTTGACGAGGCCATTCCAACACATTTACATGTTTCCCCTTAAACCACTCGTGTTGCTTTAGCCGTGTGTTTTGGGCAATTGTCCTGCTGGAAGGTGAACCTCAGCCCTAGCCTTAAATCATTCACAGAGTGGTACAGGCTTTGCTCAAGAATATCCCTGTATTTAGCACCATCCATCTTTCCCTCAACTCTGACCAGTTTCCCAGTCCCGGCTGCTGAAAAATATTCCCACAGTATGATGCTGCCACCACCACGTTTCTCTGTGAGGATGGTGTTCTTTGGGTGATGTGATGTGTTGGGTTTGCGCCAGACATAGCGTTCTCTTTGATGGTCGAAAAGTTCAATTTTAGTCTCATCAGACCATAGCACCTTCCTCCATACATTTTGGGAGTCTTCCACATGCCTTCTCGCAAACTCAGAACGTGCCATTTTGTTTATAGCTGAAAGTAATGTCTTTCTTCTGTCCGCTCTGCCATGAAGCCCAACTCTATTGAGCGTACGGCTTATTGTCGTCCTATGTACAGATACTTCAGTTCTTCTGTGGAACTCTGCAGCTCCTCCAGGGTTACCTTAGGTCTCTGTGCTGCCTCTCTGATTAATGCCCTCCTTGCCCGGTCCGTGAGTTTTGGTGGGCGGCCGTCTCTTGGCAGGTTTGCTGTTGTGCCATGTTCTTTCCATTTGGTTATGATAGATTTGATGGTGCTCCTGGGGATCCTTAAAGGCATTCTGTCATCAGATTTGTGCCCTGTAAGCTAAACATATGGCCATGTCGGTGCTAATAACATGAATCCTAAACTGCCCCTATTAAACCTGCTTGTGGCTCTATTAGCCCAAAAAACAGGTTTTTATAAGCTGTCACTCACCTACCTAAGGTGCCCAAGGGGTTTTACGTTAATCCAGGGTGCCCGCCTGCACCCCTCGCCGTCTGGTTTCCAGCGCCGCCTTCCTCACCTCAGCGCCGCCTCCTCAATCCACCCGTCCCTCTGCCAGATCCGGCGCCTGCGCACTAGGCTCAGCCTGATGCGCCGCGGACTCCTGGCAGCGGCTTTGTTGAGCGAAGTGCGCATGCGCACAAGTGACCTACTGCCTAGATGCTAACGGTGGGTCTTGACTTACCTTCAGTCTGGCCTTTGTTATAATATCATGAATTATTTGGAATTATTCTCTTTTAATCATTATCTAGTAAAAGTTAAATTTTAAGCTGGATAGCTTTAAATTTTGTGATATTATTGATATTTCTTTATAACCTAACCCTGACTTGTACTTCTCAATAACATTGTCTCTTACTTGTTTGGAGAGTTCCTTGGTCTTCATGGCAGTGTTTGGTTAGTAATGCCTCTTGCTTAGGTGTTGCAGCCTCTGAGGCCTTTCAAAAAAGGTTTGTATATGTAATGACAGATCATGTGACACTTAGATTGCACACAGGTGGACGTCATTTCACAAATTATGTGACTTCTGAAGGTAATTGGTTGCACCAGAGCTTTTTATGGGCTTCCTAACAAAGGGGATGAATACATACGCACGTGCCAATTTTCTGTTTTCTATTTCTAAACAATAGTTTTATTTATATATTTTTCTCATTTCACTTCACCAACTTAGACTATTGTGTTCTGATCCATCACAGAAGATTCAGATTAACAAAACATTGAACTTAAAGGGGTTGTCCGGGATTGGGGACATTTGTCTATTAGTAATCTAATAACATAAACATTACAAACATGCATGTGGTACCTTTAGAACATATTGCTGAAGCCCTGTTTTCCTGCTTTCAATTCATGGCCAGAAGTAAGTGTTTTCTTATCTTCAGTGACGTACAGGGTCCCTGGCAGGCGAGCAAAGCTTCCTTTTCCTTTGCTCAGGGAGCCCGGTGACGTCACTGGCAGCCTAGATAATTATGCAGAGAGGTTGGAGGGGCGGTAACTTGTCCGGCCGTCATCGCGCTAAGCCCCGCCCCCAGTCGGTGATGTCACCGGGCCTTCAGCATTACAATAAATTAAGGAGGATCACTATGCTTGTTAGCATAGAAAACTCCTCCCATCAGAATTACTAGCTAATGGGGCAGAAGGCTTTAGAAAGGAGGAATTTTTTTTACCACAGGATGACATGGCCATGCTAATTGCATATATTCCATTTAGACAAATAAAGATAATAAAACAATGTTGTTGATTTGAAATAAACGGATAATCCTATTTATGTAATGAGGCTGCTTTTGTCAAGTTTAAAATATTTTTTTTAGCCCCTTATGTTTTGGAATGAATCTTGTTTGCACATTCTCCTTTTGGAGTTGGTGTGTGCATTTCACCTTGAAATATGTATATATACAGTACAGACCAAAAGTTTGGACACACCTTCTCATTCAAAGAGTTTTCTTTATTTTCATGACTATGACAATTCTAGATTCACACTGAAGGCATCAAAACTATGAATTAACACATGTGTAATTATATACATAACAAAAAAAGTGTGAAACAACTGAAAATGTCATATTCTAGGTTCTTCAAAGTAGCCACCTTTTGCTTTGATTACTGCTTTGCACACTCTTGGCATTCTCTTGATGAGCTTCAAGAGGTAGTCACCTGAAATGGTCTTCCAACAGTCTTGAAGGAGTTCCCAGAGATGCTTAGCACTTGTTGGCCCCTTTGCCTAAACTCTGCGGTCCAGCTCACCCAAAACCATCTCGATTGGGTTCAGGTCCGGTGACTGTGGAGGCCAGGTCATCTGGCGCAGCACCCCATCACTCTCCTTCATGGTCAAATAGCCCTTACACAGCCTGGAGGTGTGTTTGGGGTCATTGTCCTGTTGAAAAATAAATGATGGTCCAACTAAACGCAAACCGGATGGAATAGCATGCCGCTGCAAGATGCTGTGGTAGCCATGCTGGTTCAGTATGCCTTCAATTTTGAATAAATCCCCAACAGTGTCACCAGCAAAACACCCCCACACCATCACACCTCCTCCTCCATGCTTCACGGTGGGAACCAGGCATGTAGAGTCCATCCGTTCACCTTTTCTGCGTCGCACAAAGACACAGTGGTTGGAACCAGAGATCTCAAATTTGGACTCATCAGACCAAAGCACAGATTTCCACTGGTCTAATTTCCATTCCTTGTGTTCTTTAGCCCAAACAAGTCTCTTCTGCTTGTTGCCTGTCCTTAGCAGTGGTTTCCTAGCAGATATTCTACCATGAAGGCCTGATTCACACAGTCTCCTCTTAACAGTTGTTCTAGAGATGTGTCTGCTGCTAGAACTCTGTGTGGCATTGACCTGTTCTCTAATCTGAGCTGCTGTTAACCTGCGATTTCTGAGGCTGGTGACTCGGATGAACTTATCCTTCGTAGCAGAGGTGACTCTTGGTCTTCCTTTCCTGGGGCGGTCCGCATGTGAGCCAGTTTCTTTGTAGCGCTTGATGGTTTTTGTGACTGCACTTGGGGACACTTTCAAAGTTTTCCCAATTTTTCGGACTGACTGACCTTCATTTCTTAAATTAATGATGGCCACTCGTTTTTCTTTACTTAGCTGCTTTTTTCTTGCCATAATACAAATTCTAACAGTCTATTCAGTAGGACTATCAGCTGTGTATCCACCTGACTTCTCCACAACACAACTGATGGTCCCAACCCCATTTATAAGGCAAGAAATCCCACTTATCAAAACCTGACAGGGCACACCTGTGAAGTGAAAACCATTTCAGGTGACTACCTCTTGAAGCTCATCAAGAGAATGCCAAGAGTGTGCAAAGCAGTAATCAAAGCAAAAGGTGGCTACTTTGAAGAACCTAGAATATGACATATTTTCAGTTGTTTCACACTTTTTTGTTATGTATATAATTCCACATGTGTTAATTCATAGTGTTGAGCGCAAATATTCGAATATCGAATTTTTTTCGCGAATATCGGCACTTCGCTAATATTTCGAATATAGTGATATAAATTCGATATTTTTTTTTTGTTATATTTTTTTCTTTCCCACTTCCCTAAAGTTGTTCTTACCTGTCCTTTGGATTCCTGGCTTTCTAGCTGCTCCAGTCAGTGCCCGTTGCCGCTTCTGCCGACTTCCATGCTCATGGAGCATCCCCATCACCATGGGAACGTCTCCATATACTAGAATGTACTGTCGGATTTGAGAATTACGTTGAAATCGCAATTCGATTATTTCAAGTTATATTAGGCTAGAATTAACGAATATGGAATATAGCAGTGCTAAGTTAAAATCGAAATTCGATTATTATAACTTGAATTAATCGAATTGCGATTTCAACTTGGACCTGGTTTACTATGGTTGGCTTGGTAGAATTAGCGAATATGACGAATATATTCGTTATATTCCACAAAACGAAGATAACTAAGTATTCTGCATCTTCGTTTTAGCTACCTATTCGTCAACTTCGCTAATTCTAGCAATCATATACGAAAGTTGACTATAGAGACAGCTACGTTTAATTCGCTATGCGATTATATTACTTTGCTTTTTTTTTAAATAAATTGAATAATTATAATACCTGATAATTATTATAATTATACTATTTATTAAAAAAAAAGCAGTCATATATTCGCATAGCGAATTAAACTTAGCTGTCTCTATAGTAAACTTTCCTATATGATTGCTAGAATTAGCGAAGTTGACGAATAGGTAGCTAAAACGAAGATGCAGAATACTTAGTTATCTTCGTTTTGTGGAATATAACGAATATATTCGTCATATTCGCTAATTCTACCAAGCCAACCATAGTAAACCAGGTCCAAGTTGAAATCGCAATTCGATTAATTCAAGTTATAATAATCGAATTTCGATTTTAACTTAGCACTGCTATATTCCATATTCGTTAATTCTAGCCTAATATAGAATATAGCAGTGCTAAGTTAAAATCGAAATTCGATTTTTATAACTTGAATTAATCGCATTGCTATTTCAATAGGAGAGTAGCCTTTAAGTTACAATCGCAATACGCGATTATTTAAATCGCATATTAATCGCGATAACAAGAATAATGACGAATATTCGATTTCGACGAATATAAAACGAATATTCTATCGAATATTCGCGAATTTCGTCGAAATCGAATATGGCACCTGCCGCTCATTACTATTAATTCATAGTTTTGATGCCTTCAGTGTGAATCTACAATTTTCATAGTCATGAAAATAAAGAAAACTCTATGAATAAGACGGTGTGTCCAAACTTTTGGTCTGTACTGTATATATATATATATATATATATATTCCTGCCTGTGATGATAATGAGATGACTGCTATAACGTGAACAAAAAGCCTATTATGAGTGTGACAGTGTGACTGTGTCCGGTATGTTTATGGATGCATGTGGGAGAGTGCCTCTTAGGCCTCATGCACATGACCGTTGTGTGCACCCGTGGCCGTTGTTCCGTTTTCCGTGATTTTCTTCGGACCCATTGACTTTCAATGGGTCCGTTGAAAACTCGGAAAATGCACCGTTTGTCATCCGCCTCCATGATCCGTGTATCCTGTCCGTCAAAAAAATACGACCTGTCCTATTTTTTTGATGGACAACGGTTCACAGACCCATTCAAGTCAATGGGTCCGTGAAAAAACACGGATGCACACAAGATTGGCATCCGTGTCCGTGATCCGTGTCCGTAGGCTACTTTCATACAGATGGATCCGAAGATCCGTCTGCATAAAAGCTTTTTCAGAGCTGAGTTTTCACTTCGAACTGTGTACATGACTGCCCCCTGCTGCCTGGCAGCACCCGATCTCTTACAGGGGGCTGTGATCCGCACAATTAACCCCTGTAAGAGATCAGGGGCTGCCAGGCAGCAGGGGGCAGACCCCCCTCCCTCCCCAGTTTTAATTTCATTGGTGGCCAGTACGCCCCCCCCGGCCCCCCCTCCCTCTATTGTATTAATATCATTGGTGGCCAGTGCGGCCCCCCCTCCCTCCCTTTATTGTATTATCATTGGTGGCCAGTGTGCGGCCCCCCCTCCCTCCCTCTATTGTATTAATATTATTGGTGGCCAGTGTGCGGCCTCCCCTCTCCCCCCCCCCGATCATTGGTGGCAGCGGAGAGTTCCGATCGGAGTCCCAGTTTAATCGCTGGGGCTCCGATTGGTAACCATGGCAACCAGGACGCTACTGCATTCCTGGTTGCCATGGTTACTTAGCAATATTAGAAGCATCATACTTACCTGCTGCGCTGTCTGTAACCGGCCGGGAGCTCCTCCTACTGGTAAGTGACAGATTATTAAGCAATGCGCCGCACAGACCTGTCACTTACCAGTAGGAGGAGCTCCCGGACGGTCACAGACAGCGCAGCAGGTAAGTATGATGCTTCTAATATTGTTAAGTAACCATGGCAACCAGGACTGCAGTAGCGTCCTGGTTGCCATGGTTACCGATCGGGAGCCCCAGCGATTAAACTGGGACTCCGATCGGAACTCTCTGCTGCCACCAATGATGGGGGGGGAGAGGGGAGGCCGCACACTGGCCACCAATGATATTAATACAATAGAGGGAGGGAGGGGGGGCCGCACACTGGCCACCAATGATAATACAATAGAGGGACCGAGGGGGGGGCCACACTGGCCACCAATGATATTCAAACTGGCGAGGGAGGGGGGTCTTCAGGTGCGGCACCTGAGGGGTTAATTGTGCGGATCACTGCCCCCTGTAAGAGATCGGGTGCTGCCAGGCAGCAGGGGCCAGTCATGTACACAGTTCGTAGTATATTCTAACTTGAAGCGTCCCCATCACCATGGGAACGCCTCTGTGTTAGAATATACTGTCGGATATGAGTTTTCACGATGTAACTCAAATCCGATAGTATATTCTAACATAGAGGCGTTCACATGGTGATGGAGACGCTTCAAGTTAAAATATACCATCGGATTGGAGAAAACTCAGATCCGATGGTATAATAGGGACTCCTGACTTTACATTGAAAGTCAATGGGGGACGGATCCGTTTGCATTTGCACCATATTGTGTCAACGTCAAACGGATCCGTCCCCATTGACTTGCATTGTAAGTCAGGACGGAGCCGTTTGGCTCCGCACGGCCAGGCAGACACCAAAACGACTTTTTCTGTGGATCCTCCAAAAATCAAGGAAGACCCACGGAAGGAAAAACGGACACGGATCACGGAACTACGGAACCGTTTTTGCAGACCGCAAAAAAAACCTGTCGTGTGCATGAGGCCTTACAGTGTGACGGTGTCTGGTATGTTTATGAATGCATGTGGGAGCGTGCCCCTTACAGTGTGACAGTGTCCTTTATGTTTATGGATGCATGTGTGTGGGAGCATGCCCCTTACAGTGTGACGACGGTGTCCAGTATGTTTATGGATGCATGTATGTGGTAGCGTGTCCCTTACAGTGTGACAGTGTTCGGTATGTTTATGGATGCATGTGGGAGCGTGCCCCTTACAGTGTGACGGTGTCCGTTATGTTTATGGATGCATGTGGGAGCGTGCCCCTTACAGTGTGACGGTGTCCGATTGTCTCTAAGCTCTGTAAACACTGAGCACATGACAGATGCCAGAGATAGAGTAAGGAGAAGTTTATGGGCGTACACATGGGGGAGGAATATAAGGCAGGAGGATAAATATGTATGAGGGGGGCGGATCAAAGGAGGAGTGGAGGCTGTGCAGGGCGCATGAATATGTATGAGGGGGGCGGGTGCAGGGACACGATGTTAGACAGGAGAAATCAGCAGATGCTGCCCTGCACTGAGACCCACAATGCAGTGCGGCAGAAAGTAAAGAAACAGATAAACAGATATGTAAACAATGTGTTCAGGGCTGTAGGAGCCATGCTCCAGTGTAAGGCCTCTTTCACACTTGCGTTGTCCGGATCCGTCGTGTACTCCACTTGCCGGAATTACACGCCGGATCCGGAAAAACGCAAGTGAACTGAAAGCATTTGAAGACGGATCCGTCTTCAAAATGCTTTCAGTGTTACTATGGCAGCCAGGACGCTATTAAAGTCCTGGTTGCCATAGTAGGAGTGGGGAGCGGGGGAGCAGTATACTTACAGTCCGCGCGGCTCCCGGGGCGCTCCAGAATTACGTCAGAGCGCCCTCATGCGCATGGATGACGTGCCATGCGATCACGTCATCCATGCGCCTGGGGCGCCCTGGCGTCACTCTGAAGCGCCCCGGGAGCCGCACGGACGGTAACATAGACTTGGCTACTAAAGGTGAGTAAGATGTTTTAAAAAAAATAAGTTTGATCCCGGACAACCCCTTTAAGGCTGTAATGTACTTTTGCAAGGCACAGTAGATGGCACAGGTTTCTTCCATTATGGAGGAGAGTGATTTTGCATAGTTTGATTTACTTACCGATAAGTTGGCCTAGAGTCATTCCGCATTCGGGCACTATGAAAATGGTATGAGCCAAACCTAATATTGACTGTAAAAAAAAAAATGTAATGGCTATGGACACCTTTGGGGCAATTTTTTATAATTGCCTTCTACTCATGTTGGGCTAAAAATCCTGAGATACAAGGATTAAAAATCAGTCTGTTTGCAAGCTGTTTTCTTTGAATCCTGTCATCTGAAGGTTGATGTGTAGCTCTTATATCTGATCTCCTGACCTCATGCACACTTCTTTAAACCATATCCTTAGCAGTTTGGTAAGAGCTGAGCTATAATAAGTGTTTATGAGGTCAGGAGATGAGAGATACAGACGTGGACAAAATTGTTGGTACCCTTTGGTCAATGAAAGAAAAAGTCACAATGGTCACAGAAATAACTTTAATCTGACAAAAGTAATAATAAATTAAAATTCTATAAATGTTAACCAATGAAAGTCAGACATTGTTTTTCAACCATGCTTCAACAGAATTATGTAAAAAAATAAACTCATGAAACAGGCATGGACAAAAATGATGGTACCCCTAACTTAATATTTTGTTGCGCAACCTTTTGAGGCAATCACTGCAATCAAACGCTTCCTGTAACTGTCAATGAGACATCTGCACCTCTCAGCAGGTATTTTGGCCCACTCCTCATGAGCAAACTGCTCCAGTTGTGTCCGGTTTGAAGGGTGCCTTTTCCAGACTGCATGTTTCAGCTCCTTCCAAAGATGCTCAATAGGATTGAGGTCAGGGCTCATAGAAGGCCACTTTAGAATAGTCCAATTTTTTCCTCTTAGCCATTCTTGGGTGTTTTTAGCGGTGTGTTTTGGGTCATTGTCCTGTTGCAAGACCCATGACCTGCGACTGAGACCAAGCTTTCTGACACTGGCTAGTACATTTCTCTCTAGAATTCCTTGATAGTCTTGAGATTTCATTGTACCCTGCACAGATTCAAGACACCCTGTGCCAGACGCAGCAAAGCAGCCCCAGAACATAACAGAGCCTCCTCCATGTTTCACAGTAGGGACAGTGTTCTTTTCTTGATATGCTTCATTTTTTCGTCTGTGAACATACAGCTGATGTGCCTTGGCAAAAACTTCGATTTTTGTCTCATCTGTCCACAGGACATTCTCCCAGAAGCTTTGTGGCTTGTCAACATGTAGTTTGGCATATTCCAGTCTTGCTTTTTTATGATTCGTTTTCAACAATGGTGTCCTCCTTGGTCGTCTCCCATGTAGTCCACTTTGGCTCAAACAACGACGGATGGTGCGATCTGACACTGATGTTCCTTGAGCATGAAGTTCACCTTGAATCTCTTTAGAAGTCTTTCTAGGCTCTTTTGTTACCATTCGGATTATCCGTCTCTTAGATTTGTCATCAATTTTCCTCCTGCGGCCACGTCCAGGGAGGTTGGCTACAGTCCCATGGATCTTAAACTTATGAATAATATGTGCAACTGTACTCACAGGAACATCTAGTTGCTTGGAGATGGTCTTATAGCCTTTACCTTTAACATGCTTGTCTATAATTTTCTTTCTGATCTCTTGAGACAGCTCTTTCCTTTGCTTCCTCTGGTCCATGTCGAGTGTGGTACACACCATATCACCAAACAACACAGTGATTACCTGGAGCCATATATATAGGCCCAATGGCTGATTACAAGGTTGTAGACACCTGTGATGCTAATTAGTGGACACACCTTGAATTAACATGTCCCTTTGGTCACATTATGTTCTGTGTTTTCTAGGGGTACCATCATTTTTGTCCATGCCTGTTTCATGAGTTTATTTTTTTACATAATTCTGTTGAAGCATGGTTGAAAAACAATGTCTGACTTTCATTGGTTAACATTTATAGAATTTTAATTTATTATTACTTTTGTCAGATTAAAGTTATTTCTGTGACCATTGTGACTTTTTCTTTCATTGACCAAAGGGTACCAACAATTTTGTCCACGTCTGTAAGAGCTACACATGAGCAGTCGCATAACTAGATTCAAAGAAAACAGACTGTGACAGCTTGCCAACAGACTGCTTTTTAACCCTTGTAACTCAGAAATGGCTGAACATTTTCAATAAAGACCAATTGAAAAAAAGATTTTTAGCCCAAAATGAAAAAAATGCAAGCATAGAAAAATGCCCCCAAGGGCATCCCTAGCCTTTAGAAGAAAGTGTTTAGTTTTCTGTTATGCACTGATGTCACTTTCAGAGGTGATATGTTGATTGGACAAGGTCTAGCTCCTGCCACACACGAGGGAAGCTATAGCATTGGAAATGTGTTATTACATGGTAGCCATTCAGATGAAAGACTATCCTTGTGATACATTGACATTTCGAGTCCATTAAAACACGAGCTGCTCTGCATTCTGGCTTATAGATGGGATGTCTCAGATGTAGGACCCCCTTCTAAGACAACCGGACAGGGAAACTTCTTGCAAATTCACAAATTTACTTGTAAATGCAGAATCCTTTTACAGAATAATGTTTGATTGGCGCCACCACCTTGCTGTGCTCTTTTTAGTGACCTTTTATGCATTTTTTTGTAAAAAAAAAAAAGTTAATTCCTACTTAAAATACATAAACACGGTCATAAAGTCAAGACAATTTGTGTCCACAGAATTACAAGTCAACTCGTGCAGCATAATGTGGCGGAATAGATGAGCCAGCCTTGCTTGTTTAGTAAAACGCTTTGCCCGCGACATATTTCACAGAATGCACTTTCAGTAGTTTGCAGCACTTGTGATATGGCGTTCGTTACCGTGGGCTAATTAGCATGATATATATTCAGGATAAATTTGTAGGTCATTAATGTAAATGTAAATTGTAAGGTCGTGCAGAATTACATGCTTTGCCTTCAGAAAATTCAGGTTAGCCACTCAATGATAGTAAATTACGCCATGCCTAATAAATCCATATAGTTAACGCTTCCACTCGGCTGTTTGCTGGAGTCTGATCCTCTCCTGGACTTGTAATTTCATTGTTATTTTATAGTATTGCTGCAATTTCTTTATAGTTCACTTTAGTGATGAAGTTGAAGAGCAATTTCACCCGAATGTAATGAGCAGTCACAGAGTAATAAGGATAGAGCATCACAGCAACGTGGCATGATCTAGGAGTCGCTATAAAATGAAAGAAAATAGACCTCGTGCACATGAGCGTGTTATGGCTTCATGGATCCGCGTCCTTCTGACCCATTACATAGCACCTATAGAGACGTAGGGGTCCTTACTCTAACACCGTGTACCTCTGATTTGATTTGAGGATTTTTTTTTAAATATTACTGATGAAGCCAACAGCATAAAAATAGTGGCAAGCTCTATCAAGTCCCACATGTATGGATGGAGACTTCTATGGGAAAATGGCTCTGTAAATATGGCAACCAATGGAACATGGTGCCGCAGTACCAGAAAGACTGCCTCTTTAAAGGGAACCTGTCAACAAGAAATTTACTGGTGAGCCAGACACAATGCCTTGTAGGACTAGTAGACTTGTCTCTAACATCATTCTGGAGACTAAAGTACTGTTAATCCATATGCAAATGAGCAGTTAAGTGCACTGAGGGCAAGGCCAAACAACTCTGCGCACCCTTGCTCTCCCTGCTTCCTTTGCTAGTGCCCTCATCGCGTTCATGATTGACAGGGCCAGGTTCCTGCATAGTCATCACTCCTGGCCCTGTCAATCAAGAAGGAAAGGGACGGGCTGGGAGAGGAAGGTGATGCAAGGGTGCACAGAAGGGCTTGGATCTGCCCTTGTTGCACTTAACTGCTCATTTTACTTGTAAGGAATCGTTTTAAAGATTTTATTCAATATGAATAAATTTGACCCAAATCGAAAATACTTTGATTGCCCTAAAAAGGTGTATATGACAATCTGTGGTCTCCTAGGACTGATATTTTTTCTCTCTTGTATTTCTCACTTTTTAACATATTTTTAGATATTTTTTCTGTGTATCTCCCCTTTCAAACTCTTAACGTGAAGACAGTAAATAATGTCAAAGTGACACCGATAGCTATGGATGAATAAATGGCTGATGGTGTTAACAAACAGTCTGTTTAACCTGTTATCGACATGCTCCATACATGTACGGTGCATGTCCTCTCTTTAATTATGGCATTTGGAGGCTGTTATAGCTGCCGCTTTCACACAGTAGACACCTAGAGCTAATGTCTGTGATTGGCATTAACATCGATCACAGGCATTCAACCCCTCAGATGTCCTGGTCAATTGCATCGGCATCTGAGATGGCTTTCCCTGGAAGCACTGCGCTCCCAGTGTCACAGATGATGTGTGGGTGGGAAACTCCACACTGAGCACAGGAGAGAAGGGGATAGGAACCAAGCCTGGAAACTAAAGTAAATGAGAAGGTCACCTCCTAGAACAACCCTAATCCAAGTCCTGACTCACTATCAGTATGAACTGACCTCGATGGTAGGAAAGTTCATACACAGGAACCTAGAGCCCTAACACACCCTGTAGGGCCCTGGAATAGTGACAGGACTTGAGACAACCTTTTCCTCCACCAGAAGGATAAACAGGAGTCTCCCTCAGGCCTAGATACAAAAGATAGGGAAATACAACAAACAAAATACAAAAGGAAAGATGACTTAACTTCACGTGGAGCAAAGGCAGCGCCAGGAGCTCCACCGAGATCCAACAACCATCTAGCTCAAAGTCCAGAAACTGAAGCTATAAACTGCACCCCCAGCAGGGGTAAGCAGAAATAAATAGGGGAAGTTAAATGATCCACAAGGAACCAGTCAGATTAACCCACATGTTGCCAGTCTCTCTGATCTCTTGGCACCTGTCACAGGTGTGTTCGTGACACCCAGGGCCCAAATGGTTCTCTGCACAGCGATCAGGGGAGTTATTCATTCGCTGTGGTAGCCTCAGTCTCTTTGAAGGATCTGAAGATACCACGCTAATACACAGACATAGGGCAGGGCTTCATAGGAACATAGAACAACTCCCATAGGCTGCGGTGGTAATTCATTGCAGTCTATACAAGAAGCGATCAGAGGATTGCATGTTCAAGTCTTTTAAGTGGACTTCAAAAGAAGTGAAAAAAGTTTTAATATACAGTTGCAAGAAAAAGTATGTGAACCCTTCGGAATTATATGGATTTCTGCACAAATTGGTCATAAAATGTGATCTGATCTTCATCTAAGTCACAACAATAGATAATCACAGTCTGCTTAAACTAATAACACACAAATAATTAAATGTTACCATGTTTTTATTGAACACACCATGTAAACATTCACAGTGCAGGTGGAAAAAGTATGTGAACCCCTAGACTAATGACATCTCCAAGAGATAATTGGAGTGAGGTGTCAGCCAACTGGAGTCCAATCAATGAGATGAGATTGGAGATGTTGGTTACAACTTCCCTGCTCTATAAAAAAAAACACTAGTTCTGGGTTTGCTTTTCACAAGAAGCATTGCCTGATGTGAATGATGCCTCACACAAAAGACCTCTCAGAAGACCTACGATTAAGAATTGTTGACTTGCATAAAGCTGGAAAGGGTTATAAAAGTATCTCCAAAAGCCTTGCTGTTCATCAGTCCACGGTAAGACAAATTGTCTATAAATGGAGAAAGTTCAGCACTGCTGCTACTTTCCCTAGGAGTGGCCGTCCTGTAAAGATGACTGCAAGAGCACAGAGCAGACTGCTCAATGAGGTGAAGAAGAATCCTAGAGTGTCAGCTAAAGACTTACAAAAGTCTCTGGCATATGCTAACATCCCTGTTAGCGAATCTACGATACGTAAAACACTAAACAAGAATGGATTTCATGGGAGGATACCACAGAGGAAGCCACTGCTGTCCAAAAAAAACATTGCTGCACGTTTACAGTTTGCACAAGAGCACCTGGATGTTCCACAGCAGTACTGGCAAAATATTCTGTAGACAGATGAAACCAAAGTTGAGTTGTTTGGAAGAAACACACAACACTATGTGTGGAGAAAAAGAGGCACAGCACACCAACATCAAAACCTTATCCCAACTGTGAAGTATGGTGGTGGGGGCATCATGGCTTGGGGCTGCTTTGCTGTGTCAGGACCTGGACGGATTGCTATCATCGAAGGAAAAATTAATTCCCAAGTTTATCAAGACATTTTGCAGGAGAACTTAAGGCCATCTGTCCACCAGCTGAAGCTCAACTGAAGATGGATGTTGCAACAGGACAATGACCCAAAGCTTAGAAGTAAATCAACAACAGAATGGCTTAAACAGAAGAAAATACGCCTTCTGGAGTGGCCCAGTCAGAGTCCTGACCTCAACCCTATTGAGATGCTGTGGCATGACCTCAAGAAAGCGATTCACACCAGACATACCAAGAATATTGCTGAAACAGTTTTGTAAGGAGGAATGGTCAAGAATTACTCCTGACCGTTGTGCACGTCTGATCTGCAACTACAGGAAACGTTTGGTTAAAGTTATTGCTGCCAAAGGAGGTTCAACCAGTTATTAAAACCAAGGGTTTACATGGTGTGTTCAATAAAAACATGGTAACATTTAATTCTTTGTGTGTTATTAGTTTAAGCAGACTGTGATTGTCTATTGTTGTGACTTAGATGAAGATCAGATCATATTTTATGACCAATTTGTGCAGAAATCCATATCATTCCAAAGGGTTCACATACTTCTTTTTGCAACTGTATAAAATGTTTTTATCACCCCCCTTTCCTCTTATTAAAAATAAAAATAAACAAAAATATAAAGATCATTTGCACCACCGTACCCCAAAATGCCCGTACTGTTAAAATATAAATGTATACATTCCATACAGTGAACTCCGTAACAGAAAAAAAGTTCTAAATAGTCAAAAAAACTTATGAAAAGTGATTAAAACATCATACACACTCCAAAATGGTATAAAACAAACAAACGTAACAGGTCAGTTTTCTGCATAGGAAATGTAAAAAAATTAAACCCATAAAACTACTGCTCAATTGGATTTTTTTGCAATTCCACCTCTGTTACAATTTTTTTCGTGTGGAATATTAAATGGTGCCATTAAAAAGTTCAATGTGTCCCACAAAAAAAAAATTATGGCTTCAGAAAGGCAGGGAGTAAAAAAATGAATCTGCGAAAACTATAAAATTGGCATGTCCTCAAAGGGTTTAAAAGCCACTGCGCCATCAAATTTTTTATACATTTTAAAGTTAAAAACTGCTCCAAAAATTGTCCCTTTTGGGGGGAAAGGCACAAAATCTGCAGCCAAAATACACACTGCCTGCAGTGTCGGACTGTGCTGTCTAGGGCTCACCAATAAAATTTATTTTGGAGGCCCACCATATGGATACATCCAAATATTAACTGCTCACACAGCAGCAAGACACTACAAGATAATTGGTTATGGAGTTCTTGCAGCAACTTTGAGAAGGCAGGTCTCTGGGAAAGGAGAATGCCGGCTGTCCTGCCTTTGTACCTAGAAGTCATCTTAGCCAAATGAAAGTGTCTAGAACAGTGATGGTGAACCTTTTAGAGTGCCCAAGCTGCAACCCAAAACCCACTTATTTATCACAAAGTGTCAACACGGCAATCCTGTCTACGCCCTGCGCTGATGAATGGCAGGAACAGTCTAAGGCATATTGGTACGCCTTAGACTTATTGCAGGGCATAGGTGCCCACAGAGAGGGCTCTGAGTGCTGCCTCTGGCACCCATGCCATAGGTTCACCAACACTGGTCAATAATAATAAACTGGGTAGTTTCATAAATATCTACTCAGTTTTTTATAGGCTGGTTGAAGTGCTGTACACTGCCTATCTATATGTAGTGCAGTAAGTCTACTGTTTTATTTACCACTTGTGCATGGATGGGGGGGACAAGGGACCCACCTTGTTCAGGGGCCCACTGGGCATTTCACCTGTCTCCCTGTGAGCCTGGCTACCTGTAAGGCTGGAAAATACGCTAATTGTACACTTATTAACTTCAGAAGCTTTGCAACAGTTTTTTTTGGGGGGAAAAATGGACAATTGCACAGTGTCCAATGCAACTGTGATGTTTAAACTATCACCCATCAGTAGATTTGGGTATTTTTATATAAATTGGGCAGCTAACTGGTTCCTGTGCATAAAATAAGAATATGTAACCAGCCTAATCCCTGTAACACACGCAATAAAGTACCTCAGCCCATCCTCTCCCTAATGATAAAACCTGTCTTTCTACCTAAATATATCTTCCTATAACACTATTCCTAAACTGCCTCCCTTGTGTGTATAATTGCTGCGTCTGTGAAAGACATGTCCTATCACATCAGTGGCTGAGCTCAGAATGGCGTGTCTGATAGGGATCGAACATAGTGCCTGATAGACCAGCGAATATCCTTCCTCCTGATTGGCTGTCAGACTGACTTTAAAGGGAATCTGTCAACCCATTTTTTGACCATTATCTACAGTAATACATGAGTAGTACTGCAGATATGGAGTCCAGATCACTATTTTTATTTTCCTACTGCCTCCTGTTCCCCAGTGCTCAGAGGTTCTTTGAAATACATTGTCAGGACTGCCGTGCATCTGCCCATGAGTCCTCTCCATTATGTAACAGCACAGCAGTCCAGACTGTGTATTTCAGTGAAGCTTTCAGCACTAACAACTGGAGAACCGGGGACAGTAGGAAAATGAAAAATAGTGATCTGGACTACGTATCTGCAGTACTATGCATCTATTACTGTAAAAGTTAGTCTAAAATCGGGGTGACAGATTTCCTTCCCTGTTTCCCTGACTAGGGTACTGAATTTGATATGTAAAATGGCAGGTGCCGTTTTGCACAATTCGTCTGAATCAAAATGCCAAAACTTTGGTTTCGGTTGGAAATAGAAGTTTTGGGAAATTTGTAACAACATTATTGTAGAATCGATTCGCTCATCTCTAACAGAGAAAGTTAATTGAACACATATAAAAAAATTAAAAAATTCCAAGCTGATATTAAATGTCGGCCTTTCCTTCAGAAATCTCCGATGCCCGTGCAATATAACATTTATTTCATATTTTCCATCTATTGTTATTTTTTCCTTTCTAATAGACAACACATAAAGCTCGGTCATATTGTGCCTCTTTCTATAGGAGCAATAGAAAAAAAATACTAATCACGGTTCATCCAATTATTCTGCCGCCTTATGGACAATGCATGAGGATGTCTGGAATTAAGAATTATTGGCGCCGAGTGCTTTCAATGGCTGAAATATTGTAAACTTCTTTCACCGGGGCCAGCAACGGTGTCAATGTACTTTGTGTGAAAAGTGCAAAAGAAGCATTAGTGTCTGACACAGCTACTTGAAATAAGTGAAATTAATGGAGCTCTATTCATGTAAGACAAGGCCACCAAACCCCTTTCATGCTGCTTACAGACGAAAAAAAAAAAGTCAATACGTTTTTATTGCTCGCAGCTGACCTACATTTTGCTCTACAAGTGCCAAGCCCACTAATTGGTTTCAGTTGTGAGAAAAGTTTGCCCCCGACCAAAACCTAGGGGTAGATCAATCAATCTCTCTTAGGGTAGCTTAGTGGTCTCCTGGCGATTGGAATAAAATACGTGTTAGGTGGGAAAATGATTGTAGTAGGCATAACTGTCACCCGGCGACATTAATATATCTAATGTGTTTTTGAGCAAAGAGTTAAAGCTGAGGATGCTTCTCGCTCCCTAGCTGCACAGCTCAGCAGTTTATGCCAGTGAGTCAACGAGATTTCCGTTTACAGTGTTATGGCAGAGAGTGGCGAGTCGATAAGCTACAAGCTTGAGGTCAGCGATCACATTTTTTTAGAACGGTTCGGACAAATCCAAGTCAAAATGTCCTCATTGTGCTCTATGACAAGCCAGCCTGGTAGAGGTTAATGTATTGTTGACGTGACCACTGGAAACAACCAGGACCACCTTAAGTGGTTCTTGATGACATATCTTTAGATTAGACCATCAATATCTTATTGAAGGGGGTCTGGCACCCAGCAGCCCCATCGTGCAGCTGTCTAGGGCAGCTGCCGGAAACTGTACAGGGGATGAAGCTGGAAGCAGAAATTTCCATACAATGTGTAGTGGAGATGCCTGGATACTGCAGCTCAGCTCCCACTGAAGTAATGGATGCCGACACCAGAGATCACACAATGAACAGAGACTTCTGCTTCCGGCTTTGTCCACTGTATAGTTTCCATTGTCGGCAGCTTCCCTGAACAGCAGATCAATGGGGGTGCTGGGTCTTGAACACACACTGATCTGATATTCATAGTTTATCCTGAGAATAGGCCATAAGTACCAGAACCACTGTGTAGTGAACGTGCATGAGTACTACAGCTTAGCTCCCACTGAAGTGATGGGTGCTGAGCTTCAGGATGCTGGCATCAGAGATCACACAATGAACAGAGACTTCTGCTTCTGGCTTCATCCACTGTTTAGTTTCCAGTGTCGGCAGCTTCCACGAGCAGCTGTTCAGTAGAGGTGCCGAGTGTTGGACCCCACTGATCTGGTATTGATGACCATTCCTGAAGATAGGAAAACTTACAGAAGGCTGATAAAGTAATAAAAAAAAACTTCCGGAGTCTTCTCCTATCTAGCACCGCCACTCTTCTCATCCGGGCTGCAGTCATGGCGTATTGTTTTGGCTGCTGTGGTGACATCCAGTATACTACTGCGGTCAATTACAGGCCTCAGCGAAGACGTGCCATACAGCACTCAGTACCAGTGATCAACTGCAGTGGTATACCAGATGTCACCTCTACAGCCAAAACAATAAAATCCAGCTGACAGGATAGAGTATCGGAGGGGGCTTGGGGAGGTTAGTTTAGGTTTCTTCATTATCTTGGAAGTCTCCCTGCAGTTTGCCCCAGAAACTTTCAACTCGGACAACCCCTTCAATCAGTAATTCTAATCACTGTCGATATTAAAGGGATATACAATTTTGGCAAATACATTTTATTCAGAGTTTGAATTTCTCATTGTTTTTAAGATGTCTATGAAGATCTCTATCCACTGGAGATCTTCAGTAGGATACCATTAGCTTTTACAGGGCGTAAAAATGTGTCCCACTCTTGTGATGGATACAAGTGCACAGAGGTTACAGTACAGTACAGTTACCCGGCTATGTCCTGTAACGAGCTTAGCTTCTATCCACTGGAGACAAACAGTAAAGATTTATATTGAATAGCAGCAAGCAGAGATCTTGAAAACTAAGAGGAATTTATACAGAAATGTATTAGAAATGTGTATAGATTTAATACAGAGAATAGCCTATATTTCCTGAAAGTGTAATACCCCTATAACATACATGATAAATATATTTAAAAAAATCCATGGACAACATTTTTTCTGTGGAAATCTTATTGGAAGCAAACGATTTTAGACTTTGACACATACTTGTGAAAGCAAATATAGACATGGCTATACAAATGAGGATTTTATCACTTAGTTTGACTTTTTAATCACAGTGGTCTAAAATTATATTCCTTGTCGCCTTATTGTGGATGACGTCATAGAAACATTGTAGATGATGACCCTGAAACGTTGTAGATGACCTAAAAACATTGTAGATGATGACCCAGAAACATTGTAGATGATGACCTGAAAGCATTGTAGATGATGACCTACAAACATTGTAGATGATGAACCAGAAACACTGTATATGATGACCCAAAAATACTGTAGATGATTTATAAACATTGTAGATAACCTATAAACATTGTAGATGATGACACAGAAACATTATGTATGATGACCCAGAAACATTGTAGATAACCCAGAAACATTTTAGATAACCTAGAAACATTGTAGATGATGTCGTAGAAGCATTTGGATGATGACCCAGAAACATTTTAGATAACCAATAAACATTGTAGATGATGACCTATGAAAATTGTAGATGATGACCCAGAAACATTGTAGATGACCTAGGAATGTTGTAGATGATGACCCAGAAACATTGTAGATGATGACCTACAAATATTGTAGATGATGACCCAGAAACATTGTAGATGACCTGCAGACATTGTAGATGATGACCCAGAAATATTGTAGATAACCCATAAACATTGTAGGTGATGACCCAGAAACATTGTAGATGATGACCCAGAAACAGTGTAGATAATTGACTGCAGATGAATACCCAGAAACATAATAGATATTTTAGATGATGGCTCATAAATCTTGTAGATATGTATAACAGGTGCATGGCACTGTGCGCCTCTAAAGTGGCTATTTTACATCACAGCCTTCCTTTGGAGGTCTGTAATAGGAAATCCTCCCTCCAATAGAAAGCTCAAATTGTATGTGAACAGAGCCCTACCTGAGATGAATCCTTTTTAAGAAGAAATAACATATCATAGAGAAGTCAGTATGGGCAAGGAAATTGACCATGACTATGAGTCATATCTTTAAAAATGTAACTTCCATAAGAAATCCAATTTTACTAATTTCTCTTTTGTTAACTTTTTTTGTTGAAAATAACTTTTTTTTTATTGCCAAGACCATACTTTTCTCAGCACATAAGCTTTCAGGAAATGCCACCAACTTTGATGCTAAATCTTGAGATGTGTATTTGGCCTTCTCATCAACATATGCTCTGACACATAATTACCAGCTGTTTTGTGCTATAAATTGTAGACAAAATCATCCTCCAGGGTGGCCGTAATGTGAGGACTCCAGTTAGAGTATACCGTAAGGCCCTCAGTTGCCATGGAAACAGGGGCAAGTTGTACAATGAAAACCTAGCATAAGTAAAAATATTAAGATTCTCTCCAACGCCGAGAGGATGAGGTCAACGCTGCTGTTCCACCACTTGCATTTATCATTACTGATCCAAGGGCATCGGGAAAAGAGAGAGTTCACATATAGTTTTCAAACTTTATATATCCCTTAAGACTTTAGTTGAAGTAAAAGAGATGAAAAGTTCTTCATTAGATTTCGCAGACTTTGTATATCCTATGTGTAGTGCTACTCAAATTTCAGATTTTTATATTGTTTTTGAATCTTTTCTGTTTTTTTTTGTGTATTTGTAGAATTGGTGGAAAATGTCTTCTGTGGTGTTAAGTCATCTACATTTAATTCAATGGTATAAATTAACATTTTTTTTGGCACTTACGATTCTCCCATTTCTCCTTGTACATAGGAGACTTGGGAATCTTGACAAATTTTGAACAGTTTAAATGCTCCTTAGAAGTCATCAGTTTGTATTCTTCAGGGGGTCCTGAAATCAGGCTTTATGTACAGGAAATGTCAGTCTCCCGCTTTCTAGTTTCTTGGGTTTTCTGCTCAAAAAGTCAGTAAGGAAATTTGGCTGATTTATTAAAAAAAAAAAAAAGGAAACGTAAAAGGGTAGGCTTTTATGGAAAATGTGGATATAAGAGGGAAAAAATAATAAAAATATATCATTATATTCAATTGATTTTTTCTTTAAGAAAAGAAATCCTACAATCTAAAATTAAAGGAAAAATTCTAGTAAAAATATATATTTTTGTATTTTCTTTATGAGGGTTTTTACTATTGCAAGTAAATTATACATGCTTTACTATGAAGATATATAGATATAGGTAACTATATTTTAAAAATTATTTTTTTTGTTTTATCAGTATATAATATTTATATTGTGATAAAATTACTGCACACGAAGAATCTCAAGGTTACAATTTTTTTTTTTATATTATATGCTATGGCGATTTATTGCAATAAATTCACACACATGTATAAATCCAGCATTTGCATTTATTATGAAATTAGTTATTCACAACTCATTATGCTCATGTGTTATGTTTTATCTGAAACTATTTTCCTGCATTTTGCTTTTCTTGTGGCTGTTTTTGTTGGCATTTCTTGTTTTGACCAAAAATGCTGCTGCCAGAGGCTACTGTAGTGAAATATATAAAATAGTACATTAAAGGAGGTGCTACCACGGCCATTGTGACAATTTTATGGTGTCAAAAAGTCAGGAATTCAGGAATTTTTGTGCAAGCATCCTTTCCATAAAATGTAGTTTTTATCAGTGGGGGCTTATCTGGAGGGTGGAGTTTTGAAAAATGTGATTTGGCAGTTATGGTATTTTATGTGGGTTAGGTGTTTTTTGTCGGTTAGTGTTTTTTTTTTTCAAATCGTGCATTTTGGGTATGACATTAACACATAGTCTATTCTATAGGACTTCAAAAACTATCAGAGAAAGTGACCGTACAAAAAAAAAATCCCCACCAAAAATTCTGTTTTTAAAGGCAGATTTTGAACCTAAGTAAGAAGTGGATCCAGCAGAAATAGAACATAGTAGCCCTTATTTTTAAATCTATTCCTGTTTTTGGATAAAAAAAAAACACCAAAAAAAGCCACAAAAGTGGCACGTGTTATTCCAGCCTTGAAGTTGATGCAGTCTTTTGTGACGCTTTTATTGCTTTTTTGGTGCAGTTATTTGTGTCTTTTTAATTGCTGTTTTTGGAGCAGTCAACACAAGAGAGGATATGAAATAAAGATGTCTTTCCTTTATATTATATATTTTTTCTTTTGGCTCCACTCCCAACATTGATTTCAAAAACTCCATCAAAAACAACATCAAAAACTGCACATGTGAATCCAGCCTAAATAATGAGTGATCCACTAAATCAATGCACTCGGTATTGGCTCGGTATCAGCATCTCCTGGCTGGAAATACATACAGCGTACAATAAGACTACCTCGTCCACGTTATTATTTTCATTCTTTTTTTTTCCTGTTCACGTGTTAATTCTACAGCCAGCCTTTAAAAACATACTACTGCACTAACATGTCATTTTCATGGATTGCACTGAGTATTAAAGCCCTTTCATTTACAAGGTGAGATAGGAGTCATATTACATAATCTGCTGCAATTTATGAGAATAAGAAATATCACTTTATGTTTCTGGGCATTAATTAGTTGAAATTACTGGAAACAATCAGGAAATTGATGTCAATTGCTCCTGTTGCCAGAGAAACTGGACAGTTTAAGACCTTCCTTATGGTAATCATCATAATTATCATTCATTACCAGTAGGTTTGGTTATGACTTAACTCCGACATGGCCGGATAATGTAATAAATTAGGGTATTTATTCAAGAAATTAGGAGAATAAGAGGTGTCCAAATATTTTTTTTATTTTTATTGAAGGAATTCCTGATAAAGAATCATTCCCCAGCTTTAAAATATATAGTCGAGCCATAGTAATCAGCGTTAATAAAATAGTCTAAGAATAAAAGTACTCTAACTTTTAAGACTATGTTGTTTTTGGATTTAGAATTTTGTTTTGATTTATTATGTAATATTTATAGAAATCGGAGCTGCAGTTTTCAGAAATCCTCGCAGAATTAATGATAAGATTCTGGCTACCTGCAGCCACCACTAGGGGGAGCTCAGCAGTGTATTGTATACTTTGTTATTATTGAGTTCCATGTATAAACAGTGTAGTAAGCGCCTAATCGCCTCCTAGTGGTGGCCCCGAAAACCAAAATGGACATTCATAATAGCGCGCAATGGGCAGGCATTAGGACAAACATTTCGATATTTTCTTTATAGCTTACACCTGCCTACAGCTCTCCGGATCAGAGTTCCCACCTCCTATTAATACTGCAGATGCCATGGACAATAGTGACCTCGGCATCTGAGCAGTTGAATAAAGTGAAGGGGGGTCCACCTGTAACCCAATTGCCCCCTGTGATGCAATCGCAAGACAATGAACAGTTGTTAGTACTTATCTTTTACTCCCATAATAGGATAACGGGGAATGTCCCTGGTGGAGCTAAAAAATAAATTAAAAAAAGCGTAAGAAATAGTTTTTAAAAATGTAACAAGCAAAAAGATAAAACATAAAAAAATAAACATAATTTATCTACTGTTAAAAAAGTTGTTTATTCCCTAAAAGAGCTCAATACACTTTACTAAGCGTTGGTGCGGCCTCGTCTGGAATATGCAGTTCAGTTCTGGGCACCAGTCCATAGAAAGGACGCACGGCAGCTGGAAAAAGTACAGAAGAGAGCGACTAAACTGATAAGGGGCATGGAGGGTCCTAATTATCAAGATATGTATGTATTTAGTCTTGAGAAGAGACGTCTAAGGGGGAACATGATTAACTATACAAATATATAAATGGGCCATACAAAAAATACGGTGAAAAACTGTTCCAAGTAAAATGCCCTCAAAAGACAAGGGGGCACTGCCTCCGACTGGAGAAGAAAAAGTTCAGTCTCCAGAAGTGTCAAAGCTTCTTTACTGTAAGAACTGTGAATCTGTGGAATAGACTTCCTCAGGACGTGGTCACAGCAGGAACAGTGGACAGTTTCAAAAAGGGTTTAGATGAAGTAAATGACATTAATGCTTATGAAAATGCGTAGAAATCTGAGTCTCACTTTTTTCTGGAATTCACATCCCCACCTATCCCTTAGTTGAACTTGATGGAGGTATGTCTTTTTTCAACCGTATCAACTATGTAACTACTGTATGTAACTATATATAAACAGCAGCTATTCCCCCCCCTTAGGCCTCATGCACATGGCCGTTGCCGTATTGCCGTATTGTGGCCCGCATACAGCAGGTCCGCAATACACGTACACCGATCACAGATGCGGACCCATTCACTTGAACGGAAGCACGAATCGGAAGCCCACAGAAGCACTACGGAGCACTTCTGTGGTGTTTCTGTCCGTGCCTCAGCATCGCAAAAAAATAGAACATGTTCTATTTTTTTTACGGTGCGGACAGATCACGGACCTATTTAAGTTGAATGGGTTTCGTTCCGTCCCGCCCGCCGCACTGATGTTCCCCGTGCATTGCACGGAACAGCCGCACAACAGCCATGTGCATGAGGCCTTAGAGAGATTTGTCAATGATAAAAGAAAAAAAGTTTTAGGTATCGGAATATGGCAACAGAAACCCAATATTTTTTAAATGGTGTTTAATTTTTTAAAAGTAATAAAACATAAGAAAAAGTATATAAATTTGGTATTGGGCTACTGACCCACAGAATAAAGTTACCATTCCATTTTTACTGTTTTTTCACAGTTAAGGGTCCATTCACATGTCCATATGTCCAAATTGCGGATCTGCAAAACACGGATACCGGCAATGTGCGTTCCGCATTTTGCGGACCGCACATCGCCGGCACTCTCATAGAAAATGCCTTTTATTGTCTGCAATTTCGGACAAGAATAGGACATGTTTTTTTTTTGCAAAACGGAAGTGCAGATCCGCAAATGCAGATGCGGACAGTACATTCCGACCCCATTGAAAATGAATTGCGAAACGGATGTGGACCCATTTTGCGGACGTGTGAATGGACCCTTAGGCCCCTTTCACACGGGCGAGATTTCCGCGCGGGTGCGATGCGTGAGTTGAACGCATTGCACCCGCACTGAATCCTGACCCATTCATTTCTACGGGGCTGTTCACATGAGCGGTGATTTTCACGCATCACTTATGCGTTGCGTGAAAATCGCAGCATGTTCTATTTTCAGCGTTTTTCACGTAACGCAGGCCCCATAGAAATGAATGGGGTTGCGTGAAAATCGCAAGCATCCGCAAGCAAGTGCGGATGCGGTGCGATTTCCACACATGGGTTCTAGGTGACAGTCTATTCACTGTATTATTTTCCCTTATAACATGGTTATAAGGGAAAATAATAGCATTCTGACTACAGAATGCTTAGTATAATAGTGCTGGAAGGGTTAAAAAAAATAAAAAAAGTTAACTCACCTTATCCCCATGATCGCCTAGTTCCCGGTCGGTCTGTTCTTTAGCTGTGGCTAAAGGACCTGTGGTGATGTCAGATCACATGCTCCATCACCATGGTGATGGACCATGTGATTGGAGCATGTGATCTGACATCACCAAAGGTCATTCAGTCCACAGCTAAAGAACAGACCGGGATCTACACGATCATGGGGATAAGGTGAGTTAACTTTTTTATTATTTTTAACCCTTCCAGCGCTATTATACTAAGCATTCTGTATTCAGAATGCTATTATTTTCCCTTATAACCATGTTATAAGGGAAAATAATACAATCTTCAGAACATCAATCCCAAGCCCGAACTTCTGTGAAGAAGTTCGGGTTTGGGTACCAAACATGCGCGATTTTTCTCACGCGAGTGCAAAACGCATTACAATGTTTTGCACTCGCGCGGAAAAATCGCGGGTGTTTCCGCAACGCACCCGCACATTTTTCCGCAACGCCCGTGTGAAACCAGCCTTACTGTGTTTGTCTTTTTTACAGTGAATGCCATACAATCAAAACCCAAAAAACAATAGTGGAATTGTTGCCTTGGACAATGAATAAAACATTTTAAGAAAGTTTTTCAGGTTATAAGACTTATATCCATTGTTTTTTTTTCTTTTCCACAGGACTTCAAAACCATCTTTACACCCATCCTGCTCTTTGACAAGTATGGCCGCACATACTCCAAAGCTGGACAAGCCGTATAATGCTTTGTGCTTACAATGAAGTCATACGGGAAAATGCACAAGTTACTACCAAAGAAGCAGCAATATTTTCTATACCATACCTGTATTATCAATGAATACTTTCAATCCAAAAATTAAAAAAGATGACGTGCATCCAAAAACTCCAATAAACCTTTTTGTGTTTGAAGCTTTTTAGTATTACAACAAGGGTACAATCCAGTGTATTATAGTAACTTTTTCCTGTGCTTTAGAGCTTCTATACACATAAAAGTGGTCTGGCATTTTTATACTTGTGCACGTGTATATGCATTTTTAGAGCATTTTCTTCAATGGCATTTATTTGATCAGGGTAGGGAAAAATGCTGTGATTTTTTTTTTTAAATGCTATGAACACTAAAAAGCACCGAAATAGAAAAAAAGCCACTGTTAAAAATCTCATGTTTGTACTGCATGTCATAATTCCCATAGACTTACTTGCAGGGAAAAAAAAAAAAAAAAAAAGTGTAAAACGGAAAAAGTTTGCAAAAACACCCCCCAAAAACATGTGTAAAGCTAGGGCTCTATAGCGACACTGGTCGCGTGATAGATGTCGCGAAGTAGTGCTGATCCCATAGAAATGGGAGTTGCAAAAAAAACCCGAAAACTGCTGAATTTTTTGCGAGTTGTGCTGCAATCCGATTCATTTTTTGGGATCAACGCTAGGCTGAGATCCTGGCCGAGACCAACGTCGCCATGTAGCCCTAGCCTAAATCCAGGGTAAGGGGATGTTTAATAAAATTCCCTTAATGTTTTGGTTGTTTTTGAATTTGCCCAAATTTATCATCATGATGTGAGCACACTACTGTGTTGGTTTAGACTGTGTCATATATTTATCCTCAGGATAGGCCACCAATATCTGATCAGTGGGGGTCTGACACCCAGCACCATTGCTGATTCGCTGTTCTCGAGTAGCCCCGGCAGCACAAATTGGCACCAGAACTACATATTCATTGTGTAGCGGACGGAGGTCGGATCAGATATTGATGGCCTATCCTGAGAATTAGGCTAGGTCTACATGACGACATTTGTCGCGCGACATTTTGTTGCACTAATGTCGTGCGACAATTTTTATAATGGCAGTCTATGGTGTCGCACTGCAACATGTGACATGCTGCGACGCGACAGTCGCAGAAAATCTATTCGAGATGGATTTTTCTGCGACTGTCGCGTCGCAGTCGCAGCATGTCACATGTTGCAGTGCGACACCATAGACTGCCATTATAAAAATTGTTGCGCGACATTAGTGCAACAAAATGTCGCGCGACAACTGTTGCGCCCTATCTGTCGCGTGACTTTTTGTCGCGCGACAAATGTCGTCGTGTAGACCTAGCCTAAGCCATCAGTATAAAAATACTGGAAAACCCCTTTAAGGTTGAATAGCCTTTCGAGTGAAGTGTCCACACCCTTCCCCTCCAGGATTCTAAAGTAGTATTTTTGCTGCAATGGCTGGTTTTAAGGGGTACTACTATTTCACAAATTATTACTCCAGTTTCAACAAAATATGATTTGCATAATGAAAAGGTATACAGTTTTTCATATTGATTCCTCTTAAAGGGGTTGTCCAGTATTTATTTTTTAAATCCCATCCCCACCCAGGGGGACCTGTGAGGAGAGCTATACTTTCCTTTTCCCTGCCACTCTGTTCTGTGACCTTGACTTCCTGGTTGTCTTCACTTGACTTCCTATCCCCACCTGTAAACTTCCTGCTCGGATGAGGTGACATGCGCCACTGCATCCAATGACTGTCCTCGGCGGGGACATATCCTCAAGCGGTACATCACTGCTGGGTCACGTGCCTCTTGGGGAGCATCACTGCTGAGGCCAGTCATTGGCTGCAGTGGCACATGTGACCTTGTCTGTACAGGAAGTTTACACTCAAGGCCTGGAATTCTGGTGGAGACAGCCACGAGATGTTCCATGGGTCCTGCTGGATGGGAAGAAATTAAAGAAAAATTTCTGTACAACCCCTTTAAGATCAGATTTATTTTCTGGGGATTAAAATCTTTACTGGTCATCAGATGATCACATAAAGCTCTGATACACAAATATACCACATATTTATTGCTGAAATGTCTGTCCCATCCAGAAATGTCTTCAACAAATCATTCTCCAAACCTCAGACCAGATTTGTCTCCCACTGCTCTGTTGCAATTAGAAGCAAGGAACTCAGCCTCACCCTTTTTATAAAGAGTCCCTTTATTTTTGACCATTGTAATGTGGTCAGTGCCACTTGATACGCAGTACTTTCTAAATGATTTTGTTTATCAATCAACATACCATGTTGATGGTCTCCATGTTCTCCATCCATTTAAAGCGTATTGGTTTATGCAGACACAGAAGAAATTACATTATTCTTGCAACAAGCTAAAATGTCACTGAAGGGCTGGCATTGTTCTAAAAAAAAAAAAAAACATTAATTGCCCGCACAGTCCCTGCTGTTACCGCTCCACTGTCCCCGTGCTCCCAGTAGAAATTTCCAGCACTCCAATCGCTGTTCTCAGCGGTCATGTAAGCAATGATCTACCAGACTACCTCAGATGACCACTGAGGCCAGTGAATGGCTGCAGTGATCACATAGAGTGATATGACTGCTGCAGTCCCGGAAAGAAAGACAACAGGTACCGCCAAAATGGTGCAACTGGAACGGTGGTGAGCATTTAAAGCATTTCCGGCCTTCTGTAAAAATTTTGTGGGTCTCGTAAAATCTGGTTGTCTGGCATAGGAGCTCAAACCCAGCCTGTCCTATGTGCCAGGAAAAAATGTACTCACCTGTCCACATCCTGACCTTTCCAGCATCGCAGCTCCTTTCCTAGCAACTCCACATCCCCGACGGACTGGAAGTGGTTTAAACACTTGATCGCTGCAGCCAATCACTGTCCTCAGTGGCCCCATGTCCTGGAATCGCATATCACTACTAGACCAGTGATTGGCTGTAGCAGTGATGAGACCAAGCCACTTCCACTCCATTAAGGGAAAGAATCAGCTAGGAAGGGAACCCATGTCCTGGAACGGTGGTCGTGTGGACAGGGGAATGCATTTTTTCTCTCTTTGGCACACAGGGATTTCTAGGCCTCGGACAACCCCTTTAAGTACGTGGTATTTCTTCACTGTTTCTTCTCTGTGGGGTTATCACACAAAACACATAATACTGTAAGTGTTAATTTTGTGATCGTCTGCTGTGTATGTAAATTACTGGATCATTTGAGGTATTATCTATCAGCCTGTTTTTCTAGTTCTATTAAATTAATTGTTAACCACACAATCTTAAGTACTATGAAAATGTCAAAGATTTAGAGAATAAAGTCATGTTTATAAACTGGAAATATAAGAACAATCTTTCACTGGATACAATGAAAATTAAAGGAGTTGGGCAAAATTAGGGAAAATATGGCCACTTTCCATCAGAAACAGCGCCACACCTGTCCGTCGATTGTCTCTGGTACTGAAAAAACAACCAAAGTGATTCTATAACCAGATAAACATGGGTCCTATTATTTAAACAACACTAAACAAAATAAAAAAAGACCCTAAAATGTTGTCATTTATTATAATCCTCTACAAAGACCCCTCGATCAGGTTATATACATAAAAATACATATCCCAGTCAGTGACGAAGAAAATAAATATGGTTACACCATAGGGGAAGGTAGTTAGGCAGAGGAGGGGGAGTATTGGAAGGGTGGGGATATCTTTCCCTGGATACACCCTATTGCTCACCCCTAAAGCCTAGAGGAATCTCCTAATGGTGGAAACCCTCCACCCTCGTGCCTACCCTAAATACCCTAAACAGACCCTAATATAGGGGTAGAGGCAAACCCCTATATTAGGGTCTGTTTAGGGTATTTAGGGTAGGCACGAGGACAGAAGGTTTCCACCATTAGGAGATTCCTCTGGGCTTTAGGTGTGAGCAATAGGGTGTATCTCTGTTACTGAAACTCAACCTCATTGAAGGGAAAAGGGCTCAGCTCTCCTTGAATTACATGGAGCTAAGATGTAATGCCAAATACAACCCATAGACAAGTGTGGCGCTGTTTCTAGAAGAAATAGGCCATGCTTTTCTAATCCTGTACATCAACTTTAAATACTAATTGTGCCAGAAAATCTTCCTTATACCAGTCCAACAGAAGCTCCTTGTTACCCATCTGGCCCAGTTCTAGCCCTGTTTCCTGGTGAGTGGCTGAGGTCCTTGCTGATCATCACACTTCTTCTCCACTGCCCCAGCTCCTGTCTACTGCTGTAGCCATGCTCTGACTGCAGCTCTCTAGTCCTGACAGCACAGTGATGTCTTCAAGCTTTCCCTGCTGTCTTCAAGATGACTTCAAGCTTTCCCTGCTGGTTGATGTTCATACCTTCTCATGACTTTCCTTCCTTGTTTTGTTCCTGGTTTTCACTCTTCATCTACCGTAATCCTCACCCCGGCCTTATTTCTGGATATTGCTTCTGTCTCACCCTTGGAATTGTTCTTATGATACCTGTACTGCCAGCTCTAACCTTTGGCTTCCTTCCTGACTATACCCCCACCTTGTTTTCTGGCTTGTCGCATTCTGGCTACTGTTCTTGTGATGACCCTTGGCTCCTTTCCTGACTATGCCACTTCTTCTTCAGCGTTACTGCTGCCTATCCATGATTATTCTGGGGACCGGACAACCTGAGTATCTTCCTGCAGAAAAGTCCATACCTCTCTGTGAGGGTTAAGGTTGAAAACCAGAGGAAACCTGAGGCTCTACATCCCAGTCTAACTAGTGGCAACCTTACTTAAGGGTTCTACCACTAATATAAATGTAACCTGCCCAACTGATATTGCTGTTATATTACTTTCTCCAAATACCACCATTTATCAAAGCTTCCTTGGGCAACTTTGGAACAGCAGCAGCAATGGACTGGAGGAGGTATTGCTTCTTTTATGTTTTAAAGTCTCTCTTCACCCCACTGCCACCATTTTTTTTTTGTCTTGCAGGAAAACCCCTTTAGCATAGATACTATTCAGCAGGATTTGTGTGATGTCATCAGAGCAGGCTTATAGGGAGTCATTTACGAACAGATATACGCCACTGTCACACGCCATGTTGCAGCAGAACCTGCAAGTTCTTCCCCAGTCATGCCAGCTCATGCCGTCTGGTTTAGGCATAGAAAATGGTCTAAATTTAAGACAGCTAGGAAGCTGTCTTACATTTAGAATCGGCAGTGGATGCGCTGAAGATATGGAGAGACCAGCGCCTCTAAATGACTTTGGCAATCCACCACCAGCGCAGGGCCTTATTAAGACCGGCATCTAAAATGGCAGTTTAAATAAATGTGTTCCATAGTTGTGAAGACCAAAAGTAGCTTTGTACAAAGAAGTATGTTTCCATGTTCATCTGTAGAAGGGGCTGTGCCCCGATACCTGCTATTTTAAAGAATAAACGTACTTTGGATTCAAGTCGGCCAGCGCTCGTGTCCTGGTATTTCATTGCTGGTCACCCTGCAAGTTTGTGTCTACACATGTGACTGACGTCTACTCCACCTACTGTGACGGGATCTAGATGCATGCAGCTAATCCAGCCAAAACAGATTCAAATTGCTGCCATAGTTGTTGTGACGCCTTACAACACATGGTGAGGGCTCATCTATCAGTAGTGTTCAATCTTATTATTGGTCTCTATGTTACTACTCTATATAGCTCTTTGTGCGGTTCTTTTTGTGTTTTGTCAAGCAGAATCCCTCCCATAATGGACGTGCTGTGGGCTTGCATGTACAAGGGATTCTACCCCTAGCAATTGGTAGGAGGCCCAGTGGTAGTTACAACAGGAGAAAAGGATCATTATATGGCAGCCATGAAGATGAATGGCCATCCACGTAACACATGGACGGCTCAAGTACGCGAGAACGACAGGTCTTTTTTTCCGGCAAATAGATGGGGATCCCGAGTGAGGAACCCCACTCTATTATGTCCATATGCCCTTTTAGTGGCCAAATGGCAGAGAAAAGAAAACAAGAAAAGTAAGTACTAAGGTAGGCACACTACAGTAGGCTTGTCAGAAATGTGTAGGTCCCTTCTAGGATAGGGTGTCTGTTTCACAGGTAGAAGAAATAATCACTTGCAGATTTTTAGGTGTAATACTCAGTGCATCTAATACAGTATTCCTCAACTCCTCAGAACCCACCTGCAAGTCCTGATTTCAGAATATCCCACAGAATGAATACCTGAGGTAAGTCCTTAGGCATTGAAACTAATAATATCACCTGCTCAATACTAAGGAAATTCTGAAAACATGAATAGCAGGTGGGGATTAAGGACTGGAGTTGAGGAACATTGATCTAAAGTTGCAAAGTTGCAATGTAATGAGTCTCATTCCGACAATGCGTTTTGGGGCCCACAGGGCCTCTTTTTCAAGTAAGTTTTGGGTACCTGAAAAGGGCCCCCATGAGCCCAGAAATAAGTTCTGGGTGTCACGAATCAGTGGGTATGAACTTATTGTGCCACGAGTCCCACCTCCTCTAAGGGCGTTGTCTTTGTAGTACCGCTGAATGTGGGGATAGACTTTCCTGAGGGAAACGTCGCTACCTCTTGAGGAGGATAGGCACACAAGGCAGTTGGACCAGGAGGTTCCAGGGAAAGGTACCAGAAGTACAGGAGTAGTCAGGCAGGTGGAGTTGTTACCAGGAGCAACAGTCCAGGATCGAAGGATGAGGCAGAGGTGTAGTCAGACAGGCGAAAGGTCAGGGCAGGCGGCACAGGTACAAGTCCGGCAATCCTGATCGGCAACAGGAGAGTCAAGGCTAACAGGCAGGGATCAAACAGGTAGCAGAATTCAGGAACACAAGTACGAGTCAGGAACACAAGTGGTTATGAGGAACCTAAGCAGGAGACAAGGACCTTGTCGCTGAGGCATCTGGGAAGGGGGCTGAGCCAATTATATATGCACAGGAGGGCTAGGATAGGTCAGCGAGGTCACACAACCTAAGCCACAAAGTCCAGGAAGTGACGCTCGCCGGCACTTAAGGAAGTGCAGCAGGAACAAATCGCAAGCATGCTGTGGCCAGGGCTGAGAGCAAACTGTGGAGCGGATCCAGAACAACAGCACCCACACAGACAGAGCCCAAGACTGCAGCGGTGAAATGGTAAGCACCGGCCGCAGATCACCGCTGAACACGGCACCTGGAACCGCGGCGGTAAGCAGGGGAACAGCAGTGCATGTGGATTTCATGGGAGAATACCACAGAGGAAGCCACTGCTGTCCAAAAAAAACATTGATGCACGTTTACAGTTTGCACAAGAGCACCTGGATGTTCCACAGCAGTACTGGCAAAATATTCTGTGGACAGATGAAAAAAGAAACACACAACACTGTGTGTGGAGAAAAAGAGGCACAGCACACCAACATCAAAACCTCATCCCAACTGTGAAGTATGGTGGTGAGGGCATCATGGTTTGGGGCTGCTTTTCTGCATCAGGGCCTGGACGGATTGCTATCATCGAAGGAAAAATTAATTCCCAAGTTTATCAAGACATTTTGCAGGAGAATTTAAGGGCATCTGTCCACCAGCTGAAGCTCAACAGAAAATGGGTGTTGCAACAGGACAACGACCCAAAGCATAGAAGTAAATCAACAACAGAATTGCTTAAAAAGAAGAGTGGAGTGGCGCAGTCAGAGTCCTGACCTCAACCCGATTGAGATGCTGTGGCATGACCTTAAGAAAACGATTCACACCAGACATCCCAAGAAAATTGCTGAACTGAAACAGTTCTGTAAAGAGGAATGGTCAAGAATTACTCCTGACCGTTGTGCACGTCTGATCTGCAACTACAGGAAACGTTTGGTTGAAGTTATTGCTGCCAAAGGAGGTTCAACCAGTTATTAAATCCAAGGGTTCACATACTTTTCCACCTGCACTGTGAATGTTTACATGGTGTGTTCAATAAAAACATGGTAACATTTAATTCTTTGTGTGTTATTAGTTTAAGCAGACTGTGATTGTCTATTGTTGTGACTTAGATGAAGATCAGGTATACAAAAATGGGGTTTTGGCAGCACTACTGATCCCAGTTTCGGGGAAGACATTAAAGGTACCTTCATAGGTGGTGGTGCACACAGGTGGGGATCCTGGCCAAAGGTCCCAACGTCTTAATATAATATAATGATCTGCAGCACTCGCCAGTGTTGAAAATGAAGATGGTTGTTTATTGACAAAACAGCATGGTTAAAAGATAAGAAGCTCATTTATACATAAGAAGAAGTATCGATTTCGGATTCCTCATAGAAAGAACCATGCTGTTTTGTGAATAAACCACCTTTTTAATTTTCAACCCTGGCAAGTGCTGCCGATCATTATATTATATTTAGATGAAGATCAGATCACATTTTATGACCAATTTGTGCAGAAATCCATATCATTCCAAAGGGTTCACATACTTTTTCTTGCAACTGTATATTTTAATGGGGTTGTCTAGAGCAGTGTTTCCCAACCAGTGTGCCTCCAGCTGTTGCAAAACTACAACTCCCAGCATGCCCGCACAGCCAAAGGCTGTCAAGGCATGCTGGGAGTTGTAGTTTTGCAACAGCTGGAGGCACACTGGTTGGGAAACACTGGTCTAGAGGTATATATATATTTTTTTATATGATTCACAGTGGGTTAAAAATCTAAAAATATTTTACTGACCTCCACCGATTTTCCACCACGGCCATTTCAACGCTTATCTCCACTTCCTGTCTTGACACATTGGAAATGCCAGAAAAGGCCCACTCAGCTGAAATCTACGATTACAAAACAGATATTGATTGGCTGATCACACCTTTGCTGGTATTTCTGCCGTGTTGTGCCAGAAGGTGGGAAGAAGCAAGGACTGGGGTAGCATCAGAGCAGTAGCATCGCGGGATTGGTGGATGTAAGTATGTGACCATTATTTTTTTATTTTTAACTCCCTGTAACCATATATAAAAATGTAATAACACTGGACAACCCCTTTAATAGCATTTTGTGCATAGAATTCTGTTTCGAAATGATGGTTTCTAATTCCGCGAGAGTCTTATTCTGTATTTCAGATAGGTCATTCTGCCCAATTTAATTTGCAGTATAAAAAAAAATCTAACTTTATTGAACGGCCGGTCTTCTTGCTATAAAAGATGAGGAATGTATGTGGCATTTTAAAAAATCCTGAGAAAAGTAGTAGCCGGAGAATGGCATTAAATCTTCAAAAGAAAGTCTGTTGTCCTTTTGCTCTTGTCACAGTTTTATGAATGTAACATTTTGAAAAGTTTGTCTTTCTGGGCCGCAACAGGAAATTAATTTCATCTAATACTGGAAAGTAAGAAACAGGCCCTTGTGGACTCAGATTTAATTTCGCCAAATAAATGTGAGTGCTTTTTTTCAGGATAGCGGACAGGGCTGTAAAGGGGTTTCGTACACAAAACTGTTGATGAATAAAAAGGCAGCAGTAATTTTCAGCCCTGAGTGCTGTCTATTTGATTGCCGGAGCCTGAGAGTAGTTCATTGCTTTACAATAATTCACTGGGTGACGCTTTTTACTTCAGAACTACAATATCCCATCAGTCCGATTAAAAAGAGCAAAAAGCCTTTATCTGATTAATCCGGTTTTGTTTCTAAAAAGTATAAAATCAAATCAGAAAGAAAAACAAACCTCATGTTCACAGATGGCTGGAGACCTTGGAGACCTTCGTTTGTCAGTGTAACCCAATGAACACTTTTTATCTAAATAGATCTAAAATAATCAATTACATAATAGATTTATATAAAAATACCCTTTTTTTTTTCAAATACAAAGCAACCGATTTCCTGCTTTTCTTCACACAGCCATAAAGGTAAAAATACAAATTCTGGCTAGATGCAGTCACCACTAGGGGGAGCTCAATGGCACTTCCCATTGAAATCAGTATTAAACTCCAATAGTCCCCCTAGTGGTTGCTGCTAACATTCAACTTTATGGATGTGTAATGTGAAGTGAAATGAGATAAGTGAATCTCACAACATTCGATTTATGTTCAATTTGGCCAAATTGGTCTACGGATTCGATTTGATTCTACCCAAACCATGTTCTCCAATTGGCTTGAAAATTTGGGGACTCTCTGAGGTCTCCTAGGACTTATATTTATTTTATTTATTCTTATATTTATTTTATTTATGCATTTTATACAGTATATTTATCTTATTTCTTACTTTGTTTTAATTTCTTTTCATTAATTTTCTCTCCCTGTCACACTCCAAAATGCTTCCAAGTTAGGCTACTTGACACTTGCGTTTTTGCCTGATCTGGCAGGGATCAGCAAAAACGCTTCTGGTTGTATTATCTTTAACATAGCATTGACGGATTTGTCATGAACTCCATCGAAAGTCAATGCAGGACGGATCCGTTTTCTATTGTGTTTTGCTCCGCATCCCATGACGGAAATGGCAACGCAACCAAACGGAACGGAGTGCATTTTGGAGCATTCCGTTCTGTTCAGTTACGTTTTGTCCACATTGACAATGAATAGGGACAAAATGGAAGCGTTTTTGTTCAGTTTTGAGATCCTATGTAAGCGCAAGTGTGAAAGTAGCCTTAAATCACCAAAAAGTCAAATTCAAATCCACCTTGAATTTTTACTAAATTTGTGTCAAATCCCAATTAGTTTAGAATCGGTTCACTCATCTCTAGTCATACATTTATGAGGGTACTGTAATCTGAAATCTCAGATCCCAGCCGTTAAACCCCTGAGATGTTACAAGCACTATTGACCCCTTTGTGACCCCACACTCAGTTTTGACATTGTGACTGCCAGACCTGGGGTCTTTATAGTGACAGCCCAGGACAAAGCATTTTTTGTATCATATTTATAATGGAAACCACAACACTGTGCCGGATCCATTGCCTAGCACCAGTGATGTCCGACAGGCCCCGCTGCCTTATGGGTTCTGTTGGGCTCCATTATTTTGATGGAAAAATAGTGCTGAGCAGAAATAATGGCAGATCTGAACACATCCTTGCTATATAGTAAAAAATAGCATTGAAAACAAAAGATAAAAAAAACTGTAAAAAAAATGATAAAAGAACAACAACAGTGATCATTCTGTATATAAATGAAATGCAAAATTATATGTTGCCATTAAAAAAAAGACTGTTAACTAAACTTATGGATGGCGCTCAACAAAAGAAAAACCTTTAAAAATAAAATGGCTATCTGCCTCTTTTAATAAAATTACTAAGGTTGTGTGGGGTAGGGAATCCACACTATACATACATGCCTACATTAACCCCCATAGAACATGGGATATCTTTTGATAGTAGGCTTTATTGTGCTGAAACTCCTCTACCATTCTGAGTGCACGTGGGCCCTAAATCTTTTCACCAACAGCACTCAAAGAGGTAAAAATGGACAATGCACTATGATACCAACCTACAATACTGATCACCTGAGCCTAAATATTGGCCCACTTGAATCAACTGGCTATTGGTTAGCTACCGTACATACACACTCGTGCTGCCCTATAGTGGATACTTATCCATCCCCCAACATTCGCCCTATGAGCTATAGTTAGAGCTTTGTTCACTATCTAGTATCTGGCTCAGATTTGTAAACTGATAGGCGTTAACCTTCACATAATTTTTTCAGTAAAAAAATACAACTCGAAACACGAAACGTCATGTGGCCACCGTACATCAATGAAAAAATAAAAGGCTATGTTCAGAAATTCAGTGCGTTTTCCATTAAAAAATCTGCAGTAAAAAAGCATTTAAAGGCGTTTGTCTCATCTGAGACATTGGTGGCATATCACTAGGATATGCCACCAATGTCACATAGGTGCAGGTCCAACTTTTGGGACCAACTCCTATCTCCAGAATAGAGCCGCTGAAGTGACCGGGGATCAGCCACCCTCCAATTCTAAGATAGTCGAGAATTGTCACTACCAGAGCTTTGAGACGTTCTCACAGCTCTGTTTCCACACCCCTGTGATGATGTCACTACTAGAGCTTGGAGGAGTTCTCTTCCCTGTTTCTCCGCCTCTGTGATGAGGTCTTTACTTTCGGTTTCCTTCCTCCCAGCTGTCCCTCCTGTGTTTGATTTCGCTGCCTTTAAATCACCCCTCCTCCTTTGTAGAGGTGCGGATTATACTCTTCATTTTGAGCTGTATCTCTCGCTTGAGTGTCTTCACCTGTGTGACTTCTCTTCACTGGATCTGTGTTCTGCTGATGCAAGTACTTCGGATATCGTCTGCTGACTTTGGATCTGTTTTCACTGCGGCTGCAGCACCTCAGTTAAGTGTTCATACATTGTGTGTTTCTGTTTCACTTGCTGACTGGATCCGAGGCGACCCCGGTTCCGTCCATATACTGAGCAGGGCACCGGTGGCCGTGCCCCTTCCACTATTGTAGGGGTTTCAGCGGTCTTCAGCCTCAGGTACGCGGGCATGTCTCGATCCACCATTTGGATCCGGACATGGGCATAGCAGCTTAGGGGGAGCTTTTAGGGTCTGGCAGGGGTCACCCTTTATCCTCCCTCGTTTGGGTCCGGTCAGTTGCTATTCTCTGTGTACGCTCTTGTTGCTCACTTACAGCCGTGACATTATAATCCGCCAAACCGTCCTTTTTTTACATGGATCCGCTTTCTGGCCTGGTTGACCGCATGCAGGGTCTTTCTTTGGAGGTAGCGGATCTCCGTCAATCTATGACTCAGCTTCAAGCATTGGGCTCTGCTCCGGGCCATGGAGTCTGTTGCGAGCCAAAGGTCTCACTTCCGGAGACGTTCTCCGGGGGCAGTGAGAATTTTGTTCGTTTCAGAGAGGCATGCAAACTCCATTTTTGCTTGTGTCCCCATTCCTCTGGTAATGAGGAACAGAGGGTGAGGATTGTCATCTCCCTGCTCAGGGGTAATGCTCAGACTTGGGCTTTTTCGTTGCCATCGGGGGATCCCTCCCTTCGATCCGTAGAAAGATTTTTTTTGGCCCTGGGGCAGATATATGATGACCCGGATCGTGTTGCCCTGGCTGAATCTAACTTACGTTTTTTATGCCAGGACAAACTGTCTGCGGAGCTTTATTGTTCTGAATTTCGGAGATGGGCAGCTGATACAGGTTGGAATGATGCTGCACTCCGGAGTCAGTTCTCTCATGGTCTCTCAGAGAGATTGAAGGATGCGTTTGCTTTCCATGAGAGACCAACGTCCTTAGAGTCTGCCATGTCATTGGCGGTACGCCTTGACAGGCGTCTAAGAGAAAGAAACGAGACCTCTCTGTCCAGTCATTTTCAGTCTAGGGGCAATGGTGCGGACTCATTCAGTGTGCAGGGGCCTCATCCTCTCTCGGTTCCCTCTGTGGAGGAGCCCATGCAGCTAGGTCGACTTGCCCCTGATAAAGGAGGATTTAGTCCTCAGAGAATGGTGTGTTTTTGTTGTGGGGGCATAGGTCATTTGGCTAATGTTTGTCCGTCTAGGAGATTCTTGAACTGTACTAAGAGTTATAATAAGAGAAAGACCTCAAAAGGTAAATCATCAAACTCTGCTTCATCTGCTACTTTGGGCAAAGTTGATGTAGGAATTGATGCTTTTCCTCTGACCTGCAGTTCCCGTTTTCTCCTTTCTGCCAGGGTAGGCGCTAGGGAGCAAAGTCATTTCTTGTGAAATTTTTGTCGATAGTGGAGCGGCCGTCAATCTTATTGATACTCAATTTGTAGCCATGCATGGTTTTCAGGTTTGCACATTAGAAAAGGATATATACCGGTTTTTGCTATTGACTCTGCTCCACTCTCACAGAGATCCCTGAAGGGCGTTGTTCACAATATCCGGTTAGCGATAGGTGACACTCATGTGGAGGATATATCTTGTTTTGTCCTTAACGGATTGCCTTCTCCTCTAGTTTTGGGGTTACCCTGGCTCACTAGACATAACCCCACTATTGATTTGCAAGGAAGGCAAATAAATGAGTGGAGTGAGTTTTGTAGAGAGAATTGTCTCACAGCGATTTTTGCAGAGGTGTCTACTAAAACGGTGCCATCATTTCTCTCTGATTTCTCGGACGTGATTTCCGAGAGCGGTGTTCAGGAGCTACCTCCTCACCGGGAGTTTGACTGTCCCATTAACCTCATTCCCGGCGCCAAAGCTGCCAAAAGCACGCCTCTACAACCTCTCACAACCGGAAAGAATCGCAATGCGAACTTATATCTCTGAGAGTCTCGATAAGGGGCATATTCGTCCCTCAAAATCACCTGTTGCCGCTGTTTTTTTTTTGTTAAAAAGAAAGATGGCTCTCTGAGACCTTGCCTAGATTTTAGGGAGCTGAACCGTTATCACGATTCGCGATCCCTATCCTCTTCCTCTGATCCCGGACCTCTTCAACCAAATTGTTGGGGCCAAGGTTTTTTCCAAATTGGATTTGAGAGGCGCGTACAACCTGGTCAGGGTCAGAGAGGGGGATGAATGGAAAACGGCCTTTAATACCCCTAACGGGCATTTTGAGAATCTCGTTATGCCTTTCGGCCTGATGAATGCTCCGGCCGTCTTTCAGCATTTTGTTAACAGTATTTTCTACCATTTAATGGGGAAATTCGTATTGGTGTATCTTGATGATATTTTGATTTTTTCCCTTGATGTTCAGACCCATCAGGATCATCTTTTTCAGGTTCTGCGGATTCTGCGGGAGAATAAATTGTACGCCAAGCTGGAGAAATGTGTTTTTATGGTATCGGAGATTCAATTTCTGGGTTTTTCTCCTCTCTGCTTCTGGTTTTCGCATGGATCCGGAGAAGGTCCGTGCTGTGCTGGAGTGGGAGCTTCCTGAGAATCAGAAGGCATTGATGCGCTTTCTGGGTTTTGCGAACTATTACAGAAAGTTCATTTTGAATTATTCCTCTGTTGTCAAACCCCTCACTGACATGACAAAAAAGGGGGCGGATTTTTCCTCTTGGTCGGAGGAGGCGCTTGCAGCTTTTTCTAAGATTAAAGAGAGTTTTGCGTCTGCTCCCGTCCTGGATGCATCCCGATGTTTCCTTACCTTTCATCGTTGAGGTGGATGCTTCCGAGGTGGGTGTGGGTGCGGTTTTGTCCCAGGGCCCTTCTCCTGCCAAGTGGCGACCCTGTGCCTTTTTCTCTAAAAAAGCTCTCCCCGGCAGAGAGAAACTATGATGTGGGAGATAGGGAGTTGTTGGCCATCAAGTTGGCTTTCGAGGAATGGCGCCATTGGTTGGAGGGTGCCAGGCACCCTATCACCGTTTTTACCGACCATAAGAATCTGGCGTACTTAGGAGTCGGCCAGGCGTATGAATCCGAGACAGGCCAGATGGTCTCTCTTCTTCTCCAGATTAAATTTTGTCGTTACATTCCGCCCTGGGATCAAAAATGTGAAGGCTGATGCTCTCTCTCGCTGTTTTCCGGGAGGAGGAAACTCCGAGGACCCGGGTCCCATTTTGGCGGAGGGGGTGGTTGTTTCTGCTCTGTATTCTGATTTGGAGGCCGAGGTCCAGGCTGCCCAGACTGAGGTACCTGCCCGTTGTCCTCCTGGGAAGTTGTTTGTGCCTCCTGAGTTACATCACAAACTCTTCAAGGAGCATCATGATACTGTTCTTGCTGGTCACCCCGGGAGTAGAGCCACGGTAGATCTCATTGCTCGGAGATTTTGGTGGCCGGCTCTTCGTAAGTCGGTGGAGGGTTTTGTGGCTGCTTGTGAGACGTGCGCTCGCGCTAAGGTCCCTCGTTCACGGCCTTCAGGTCCCCTTCTCCCGTTACCCATACCTTCCCTGTCCTTGGACACACCTCTCCATGGACTTTATCACGGATCTTCCTCGTTCCTCAGGGAAGTCGGTGATCCTGGTGGTGGTGGACCGTTTTAGCAAGATGGCTCATTTCGTACCCTTCCCTGGTTTACCCAGTGCTAAAACTGTTGGCGCAAGCTTTTGTCGACCATATTGTTAAATTGCATGGCATTCCCTCGGATATGTTTCCGATAGAGGCACGCAGTTTGTGTCCAGATTCTGGAAGGCTTCTGTTCTCGTCCTGGGGGTTCGGCTGTTCCTTCTCTTCTGCTTTTCACCCGCAGTCGAATGGTCAGACTGAACGCGTCAACCAGAATCTGGAGACATATTTGCGCTGTTTTGTGGCAGAGAACCAGGAGGATTGGTGTTCATTTCTCCCTCTTGCTGAGTTTGCTCTGAACAACCGTCGTCAGGAATCTTCTGATAAGTCACCATTCTTTGGTGCATATGGGTTCCATCCGCAGTTTGGGACATTCTCGGGAGGGGCTCCCTCTGGTTTGCCTGAGGAGGAGAGATTTTCCTCGTCTTTGTCTACCATTTGGCAAAAGATTCAGAGTAATCTTAGAAAGATGAGTGAGAAATATAAGCGTGTGGCTGATAAGAGACGTGTGCCTGGTCCGGACCTGAATGTGGGTGATCTGGTGTGGTTGTCTACAAGAAATATTAAACTGAAGGTTCCCTCCTGGAAATTGGGTCCCAAGTTTATCGGGCCTTATAAAATCTTGTCAGTCAGTCAATCCTGTTGCCTTCCGTCTTGATCTTCCACGGGTTTGGAAGATACATAATGTATTTCACAGGGCTCTTTTAAAACCATATGTCCAGCTCAAGGTACCCTCCTCTTTGCCTCCTCCTCCGATTTTGGTTGATGGCAATCTGGAGTTTGAGGTTTCCAGAATTGTGGACTCTCGCATTGTCCGCGGTTCTCTTCAGTACCTCGTTCATTGGAAGGGTTATGGTCCTGAGGAGAGGATGTGGGTTCCGGTGTCGGACATTAAAGCCACTCGCCTCATCAGGGTATTTCATAGGGCTCATCCTGAGAAGGTGGGTCCTGGGTGTCCAGGAGTCCACCCGTAGAGGGGGGGGGGGGTACTGTCACTACCAGAGCTTTGAGACGTTCTCACAGCTCTGTTTCTCCACCCCTGTGATGATGTCACTACTAGAGCTTGGAGGAGTTCCCTCTGCCCTGTTTCTCCGCCTCTGTGATGAGGTCTTTACTTTCGGTTTCCTTCCTCCCAGCTGTCTCTCCTGTGTTTGATTTCGCTGCCTTTAAATCACCCCTCCTCCTTTGTAGAGGTGCGGATTATACTCTTCATTTGAGCTGTATCTCTCGCTTGAGTAGTCTTCACCTGTGTGACTTCTCTTCACTGGATCTGTGTTCTGCTGATGCAAGTACTTCGGATATCGTCTGCTGACTTTGGATCTGTTTTCACTGCAGGCTGCAGCACCTCAGATTAAGTGTTCATACATTGTGTGTTTCTGTTTCACTTGCTGACTGGATCCGAGGCGACCCCGGTTCCGTCCATATACTGAGCAGGGCACCGGTGGCCGTGCCCCTTCCACTATTGTAGGGGTTTCAGCGGTCTTCAGCCTCAGGTACGCGGGCATGTCTCGATCCACCATATGGATCCGGACATGGGCATAGCAGCTTAGGGAGAGCTTTTAGGGTCTGGACAGGGGTCACCCTTTATCCTCCCTAGTTTGGGTCCGGTCAGTTGCTATTCTCTGTGTACGCTTGTTGCTCACTTACAGCCGTGACATTATAATCCGCCAAACCGTCCTTTTTTGACATGGATCCGCTTTCTGACCTGGTTGACCGCATGCAGGGTCTTTCTTTGGAGGTAGCGGATCTCCGTCAATCTATGACTCAGCTTCAAGCATTGGGCTCTGCTCCGGCCATGGAGTCTGTTGCGAGCCAAAGGTCTCACTTCCGGAGACGTTCTCCGGGGGCAGTGAGAATTTTGTTCGTTTCAGAGAGGCATGCAAACTCCATTTTTGCTTGTGTCCCCATTCCTCTGGTAATGAGGAACAGAGGGTGAGGATTGTCATCTCCCTGCTCAGGGGTAATGCTCAGACTTGGGGCTTTTTCGTTGCCATCGGGGGATCCCTCCCTTCGATCCGTAGAAAGATTTTTTTTGGCCCTGGGGCAGATATATGATGACCCGGATCGTGTTGCCCTGGCTGAATCTAACTTACGTTTTTTATGCCAGGACAAACTGTCTGCGGAGCTTTATTGTTCTGAATTTCGGAGATGGGCAGCTGATACAGGTTGGAATGATGCTGCACTCCGGAGTCAGTTCTCTCATGGTCTCTCGGAGAGATTGAAGGATGCGTTTGCTTTCCATGAGAGACCAACGTCCTTAGAGTCTGCCATGTCATTGGCGGTACGCCTTGACAGGCGTCTAAGAGAAAGAAACGAGACCTCTCTGTCCAGTCATTTTCAGTCTAGGGGCAATGGTGCGGACTCATTCAGTGGGCAGGGGCCTCATCCTCTCTCGGTTCCCTCTGTGGAGGAGCCCATGCAGCTAGGTCGACTTGCCCCTGATAAAGAGGATTTAGTCCTCAGAGAATGGTGTGTTTTTGTTGTGGGGGCATAGGTCATTTGGCTAAATGTTTGTCCGTCTAGGAAATTCTTGAACTGTACTAAGAGTTATAATAAGAGAAAGACCTCAAAAGGTAAATCATCAAACTCTGCTTCATCTGCTACTTTGGGCAAAGTTGATGTAGGAATTGATGCTTTTCCTCTGACCTGCAGTTCCCGTTTTCTCCTTTCTGCCAGGGTAGCGCTAGGGAGCAAAGTCATTTCTTGTGAAATTTTTGTCGATAGTGGAGCGGCCGTCAATCTTATTGATACTCAATTTGTAGCCATGCATGGTTTTCAGGTTTGCACATTAGAAAAGGATATACCTGTTTTTGCTATTGACTCTGCTCCACTCTCACAGAGATCCCTGAAGGGCATTGTTCACAATATCCGGTTAGCGGTAGGTGACACTCATGTGGAGGATATATCTTGTTTTGTCCTTAACGGATTGCCTTCTCCTCTAGTTTTGGGGTTACCCTGGCTCACTAGACATAACCCCACTATTGATTGGCAAGGAAGGCAAATAAATGAGTGGAGTGAGTTTTGTAGAGAGAATTGTCTCACAGCGATTTTTGCAGAGGTGTCTACTAAAACGGTGCCATCATTTCTCTCTGATTTCTCAGGACGTGTTTTCCGAGAGCGGTGTTCAGGAGCTACCTCCTCACCGGGAGTTTGACTGTCCCATTAACCTCATTCCCGGCGCCAAGCTGCCAAAAGCACGCCTCTACAACCTCTCACAACCGGAAAGAATCGCAATGCGAACTTATATCTCTGAGAGTCTCGATAAGGGGCATATTCGTCCCTCAAAATCACCTGTTGCCGCTGTTTTTTTTTTTGTTAAAAAGAAAGATGGCTCTCTGAGACCTTGCCTAGATTTTAGGGAGCTGAACCGTATCACGATTCGCGATCCCTATCCCCTTCCTCTGATCCCGGACCTCTTCAACCAAATTGTTGGGGCCAAGGTTTTTTCCAAATTGGATTTGAGAGGCGCGTACAACCTGGTCAGGGTCAGAGAGGGGGATGAATGGAAAACGGCCTTTAATACCCCTAACGGGCATTTTGAGAATCTCGTTATGCCTTTCGGCCTGATGAATGCTCCGGCCGTCTTTCAGCATTTTGTTAACAGTATTTTCTACCATTTAATGGGGAAATTTGTATTGGTGTATCTTGATGATATTTTGATTTTTTCCCCTGATGTTCAGACCCATCAGGATCATCTTTTTCAGGTTCTGCGGATTCTGCGAGAGAATAAATTGTACGCCAAGCTGGAGAAATGTGTTTTTATGGTATCGGAGATTCAATTTCTGGGTTTTCTCCTCTCTGCTTCTGGTTTTCGCATGGATCCGGAGAAGGTCCGTGCTGTGCTGGAGTGGGAGCTTCCTGAGAATCAGAAGGCATTGATGCGCTTTCTGGGTTTTGCGAACTATTACAGAAAGTTCATTTTGAATTATTCCTCTGTTGTCAAACCCCTCACTGACATGACAAAAAAGGGGGCGGATTTTTCCTCTTGGTCGGAGGAGGCGCTTGCAGCTTTTTCTAAGATTAAAGAGAGTTTTGCGTCTGCTCCCGTCTTGGTGCATCCCGATGTTTCCTTACCTTTCATCGTTGAGGTGGATGCTTCCGAGGTGGGTGTGGGTGCGGTTTTGTCCCAGGGCCCTTCTCCTGCCAAGTGGTGACCCTGTGCCTTTTTCTCTAAAAAACTCTCCCCGGCAGAGAGAAACTATGATGTGGGAGATAGAGAGTTGTTGGCCATCAAGTTGGCTTTCGAGGAATGGCGCCATTGGTTGGAGGGGGCCAGGCACCCTGTCACCTGTTTTTACCGACCATAAGAATCTGGCGTACTTGGAGTCGGCCAGGCGTATGAATCCGAGACAGGCCAGATGGTCTCTCTTCTTCTCCAGATTCAATTTTGTTGTTACATTCCGCCCTGGGATCAAAAATGTGAAGGCTGATGCTCTCTCTCGCTGTTTTCCGGGAGGAGGAAACTCCGAGGACCCGGGTCCCATTTTGGCGGAGGGGGTGGTTGTTTCTGCTCTGTATTCTGATTTGGAGGCCGAGGTCCAGGCTGCCCAGACTGAGGTACCTGCCCGTTGTCCTCCTGGGAAGTTGTTTGTGCCTCCTGAGTTACGTCACAAACTCTTCAAGGAGCATCATGATACTGTTCTTGCTGGTCACCCCCGGGAGTAGAGCCACGGTAGATCTCATTGCTCAGAGATTTTGGTGGCCGGCTCTTCGTAAGTCGGTGGAGGGTTTTGTGGCTGCTTGTGAGACGTGCGCTCGCGCTAAGGTCCCTCGTTCACGGCCTTCAGGTCCCCTTCTCCCGTTACCCATACCTTCCCGTCCTTGGACACACCTCTCCATGGACTTTATCACGGATCTTCCTCGTTCCTCAGGGAAGTCGGTGATCCTGGTGGTGGTGGACCGTTTTAGCAAGATGGCTCATTTCGTACCCTTCCCTGGTTTACCCAGTGCTAAAACTGTTGGCGCAAGCTTTTGTCGACCATATTGTTAAATTACATGGCATTCCCTCGGATATTGTTTCCGATAGAGGCACGCAGTTTGTGTCCAGATTCTGGAAGGCTTCTGTTCTCGTCCTGGGGGTTCGGCTGTCCTTCTCTTCTGCTTTTCACCCGCAGTCGAATGGTCAGACTGAGCGCGTCAACCAGAATCTGGAGACATATTTGCGCTGTTTTGTGGCAGAGAACCTAGGAGGATTGGTGTTCATTTCTCCCTCTTGCTGAGTTTGCTCTGAACAACCGTCGTCAGGAATCTTCTGATAAGTCACCATTCTTTGGTGCATATGGGTTCCATCCGCAGTTTGGGACATTCTCGGGAGGGGCTCCCTCTGGTTTGCCTGAGGAGGAGAGATTTTCCTCGTCTTTGTCTACCATTTGGCAAAAGATTCAGAGTAATCTTAGAAAGATGAGTGAGAAATATAAGCGTGTGGCTGATAAGAGACGTATGCCTGGTCCGGACCTGAATGTGGGTGATCTGGTGTGGTTGTCTACAAGAAATATTAAACTGAAGGTTCCCTCCTGGAAATTGGGTCCCAAGTTTATTGGCCCTTATAAAATCTTGTCAGTCGTCAATCCTGTTGCCTTCCGTCTTGATCTTCCACGGGTTTGGAAGATACATAATGTATTTCACAGGGCTCTTTTAAAACCATATGTCCAGCCCACGGTACCCTCCTCTTTGCCTCCTCCTCCGATTTTGGTTGATGGCAATCTGGAGTTTGAGGTTTCCAGAATTGTGGACTCTCGCATTGTCCGCGGTTCTCTTCAGTACCTCGTTCATTGGAGGGGTTATGGTCCTGAGGAGAGGATGTGGGTTCCGGTGTCGGACATTAAAGCCACTCGCCTCATCAGGGCATTTCATAGGGCTCATCCTGAGAAGGTGGGTCCTGGGTGTCCAGAGTCCACCCGTAGAGGGGGGGGGGGGGGGTACTGTCACTACCAGAGCTTTGAGACGTTCTCACAGCTCTGTTTCCACACCCCTGTGATGATGTCACTACTAGAGCTTGGAGGAGTTCTCTTCCCTGTTTCTCCGCCTCTGTGATGAGGTCTTTACTTTCGGTTTCCTTCCTCCCAGCTGTCCCTCCTGTGTTTGATTTCGCTGCCTTTAAATCACCCCTCCTCCTTTGTAGAGGTGCGGATTATACTCTTCATTTTGAGCTGTATCTCTCGCTTGAGTGTCTTCACCTGTGTGACTTCTCTTCACTGGATCTGTGTTCTGCTGATGCAAGTACTTCGGATATCGTCTGCTGACTTTGGATCTGTTTTCACTGCGGCTGCAGCACCTCAGTTAAGTGTTCATACATTGTGTGTTTCTGTTTCACTTGCTGACTGGATCCGAGGCGACCCCGGTTCCGTCCATATACTGAGCAGGGCACCGGTGGCCGTGCCCCTTCCACTATTGTAGGGGTTTCAGCGGTCTTCAGCCTCAGGTACGCGGGCATGTCTCGATCCACCATTTGGATCCGGACATGGGCATAGCAGCTTAGGGGGAGCTTTTAGGGTCTGGCAGGGGTCACCCTTTATCCTCCCTAGTTTGGGTCCGGTCAGTTGCTATTCTCTGTGTACGCTCTTGTTGCTCACTTACAGCCGTGACAAGAATATAGCTGAGCGCTGGCTAGGCTACTTCCGGTAGTCCCATAAAAATGAATGGAACGATGGCTGTGCTCGCTTGGCTTTTTTTCGGAACTCCCATAGAAATTAATGTAGAGCACACCGTGCTTGCTCGCTCCGCTATCCTTCACTTTCTGGTGCCCGTTTTAGAGATAGGTAAGGGTCTCAGAGGTGCGTGAGAAGTTAAGTGCACTGTGTGGGGCCAAGCCACTCCATGCACCCTTGCTCCTCCTGCTTCCTCTGCCAGTCCCTCCCTCTCCTTGATTGACAGGGCCAGGTTCCTGCATAGTCATCTTGCCTATTCCTGTCAATTAAGGAGAGGGAGGGGCTGGCAGAGGAAGCAGAAGGAGTAAGGGTGCACAGAAGCTCGCTCTCTGTAATTATCCAAATATATCAAATCCATAAAACAAGAAATGCTACCACAAAAGTAAAAGATGCGCCAAGTGTTGGGCTGGAGGTGCTGTTGCTGCAGATGTTCCAGGTGATCTAACATGACATGGCACTCCAACTGGAGCTGCTTCATTATTGGGATTTTTCTAGGGGGATTTCTGACAATTTATTTCTCCCGAGATCCATACAATACAGGATTGCAATAATCTGATGCTCAACACTTCATTCCTTAAACTCCAAGTGCCCAGGTTGAATTCACCACCATGGAGCTCTTCTCCTGATCCTCCAGTCGAGCCTCACACATGGACTGTATTTTCCGTCTAAACGTATTTGCTGGCAGAATGTTAATTCATTAAGTATTAGTTAATATCCTTTGCTTTATGCCGATATAAAAATGACATTAAACACAATTAGACATTAACAGATGTTAAACTCGGCCGCCTTGGGGGAATCTTCCTTGCATGTAACCTTTTAATAGAACGGCTCCACTGTAATATAAAATGCATCGACATGAAATGTATATATACATATAGATAGATATACAGTATATACGAAGGAAATCTTTCCAAATTTGTATAAAAATTGCTGTCTTCTGTTTGAATAAAAAAAAGTGAAATTTTTTGAATTGTGTTAAATTTGATTTTCTTTTATTTTCTTGTTCTTTCTGTGGGTTAAGTGACTTTGGCGGAGGCAACATACTGTAAATGTGCTCAATTAGCAGTTAAATACTCATGTAAAACTTAGGAAGTGTGTGAAATGGCAGTAAATGCATAATAATGACGGCGTTCCTTCACCAGCGATACCTCATCTGGAGCTAGGTGTAAGGGAATTAAAAGAGCCTCCATGAAAAGGGCTGCGAGCAATATTTTTTGTTGATTAAATCAAAGTGCTGTGAAGTGATTGTACTCTGTGACTTTGTAAGAAGTTTTTGCTGAGAATTCCTGGTGGGTATTACATCGATGTCTTGATATTTTTAGGTTGGCTTGTTTAGATACTGATCTAGGGAAAATGTGTGATGCATAGCGACCCAATGGCAGTGGTTTACCACCAATAGTGGCAGACCACGCAACTGCTTCGGCAGGGGGGGGCCCGGAGTGGATGGAAGGCTCCGCGCCCTACAATGCCTGCTGTATGGCTCTTCTTCCGTCCCAAGTCCCTATGTGGGGCGTGGGCAGGCCATGCTTCACCTGTGCTCAGGCCCCCCTCCCCTCTTCTTTTGCATACATTTTGTTGTGTGCACTGGAAACACAGTGCATGGACCAGGAGCCATGTCTTCAGCCAGGTGAGCATACCACTCGCTCTCCTCTGTCTTCTGGGCGCTGCACTGGCCAATCAGCTTTTAGCAGTGCTAGGCTCCTGCTGCTGATTGGCTAGTGTATTGCAGCAGCAGGGGAAAGAAGTGAGCGGGCGGGATGTGCTCACTGCCTGGCTCAGTCAGCCATTGGACTCCAGCCCCCGCAGAGAGAGTGAGTAACTCCTGGGCTGCAAGTTCATGACCTGGTGGTGGGGGAGAAGGCGGACAGCGATTGTGCCTTCCACAGCAGCAGGAACAGAGTTTATTTGGGTGGGGGAGACACACTGTTCTTCATATAAGCATCAGCAGCAAGCAGAGTTCACAGAGTTCATGTCGCTGCTGATGCATATCATAGAGAGAACAGTGTGCCCAAGGACCCCCCCATAAACTCTGATTGCTGCTTATATAGAGGACAATGTGTGCCCTAAGCAGCCCCCCCACTCTCCCCAAGCAACAGAAGCAAGCAGAGTTCATTGGGGGGTCTGCTTGGGGTACACACTGTCCTTAATATGCATCACAAGTATATATGTCTGTATATATATATATATATATATATATATTTGCATATATATATATATATATGTATATATATATATATATATATATATATATATATATATATATAAAATTACTTAAATTGTGCTTTATATTTGTACGGGGAGGGAGGGGCCCAAAAAGTTTTGTCATGCGGCCCCAGGATTTCTATGTAGGCCCCTGCCCAATGGTTATAGTTAGCAGGCCATAAGTTGGCTACAGAGGGCAATATCTGCTTGGTGCAAACTCGGGGTGGGTCTGCCAGTATTGGCAACCCCTCATCTGAGCAGTTCAGGAGAAAACATTAAAGGGTTTATCCTCAATACGCTGTGTGTGGCGATCTACATAGGTCCCCAAGAGGGGCAGGGTGTACGCATAACCACTAGTGATGAGCGGCAAAGACTATATTCGAATTTGCGATATTTCACAAATATTTTGGGCGAATATTCATCATATAGTCGCGAATTCGAGATAGTTTTCTTGATTGCGAAAAATGGGCAATGTTATATTCGCGTAATGCCCTTGAAATACAGGCGTGGGTCACTTTTGCTACATTTTCTAAGCTGCTAGAAGTTTCCTGAGACTAGAGAAAATGGTTGGCACGGCAGAACATTAAAAATGGCTTTATATGCAGATAGAGTGCTCCAATATATTTGCGATTGTGCTAATCGCCACTAGTGATGTGAATATTTTTGCGCAATACGTGAAACTTCACATTTTACCAGGTCTGACTACATATTACTGATTGGTGCACTAAGTATTGTTGTGACATCACAGCACTAAGTCTGTAGCATGTATGTATGGACAGCAGAGAAACTGTAATTCCTATCACACTACCTAACACCCTGCACTGGAACCTATCAGCTACACTATATCAGGATATAACCTACACTAACTATCTGTATTATATATATCAGCTATCTAACTATCTAATGTAATGACACAGCAAAGCACAGAGCACAGCAATAGGCACTGCTCTCTCTCTCAGATCTGCAAAATACTACATACAGTGGCTGCTGGGGAGTATCTTATATAGTAAGGGGTAGGCAACTTTCCTATTGGTTGCTAGGGATGTTGCTAAGCTCTCACAAAGACATTGCAGCCTTCTCATTGGCCCACAAGCAAGAAGGGAGGTTACCGATCAAAAATCTAGAATATTCTAAATTATGAATATATATCACTATATTTAAAATATTTGCAAATTCTCGAAATGCCGATATTCGCAATTAATATTCGTGATTCGAATATTTGCGCCCAACACTAATAACCACCATTTCATTTAAATACCTCTGGAACAGGGGCTTATTCTAGTGATAGGTGGGGGTCCTAGCTTTATTGCCTCCATTGATCCTACATTTAAAATTATCACCTCTTTAGTCACTTGTCCTGTCCTGGAATAACCCCTTTAGGTTACATGAAAAAATTCTGTTGCCATGAGGGGGAGTTCAATGCTTACTGATTATCATTGTTTTATACACATTGCATAAATTGCAATTTAGTGAGCTCTCTCTAGTGGCTGCTGTAGACAATACATTTTTTTTCATTAAGTGGGTATTCCAGCAAAAAAAAAAAGTATGTGATGGACCGCAAATGCTGTAGAAAAAAGAACATTTTAATGGGGCTCGGGTCACCCCTGCTTCCTGCTTCAGTCCCACACAGAAGGAAGTGGCTAGCTGAGGTGGGTCATTGATGTAGGCAGTGACTGGCTGCTTGAAATTCACAGCCATTTCCTGCCATGTCGAAATAAGAGCAGGACGTGGAACGCAGTGGGGACTTGAGCACTGATGGAATGGCAGCAGCCAGGGGATCGGTGTGGAGGGTATAAGCTTTGTTATTTTTTATAGCATTTGCAGCCTGTCCCTTCTGGAATACCCCTTTCAAAGTTTTTTTTTTTTTTTAGGAATTTCAATTGATGGCCTGTCCTTAAGATAGGCCATCAGCACTCTCTACAGAAGTTTCCCCCCTAATTTTCCGTGAAGTCTATTAACCCTTTTACGGACCCTGAGATTTTCCTTTTTTGCGTTTTTGTTTTTCACTCTCCGCCTTCCCATGGTCCTAACTTTTTTATTTTTCCATTCACATAACCATATGAGGACTTATTTTTTTTAGGGAAAAGTTGTACTTTCTAATGGCACAATTTATGGTTGCATACACTGTGGAAGTGGAAAAAAAAATCCAAATGGGGTAGAATTGGGAAAAAAACGCAATTCTGATACAGGTTATTATAAAAAAAATTTACACTGTTCACTATGCGGTAAAATTGACCTGTTATCTTCATTCCCCAGATCAATACGGTTACAACTATACCACAGTTGTATAATTATTCTTGCGTTTTAATACTGAAAAAGAAAATGAAAACCTTTGAGGGAAAAAATTTTATAACCATATTCTGACGCCTATAACTTTTTTGTAGTTATGTGTACGGAGCTATGTGAGGGCTCATATTTTGCAGGACTATCTGTACTTTTCAGTGATATCAATTTGAAGTGTGTATGCAAATTTTTGATCACCTTTTATACAAAAATTATTGCGTAGTTGAAGTGACAAAAAATAGCGAATTTTTTTGCCATTAATATTGTTATATTTTAATTGTATGGACATTTTCGCACACAGCCCATGATGTTTATTTTTTTTATTGGCTAATGGGGTTCTGCACTTTGTTTAAACTGATGATCTATCCTCTGGACCCCTGCCGATCAGCTGTTTGAGAAGGCAGCAGGGCTCCAGCAGCGCCACGGCCTTCTCACTGTTTACCGCTGGCTCAGTGACGTCGCGACTAGTATCACTGGCCTGGGCGGGGCTAAGCTCTGTTCACTTGAATGGAGCTTAGCCCCGCCCAGGCAAGTTGATATTAGTCGTGACGTCACTGGGCCAGCGGTAAACAGTGAGAAGGCCGCGGCACTGCTGGAGCGCCGCTGCCTTCTCAAACATCTGATCGGTGGGGGTCCTGGGTGTCGGACCCCTGCTGATCAGAAGCTGATGATCTATCCAGAGGATAGATTATCAGTTTAAACAAAGTGCAGAACCCCTTTAAGTATTTTTATTTAAAATAGCAGAAACCTGGTGGCTATGGCGCCCGCTGCACGTGCAAGCACTTCTGCCGGTTAGCCCCTTTAGTGACCACCCATACGTGTTTTTACGGCAGTCACTAAGGGGCCTTAGGCTGGGCTGACGCTTTTTTACGGCGGCCCAGTCTAAGCGTTGCAAAGGAAGCGGGGACCCAGCTCTCAAATTAGGGCCACGGCCCTGCTCTGACAGTCCAGACCGGCAGGAGTGCCGATCCAGGCTGTTTAACACTTTATGGCGCAATGGCGCCCACCGCATATAAATTGCTGACAGAAGGAGCGGACTCCCTCTGTCTCCCATCGGCACCTTGCAAATGCAAAAAAAAATCTTTCTCATATGTTTGTTATTGCCACGTCTGTAACAACCCAGGACTACATAAATATTATGTAAATGATCCCCTACGGTGAACGCTGTAAAAAAAGACTTGCTAATTCATTCTTAGTTGCCACCGAAAAAACATAGGGTAATAACAAGCAATCAAAAAGCACCATTTACTCCAAAATTATACCAATAAAAAATACAAGTCGTCCCACAAAAATGAAGCCCTCACACAACTCCATAGAAAGAAAAATAAAAAAGTTATGGGTCTTGGGAAGCGGCAGTGCAAAAATATATAAAAAAAGGGGGTTTTTATTGCTAAAAAGTAGTAAAATGTAAAAAAACTACATGTATTTGGTATCACTGGAATTGTACTGACCCAGAGAATAAAGATATTATAATGTAAAAATGTAGTGGCAGTATTGCTGTTTTTCCCATCTCCCTCCCAGAAACAGTTAATAAAAGCTAATCAGAAAAGTATGTGTACCCCAAAATGGCGCCATTAAAAACTACAACTTGTACTGCAAAAAACAAGCCCTCATAAAGCTATATAGATGAAAAAATAAAAAAGTTATAGCTCTTGGAACGCGACAATGAAAAAAGGAAGAAAAAAAACGATTGGTCAGAAAGGCCCAAAACAGGCTGGTCACTAAGGGGTTAAAGGAGTTATCCAACGTCTCCAACAGCCCCCCCATGTGCCGGGCTCTTCACAGGTAATATACTTACTCTGCTCCCTGCGCAGCTCCTGGTCCCCGCAAAGCCACTGCTGCTGCTTCTCCCTGTACATGGATGAAAACATCGGTTTTAGAGGGAGCAGCCAATGGCAGGCGAGGACGAGCCTCCCTAGTATCGCGGGTGATGCTAGGGAGGCTCATCCCCGTCACCACCTGCCATTGGCTTCTCCCCCCGACACCAATGTTTTCATCCGTGTACAGGGAGAACCAGTGGCGGTGTGGGGACCAGGAGGGGCACAGGGAGCGGGGTAAGTATATTACCTGTGAGGGTCCCGACACATGGGGGGGGGGGGCTGTTGGAGACGTTGGATAACCCCTTTAAGAATCCCAATTTCTCATGATGCAAATTCAATACAATATCGGGGGATGTGAGTAAAACACCTTGCAGTCTCCATCGCAAAAACTGGGAGGCCCCATGTAGACACACATAGCATAAACCACTCTGGACAGAGTATCTTCAAATTATTTTTGAAAGTTGGTCATTGTAACGGACCGTTCAGCACACAACTCCGTTCAGACGATATCCTCCTTTCAGATTGACAGGCAGTTACCGCAAGCACCAATTTCCCGAACTGCAAGCATGTGAATACTCCATACTCCCAAAGGGAAAACACATGAAGGCTGTATACAGCCGAACAGGAAAAACCCTATGAACAGTTTACACTCTTGGCAGTCGCACTGTAACAGCATACACTCCTATCCCCCCCAAGAACGAGACGACACTTCACTTGAGGGTTAAGCAGAACACCCTGTCCTGGGGCATACAGCCTCTTTTATTTTACCTTGTCAGTCCAGAGGAATACCCCCTGGACCTATACATTAACCAATCAACATTTTACAACACATACAATGCAAGTACAGCAGCCAATTGGACACAATGGGACAATAGAAACACACCCAGCATATTCCTCCCCTCTGTCTAGGAGATAATGGAGTCAACTGTATCTACTCAATTATCTCCTAAGCTGAAAAGTTACACTTCTTATAAATTGTTACAACTTTGTGAGTTTACATCATACAAACCGGATTCCAAAAAAGTTGGGACACTATACAAATCGTGAATAAAAACTGAATGCAATGATGTGGAGGTGCCAACTTCTAATATTTTATTCAGAATAGAACATAAATCACGGAACAAAAGTTTAAACTGAGAAAATGTACCATTTTAAGGGGAAAATATGTTGAATCAGAATTTCATGGTGTCAACAAATCCCCAAAAAGTTGGGACAAGGCCATTTTCACCACTGTGTGGCATCTCCCCTTCTTCTTACAACACTCAACAAATGTCTGGGGACCGAGGAGACCAGTTTCTCAAGTTTAGAAATAGGAATGCTCTCCCATTCTTGTCTAATACAGGCCTCTAACTGTTCAATCGTCTTGGGCCTTCTTTGTTGCACCTTCCTCTTTATGATGCGCCAAATGTTCTCTATAGGTGAAAGATCTGGACTGCAGACTGGCCATTTCAGTACCCGGATCCTTCTCCTATGCAGCCATGATGTTGTGATTGATGCAGAATGTGGTCTGGCATTATCTTATTGAAAAATGCAGGGTCTTCGCTGAAAGAGATGACGTCTGGATGGGAGCATATGCTGTTCTAGAACCTGAATATATTTTTCTGCATTGATGGTGCCTTTCCAGACATGCAAGCTGCCCATGCCACACGCACTCATGCAACCCCATACCATCAGAAATGCAGGCTTCTGAACTGAGCGTTGATAACAACTTGGGTTGTCCTTGTCCTCTTTGGTCCGGATGACATGGCTTCCCAGATTTCCAAAAAGAACTTTGACTCGTGACTCGTCTGACCACAGAACAGTCTTCCATTTTGCCACACTCCATTTTAAATGATCCCTGGCCCAGTGAAAACGCCTGAGCTTGTGGATCTTGCTTAGAAATGGCTTCTTCTTTGCACTGTAGAGTTTCAGCTGGCACGCTTGGATGGCACGGTGGATTGTGTTCACTGACAATGGTTTCTGGAAGTATTCCTGAGCCCATTCTGTGATTTTCTTTACAGTAGCATTCCTGTTTGTGGTGCAGTGTCGTTTAAGGGCCCGGAGATCACGGGCATCCAGTATGGTTTTACGGCCTTGACCCTTACGCACAGAGATTGTTCCAGATTCTCTGAATCTTCGGATGATGTTATGCACAGTTGATGATGATAGATGCAAAGTCTTTGCAATTTTTCGCTGGGTAACACCTTTCTGATATTGCTCCACTATCTTTCTGCGCAACATTGTGGGAATTGGTGATCCTCTACCCATCTTGGCTTCTGAGAGACACTGCCACTCTGAGAAGCTCTTTTTATACCCAATCATGTTGCCAATTGACTTAATTAGTGTTAATTGGTCTTACAGCTCTTCGTTATGCTCAAATTAACTTTTTCCAGCCTCTTATTGCTACTTGTCCCAACTTTTTTGGGCTTTGTTGACACCGTGAAAATTTGAATAAACGTATTTTTCCTTTAAAATGATACATTTACTCGGATTAAACGTTTGATCTGTCATCTACGTTCTATTACAAATAAAATATTGACATTTGCCATCTCCACATCATTGCATTCAGTTTTTATTCACAATTTGTTTAGTGTCCCAACTTTTTTGGAATCCGGTTTGTACATACATATAACTTATCAATTTAACCAGTATAACTTGGGGACAAACCTATCCAAAATTCACTTGATTAGGTTCAGGGGTTTAAAAGTTAGTAAAAGTCTCTTTTTTATCACTTGCAAGCATGGCTTTTCCTGCCCAAACCAGTATCTTAAAGGGCCGTAATCCAGGAGCAGGAGGCGGGCAAACAGACCCCTCCAAAACACCGTGGCGAAGTGGCATTCGCCACAGTCATGTTATGCCACTCAAAGGTAAGGAGGGCACAGCTTTATAAATGTATGCTGTGGTGGTACATATAAAAATTTACCAAATTGAGGATCTCTTGCATTGATATTGTGATGGTGGGGGTCACTGCAATAAAGGACGATCAATAGAAACGTTTTGTGTATTGTTGAGTGCCAGTTCCTGCAAGATCTGATCATTTTTAGAGATGTCCCGAACTATTCGCCAGCGAACAGTTCCCAGCGAATATCGCATGTTCGCTTTCGCCGCGGCGGGCGAACATATGCGATGTTCGGTCCGCCTCCTATACGTCATTATTGAGCAAACTTTGACCCTGTTCCTCACAGTCAGCAGACACATTCCAGCCAATCAGCAGCAGACCCTCCCTCCCAGACCCTCCCACCTCCTAGCAAAAAGCAAGGACGGCATCCATCTTAGATTCATTCTGAAGCTGCAGTGTCACAAAGTTGTAATCGCAATGCGATTAATACAGGTTATATTATTCGCATTGCGATTACAACTTAGAGCTGCTGGGTTCCTAATGGTTGTATTGCTAGTATATAACGAAGATTGAGAATATAGTGCTATATTCGTTAGATTCGTCAATTCTAGCAATACAACCATTAGGAACTCAGATCTAAGTTGTAATCGCAATGCGAATAATGCAGGTTATATTAATCGCATTGCGAATTCAACTTAGAGCTAAGTTCCTAATGGTTGTATTGCTAGAATTGACGAATATAACGAATATAGCACTATATACTCAATCTTCGTTATATACTAGCAATACAACTATTAGGAACCCAGCAGCTCTAAGTTGAATTCGCAATGCGATTAATATAACCTGCATTATTCGCATTGCGATTACAACTTAGATCTGAGTTCCTAATGGTTGTATTGCTAGAATTGACAACTGAATACAGCACTATATTCTCAATCTTCGTTATATACTAGCAATACAACCATTAGGAACTTAGCTCTAAGTTGAATTCGCAATGCGATTAATATAACCTGCATTAATCGCATTGCGATTGCAACTTTCTCAAATCTGACAGTACATTCTAGCATGGAGCCGTTCCCATGGTGATGGGGACGCTCCATGAGCACGGAAGTCGGCAGAAGCTCTAAGTTGAAATCGCAATGTGCATTAATTCAAGTTCTATAAATCGCATTGCGATTTCAACTTACCACACTTTGCGTCAACTACGTAATTTTCCATGGGAGTTTTGCCATGGATCCCCCTCCGGCATGCCACAGTCCAGGTGTTAGTCCCCTTAAAACAACTTTTCCATCACTATTGTGGCCACAAAGAGTCCCTGTGGGTGTTCAAATTCGCCTTCCTATTGAAGTCTATTGCGGTTCGCCCGGTTCGCACGTTCGCGAACATTTGCGGAAACTCGCGTTCGCCGTTCGCGAACGGAAATTTTTTTGTTTCGCGACATCTCTAATCATTTTTCCTCTTGTGGATTATCTGTCCAGAAAGGCATGAGTCGGATTCTTGTTCTACACGGTCCATGATTTATTGGTGTCCCTGATTTTGAAGTTTTACGGACTAACAGACTTGCCGATCTCCTTTTTTCTTTGGATTATCATACAATAAACAGAGATCGCCTGGATTGCAGCACCTGTTTGGGGTGAGGTGACTTGTCTCTCTTCATATTAATTACTGTATAGAGGTTCTCTAAATCGCTCTTTGACAAAAGTCCTGTGCCAATAAGATGATTACAAGTTAGTGCACTGCTGGGATCCTCATCAGTCACCATAATCTGTAAAGCAGTATAGAAGCAAGTGCTTGATTCCCCTACAGTGCCCCCACAGGAGAATTGAGGTATTGTGCAGTTCTCATTATAATCAGTTGGCTGTTCGTTATGAAGATGTTTCAGGTCCTTCATGATGAGAGATATTTTGTGGCCACTCTCTGCACTGGCAAATAAATTGTGATACTGAACAGAAGGCTAGTCCTCCTCTATGGACTTAGAATTTCTTAATAAGACTATTAAATGGAATTTTTTGACTGAGCAGACCCACAATATTTTTTTAGCAGGGAAAGAAAACCTCCAGTGACAACCAGTTCTCCACTATGGGAACCTGTCATATGGCCCACTGGAGATGTTGTGGACCCAATGCATTAGCTAAAAATCTGCACACTACAGGAACCTTGTGGACCTTGTTGTTTAGTCACAGGATGATGAGGAAGGGCCCTTATGAGACCTGTCATGACTGGGTGTTGGCTGGAGAGTGCTTTGGCAGACACTGGTCCTATAGGATACTAGGAGTCAGTGGGCATGATAGAGGCACCAGCAGAGGACCCAATAGAAGACCAGTGGTGTTGAGCAGGAAGCTGGGCACAGAGGACCCAAACAAGAGAACAGTGGCCTCAAGTGGGACACCAGCCACAGATAGAGGTGAGATAGCTGAATTTGCACCCGCGTTTTCACCCTTTCATTTGGGTTCATTTTTTCAAATAATATTTATAATAATAAAATATATTAAAAATAAATTGATAAAACTGTAAAAAATAAAATGTTTTTGCTCCAAGACGGCCGTGAACTTGATGAGTGGGAGCAATTTAGATAATAGCAAGCATTGGATATACCTTAGTTTAGAAACAGCTGACTGATGGGATGTACAGATCAGTGATATTAATTTACATTGATAGCAATTCTTCAATCTGAAAGAGAAAAAAGGCAGTTTTATATTTCCACATGAATATTTAATCACTTTAAATATTTAATATTTCTGTACTTCAGAGGATATATTATCCTATTACATTGAGTTGCAATAAAGGATTTCTTTATATAACGCATATAGAGTGAGACATATACGGCCACTGGGAAATAAAGCTAAACAACTGCAGGAGATGCCGCGCTGTGGCCCCAGACAGGCAGGGCCCGTTTTATAAAAAGTGGAGCCTGGGGTTAGAAGTAAAGTAAGTCTTAGACCGTTTAAATATACTGTATATATTTTTTTATATCATAGTATGCAATATATGGTGTCCACATATTGTCATCCAATTTGCTCTGTTCTCAGGGTGCCCCTATATAGGGCAGGGCTGTGTTTACACATTGGTGGGCCTAGTGCAAAGTTTTCATGACTGCCCCCTCCCCCCCCACGATAAGCATACATTTAATTAAACATAAAACCATAATTTCTATTTACAATAGCACATTTTTAGAAACATTAAATAAAAGGTTTTGGCTCACAGGGTGACATCTTTGTCAATTTGACAAATACCTCGTGATGTCTATAGCGCCTCTTTAACCTTCTCTGCATTGAAGTTCATCACAGTTTTTTTTATTACGTAACATGTAAAATACTGTGCACTCATTGTAGATGCTAAAATTCTTTCCGCCTGCAGCCACCACTAGGGGGAGCCTAGCAGTTGAATTCATGTTAATGCATCATTGGGGTTATTGGGGGCTTTGTAGGTCTGTGTGCAATAAGTTCAGCGTTATTAAAGACATGAGACGACACCAAGTTAGCAGCAGATGTTGTCTAAGTGAAGATTTGCATTTACCTTCTTAAGGCAGAGAGATTCATGTAGTTAACATCTGTTTGTCGGGGAATCTAACATTTGGTGAGCGACGTAACAAGATGTTGGGATTTAGATCCCTTCAGTGACTTCATCTTATCCTGTTTGTCAGCATTTTCTTCTAGATACAGATGGAAATGACACTGAATAGAAGCCTCTTTATCCCGGTGAATGATGTTTTATTTCCTAAGACGCTGTATTTTCCGGTATAATGTGCTGTTCCTGTTAACTCTCTGAGCGCCACTTCAAGTTAGTTGTAGAGACATATTTTTCTTGTCATGTGCATTACATTTTTGTATATTTGTAGCTATTTAGGAGTCTTATTTTTATTTCTAGAAACAGCGCCCTTCCCGTCCATGGTTGTGCCTGGTACTGCAGCTCGGTCCTAGTTAAAGGGGTTGTCCCATCTATGACATTTATGGCATATTGATAGGATTTGGCATAAATGCCTAATAGGTGTGGGTCCCACCTCTGGGACCTGCTTGTATCTCAAGAACGGGACTCTGACGTGAATGGAAAGCAAGCCATGCATCCACGTCCAGCCTCCATTGACCGCTATGGGACTGAGTGCACTTTCTTGGGTAATTACGTCAGTCCTATAGCAATGAACGAAAAGGATGCCGCACATGCATGGTCTGTACATCGTTGACAGTCAAGCCAGTTTTTGAGATAGGAATGAGTGCCAAAGGTATATACCCTACATCAGGGATGCCCAACCTGCAGCCCTCCAGTTGTTGCAAAACAACAACTCCCAGGATGCCCGAACCGCCTACAGCTATCAGCTTGTTGCAGGGCATGGTGGGAGTTGTAGTTTTACAACAGCTGGAGCTCAGGTTGGGCATCCCTGCCCTAAGCCATCAGATGTTTATGGTGTATACTCAGAATTTACATCATATGAACAATGGCGCATATTCCCTTTTCAAAACAGCTAGAGGTGGAATACTCATGTTTTTTTGTGGATTTCATACAGAATACACACCAAAGATCTCCTGAAAAATCATCTGCATGAACAGGCTTTTAGGCTTTTAGGTCATGTTCACAGTTTCCCATGATGACTTTGACAAATTTCTCCACTCCAAAATCCAAGGGCTTTCATTGTTTTCAGTGGAAAATCCGGACTGTGGTGCTTATGTACCATATGTTTCTGGAAAATGGGTGGTATTTTGATGAGGGTTCCGCTCCTAAGTTTTCATTGTGTTAAAACAACTGTGTGAACATATCCTTATATTGGTGTACAGAAAATACAGAGAAGAGCTGGAAAGAAGGTGGTAAATGTCCATCAGAGTTGAAGGAGAAAGATGGTGGAGAGGAGGATGACTGGGAGTTCTCTAGGATATAGGAGAAACATAGGTCCTTGAAGAAAGCAGCAACACTTTTCATAGGAACGAGCACTGAGTGGACAGTCACTTTTGGACTCTAGGCTACGAGGAAATCAGTAGCACTTGCGGAATTGAAGCATGTGGCCAGGTGTTAAAGTTTGTTTGCTTTGTAATACAAAATTAAGCAGCATTTTTAATAGAGTTCATTAAACATTTTCTACCAGTTTGCAGCTGTAGAACTGTTTAACTCCTCCACATGGCTGGCCAGCACAGTCCTCCACACTGCTCCTAGCTGTGCCACCGCTCTCTCCTCTTCCCCTCCATTCTCTCAGAGATGGCAGCAGGGAGGGGGAGGAGGTTGTACATGGTAGATTAGAGTGTGGATTGAGGGCAAAGCTTTCAAGTAGGACAGATCACATAGGCATTGAATAGAGAGGAAAGCACAGATGACAGTTTGCAGGAGGATAATATGTACAGTGCCTTGCAAAAGTATTCACCCCCCTTGACTTTTTTCCTATTTTGTTACATTACAGCCTCAAGTTCAATGTTTTGTTAATCTGAATTTCATGTGATGGATCAGAACACAATAGTCTAAGTTGGTGAAGTGAAATGAGAAAAATATATAAATAAAATTATTGTAAAGAAATAGAAAACAGAAAATTGGCATGTGCGTATGTATTCACCCCCTTTGTTAGGAAGCCCATAAAAAGCTCTGGTGCAACCAATTACCTTCAGAAGTCACATAATTAGTGAAATGATGTCCACCTGTGTGCAATCTAAGTGTCACATGATCTGTCATTACATATACACACCTTTTTTGAAAGGCCCCAGAGGCTGCAACACATTTAACTTTTCGGCCATCAAAGAAAACGCTATGTTTGGAGCAAACCCAACACATCACATCACCCAAAGAACACCATCCCCACAGTGAAACATGGTGGTTGCAGCATCATGCTGGGGGGATGGGACTGGGAAACTGGTCAGAGTTGAGGGAAAGATGGATGGTGCTAAATACAGGGATATTCTTGAGCAAAACCTGTATCACTCTGTGCGTGATCTGAGGCTAGGACGGAGGTTCACCTTCCAGCAGGACAATGACCCCAAACACACTGCTAAAGCAACACTTGGGTGGTTTAAGGGGAAACATGTGCATGTGTTGGAATGGCCGAGTCACAGCCCAGATCTCAATCCAATAGAAAATCTGTGGTCAGACTTAAAGATTGCTGTTCACAAGCGCAAACCATCCAACTTGAAGGAGATGGAGCAGTTTTGCAAGGAGGAATAGGCAAAAATCCCCGTGGTAAGATGTGGCAGCTCATAGAGACTTATCCAAAGCGACTTGGAGCTGTGATTGCTGCAAAAGGTGGCTCTACAAAGTATTGACTTTAGGGGGGTGAATAGCTATGCAAATTTACATTTTCTGTTATTTTGTCCTATTTGATGTTTGCTTCACAATAAAAAAATAAAAAAATCTTCAAAGTTGTGGGCATGTTCTGTAAATGAAATGATGCAAATCCTTTAAACAATCCATGTTACTTCCAGGTTGTGAGGCACCAAAACACAAAAAAAGTCAAGGGGGGGGGGGGGGTGAATACTTTTGCAAGGCACTGTATAAATGTAGAGGGTGAGGGAGGCACCCGTGGCAAACTCTACAGGGAGGAGAGAGGGTGAATCACACAATCTTCAGCATCAACAACTGTCAGTACATATAAGACGAGATCCCTCATGAGTTGTAAAAGATGAAACCTGCCCAGAAATGAAGCTGTGCTGATACATGAGAGCAGTATCCAACTGTATGATTTGGAGGGACATGTCCACACTGAAAAGTCTGAAACTAGGAGCAGGTTGCAAAGTGAACATCAGCTGGGTCTGAAAATAGAATAAAGTTTGCTGATGTAAACCTTTCAGTACAACTTTTTTAAAGGGGTTATCCTATAAATAATGTAAAAAAATGAAAATCAGACATCATATAGGACATGATAACCTATTTTTAACAAAGCTAGAACCAGCCCTGGACCTCACATGAATCCAGAGTAGGGCTGAAACGTTTGTGTCATGTGACCACAGAGCGGGAGTGAAGCGCTTGCTATTACTCACCGCTCCGTGGTCATCCACCAGCCCACACTGTGCTGCACTTTTCTCCTGACACATCGTCAGGACATAGTGCATGTAAGCGTGCACTATATCCTGACGCTGTGTGACGTCAGGACAACAGTGCAGCGAGCGGAGAAGAAGATGGACGAGCTGTGGAGCGGCGCCCCTACAGGAGAGGTATTTTATTTCACTGGCGCTGGGGACATGGCTAGGAGGCAGGGATGGTGGCACTGGGGGGCAGCTGGTGGCATTGAGGGGCAAGCTGGTGGCACTGGGGGGCAAGCTTGTGGCACAGGGGGGCAGCTTGTGGCACTGGGGGGCAAGCTGGTGGCACTGGGGGGCAAGCTTGTGGCACAAGGGGGCAGCTGGTGGCACTGGGGGGCAGCTGGTGGCACTGGGGGCAAGCTAATGGCACTGGGGGACAGCTGGTGGCACTAGGGGGAAGCTGATGGCACTGGGGGGGGGAGCTGATGGCACTGGAGGGGGAAGCTGGTGGCACTGAGGGGGAAGCTGATGGCACTAGGGGGGAGCCTGATAGCATGGGGGAACCTAATGGCATGGGGGGGAAACTGATGGAACGGGGGGTTGATAAGTTTTTATAAAGAAAAACGTTCTTTTAATTCATTTTTTGTTATTAGAGCACTCGATTAACCCCTTTAGGACCAGGCCATTTTTTGCAAATATGACCAGTGTCACTTTAAGTACTGATAACTTTAAAACACTTTGACTTATCCAGGCCATTCTGAGATTGTTTTTTCGTCACATATTGTACTTCATGACACTCGTAAAATGAAGTAAAAAAAAGTTCATTTTTATTTATAAAAAAATACCAAATTTACCAAATTTTTTTTAAAAATTGCAAATTTCCAAGTTTCAATTTCTCTACTCCTATAATACATAGTAATACCTACAAAAATAGTTATTACTTTACATTCCCCATATGTCTACTTCATGTTTGGATCCATTTGTGAATGATATTTTATTTTTGGGGGATGTTACAAGGCTTAGAAGTTTAGAAGCAAATCTTGAAATTTTTCAGAAATTTTCAAAAACCCACTTTTTAGGGACCTGTTCAGGTCTGAAGTCACTTTGTGAGGCTTACATAATAGAAACCACCCAAAAATGCCAACCCCATTCTAGAAACTTCACCCCTCAAGGTATTCAAAACAGATTTTACAAACTTTTCTAACCCTTTAGGTGTTCCACAAGAGTTAATGGCAAATGGTGATAACATTTCAGAATTTAGATTTTTTGGCAAATTTTCAATTTTAATCAATTTTTTCCAGTAACAAAGCAAGGGTTAACAGCCAATAAAAATGCTATATTTATTGCCCTGATTCTGTAGTTTGCAGAAACACCCTATATGTGGCTGGAAAATACTGTACGGGCACACAGTAGGGCATAGAGGGAAAGGTGCGCCATATGGTTTTTGGAAGGCAGTATTTGCTGGACTGTTTGTTTTGATACCATGTCACATTTGAAGCCCCCCTGATGCACCCCTAGAGTAGAAACTCCATAAAAGTGACCCCATCTAAGAAACTACACCCCTCAAGGTATTCAAAACTGATTTTTACAAACTTTATTAACCCTTTAGGTGTTCCACAAGATTTAATGGAAAATAGAGATACAATTTCAAAATTTCACTTTTTTGGCAGATTTTCTATTTTAATATTTTTTTTCCATTTACAAAGCAAGGGTTAACAGCCAAACAAAACTCAATATCTATGGCTCTGATTCTGTAGTTTACAGAAACCCCCAATATGTGGTCGTAAACCGCTGTACGGGCACACAGCAGGGTGCAGAAGGAAAGGCATGCCATACGGTTTTGGAAGGCAGATTTTGCTGGACTGTTTTTTTTTTTACACCATGTCCCATTTGAAGCCCCCCTGATGCACCCCTAGAGTAGAAACTCCAAAAAAGTTACCCCATTTTAGAAACTACGGGATAGGGTGGCAGTATTGTTGGTACTAGTTTAGGGTACATATGATTTTTGGTTGCTCTATATTACACTTTTTGTGGGTCAAGGTAACAAGAAATAGCTGTTTTGGCACTGTTTTTATTTTTTGTTATTTTCAACATTCACCTGACAGGTTAGATCATGTAATATTTTTATAGATCAGGTTGTCACGGACGCAGTGATACCTAATATGTATACCATTTTTTTTATTTATGTAAGTTTTACACAATGATTTTATTTTTGAAACAAAAAAAAATCATGTTTTAGTGTCTCCATAGTCCGAGAGCCATAGTTTTTTCAGTTTTTGGGCAAATATCTTGGGTAGGGTATGATTTTTGCGGGATGAGATGACGGTTTGATGGGCACTATTTTGGGGTGCGTATGACTTTTTGATCACTTGCTATTACACTTTTTATGATGTACACTGTTTTGTTTTTTACGCTATTCACCTGAGGGGTTAGGTCATGTGATATTTTCATAGAGCAGGTTATTACGGACGCGGCGATACCTAATATGTATACTTTTTTTTATTTATGTAAGTTTTACACAATTATTTCTTTTTTGAAACAAAAACAAAAAAATCATGTTTTAGTGTCTCCATATTCTGAGAGCCATAGTTTTTTCAGTTTTTGGGCGATTATCTTAGGTAGGGTCTCATTTTTTGCGGGATGAAGTGACGGTTTGATTGGTACTAATTTGGCGTACATACGACTTTTTTGATCACTTTCATTACCTTTTTTGATCATCATAGTTTTTTGTTTTTTTATGGCGTTAACCGTGCGGGTAAAGTAACATGATCGTTTTATAGATCAGGTCGTTACAGACGCGGTGATATCAAACATGTGTAGGGAATTTTTTTTCATTTTTAATCAGTGCTAAATGTGTTTTTTGATTTTAACTTTTTTTTCACTTTTTTTTTCTTTTTTTTTGCCCTAGACCCACTTGGTTCTTGAAGATCCAGTGGGTCTGATGTCTGTATAATACAGTACAGTACACTATATAGTGTACTGTACTGTATTTTCACTTTACAAAGTCTGATTTGACTTCTGCCTTTAGCAGAAGTCTAATCAGCACCATGGACAGCCTCTGATCAGTACCATGGACAGCCGGACGCCTGTGAAGGCGTCCGGTTGCCATGGTACCATCACTCACTGCCACAACAGAGCAGTGGGTGATGGGGAGGGAGGGGGGCATGGAAGGGGTTAAACGCATGGCATCTGTGCCAGCACAGATGTCAGGCGTTTCAAGCAGAGTGTCAGCAATGTGCTGACACTCTGCAAACCGCTCGGCTATCCTGAGAGAGGGGGCGGGCAGATGATCGCATGCCTGCCCGCCCCCCCAAGCACCGCCCACCCCGCCCGCCCTCCCTGCCGCACTCCCCGCCCAGGGGGGGGGGGGGTTAAACATAAAAATAAAGCTTTTTTGAAGTCTCTGATTCCCGCGGTGGATCAGAAACTTCCGAAACCGCAGCAAACCGCAGGTCTGAATTGACCTGCGGTTTGCTGCGATCGCCGACATGAGGGGGTCGCAGGACCCCCCTGCGCATTTAGCCAAGGTGCCTGCTCAATGATTTGAGCAGGCACCGGGTTCCGATCACCGCCGGCCGGGCGGCGGTAATCGGAACTATACATGACGTACCGGTACGTCATGTGTCCTTAAGTACCAGGACAACATGCCGTACCAATACGTCATGTGTCCTTAAGAGGTTAATCATTGGAATAATCGATAGAATACTTGATTACAAAAATAGTTGATAGCTGCAGCCCTAATCCAGAGATCTTCCCATTTATTGCTGCAATTGCTCTGCTAGATTTATTTCAAGCTGGAAGCTTAGGGGGCGTATTCTTTCTCAGGGGCATTTTCTTTCTGCTGCAGCTGGTGGCAGTTAAAGGATGGAACTGAGCATGTGCTTCCGTCTCAATATGCTGGACAGAGAAATTAGAAAAAGAGCAAACAGCAGGTGGCGCTATACAGATAGATTTCATTGAATAATTCAGTAGCTATAATACATTTTTAATACCATGCAATTGCAAAAGTATTCAGATCTAGGTGTTGGTTCAAAAACTGTAGAATATTTTTTGTGAAACAACCCCTTTAAGAATACCATTAGCATATACAACTAATTTTTCTATGTCAGAACTTGTCCCTAGCCTTTAAATGCCATATATGTAGTGTAGGCCCTAATTAAAGGGGTTATCCCATGGCTAATGTGAAAAATGAAAATCAGACAACATGTAGTGCATGTGAATCTCTTTCTAACAAAGCTAGAACCAGCCCTGTACCTCACACGTATCCAGACATCTCCACATTTATTGTTCTGCTAGATTTATATCAAGCTGACTGCTCAAGGGGAGTGTCTGTTCTGCTGCAGCTCAGGGGGCGTGTCTCAGCTCTCCCAATCACAACTCAGGAGGCAGTTGAAGGATGAAACTGAGCATGTGCGGCCATCTCAGTGAGAAGGGAAAAGAAATAAGAAAAAAAACAGCAGGTGGCGCTATACAGATACATTTTATTGAATAACTCAGTGCCTATGCTAAATTTTTAATTACATGCATTTACAAAAGTATGCAGATTCAGGTGCTGGTATAAAAAACTGTAGAATATTTTTCATGGGACAACCTCTTTAAAGTATGAGGGACTAATAAATGAATAATAGGGCTTAAAAATAGAATAATAGGACTTGGAAATCAAGAATAAAATGCAGGAATGTCACAAAGTAAATTCATCAGCACAAATGTCACTGGTAGTTTGTTACAATGTATCACAGAGTGTTGTCTGGACCGGATACAATTGTATCCACTCTGAGAGCAGGCTTGATGCAAGTAAACAGGGATCATGCAAGTGGGTGGTGAAGAACTGAAACATAAAGTATACTGAATTTTTGACAGAAAACCTCTTCAACTCCATGTCCATGTCCTGCCTTACCCATGATGGTCTTTGTACTCTACTATCTGTAGAAGTCAGACTCATATTATATCACTTGTATGGAAAACCCAAATATAGCAAAGCTCTTTAATCAGGCCAGACACGAGGGGTTAACTGGCCACTCAGTACGGTATACATTGAACACATGGCAGGACGGGCTCTTTTCTGGCAGTGTGGAGAAGGTTTCGATCTGTCATGTCCCTGGCATCGAGCCCAGACTCTGCAACCATCAACCTTTCCTTACCTACTGGGGATAGCACCAGATCACGGTGCCATGCATTATGTGCCAGAGGTCAGCGAGCTGCACATGGAAGCGGAGCAGCTCAGGACATGTGCCATAGTGTCTGAGGATACTGCTACGAACGCAGAGCAGGGGGCTTTCTTATATTGGCTTGTCATCAGGCCTGCGCATCCAGGAGGGATGTGTGGACACTTCAAAAACTATTTCTGGATGATTTTTTTTTTCAGTTTAGTTAAAATACGTAATGAAATTTCTCACACATTTACACTGTGCCTAGAATGGATCTTGATTCATAGTAACATAGTAACATAGTACATAAGGCCGAAAAAAAGACATTTGTCCATCCAGTTCGGCCTGTTATCCTGCAAGTTGATCCAGAGGAAGGCAAAAAAAAAAAACCCTGTGAGGTAGAAGCCAATTTTCTCCACTTTAGGGGAATAAAAAATTCCTTCCCGACTCCAATCAGGCAATGAGAATAACTCCCTGGATCAACGACCCCTCTCTAGTAGCTATAGCCTGTAATATTATTACACTCCAGAAATACATCCAGGCCCCTCTTGAATTCCTTTATTGTACTCACCATCACCACCTCCTCAGGCAGAGAGTTCCATAGTCTCACTGCTCTTACCGTAAAGAATCCTCTTCTATGTTTGTGTACAAACCTTCTTTCCTCCAGACGCAGAGGATGTCCCCTCGTCACAGTCACAGTCCTGGGGATAAATAGATGATGGGAGAGATCTCTGTACTGACCCCTGATATATTTATACATATTAATTAGATCTCCCCTCAGTCGTCTTTTTTCTAAAGTGAATAACCCTAATTTTGATAATCTTTCAGGGTACTGTAGTTGCCCCATTCCAGTTATTACTTTAGTTGCCCTCCTCTGGACCCTCTCCAGCTCTGCTATGTCTGCTTTGTTCACTGGAGCCCAGAACTGTACACAGTACTCCATGTGTGGTCTGACTAGCGATTTGTAAAGTGGTAGGACTATGTTCTTATCACGGGCATCTATGCCCCTTCTGATGCAACCCATTATCTTATTGGCCTTGGCAGCAGCTGCCTGACACTGGTTTTTGCAGCTTAGTTTGCTGTTTATTAAAATTCCTAGATCCTTTTCCATGTCAGTGTTACCGAGTGTTTTGCCATTTAGTATGTACGGATGACTTGCATTTTTCCTTCCAATGTGCATAACTTTACATTTATCAGTGTTAAACCTCATCTGCCACTTATCTGCCCAAGCCTCCAATCTATCCAGATCCCTCTGTAGCAGTATACTGTCCTCATCAGTATAAATTACTTTACACAGTTTAGTGTCATCTGCGAAAATTGATACTTTACTATGCAAGCCTTCTACAAGATCATTAATAAATATATTGAAGAGAATAGGGCCCAATACTGACCCCTGAGGTACCCCACTAGTGACAGTGACCCAATCTGAGTGTGTACCGTTAATAACCACCCTCTGTTTTCTATCACTGAGCCAGTTACTTACCCACATACAGACGTTTTCTCCCAGTCCGAGCATTCTCATTTTATATACTAACCTTTTATGTGGTACGGTGTCAAACGCTTTGGAGAAGTCCAGATACACGACATCCATTGATTCGCCGCTGTCCAGTCTAGAACTTACCTCCTCATAGAAATCGATTAAATTAGTTTGACATGACCGATCCCTCACGAAGCCATGCTGATATGGCGTTATTTGCTTATTTCCGTTGAGATGCTCTAATATAGCATCTCTCAGAAAACCTTCAAACAGTTTACCCACAACAGATGTTAAACTTACCGGCCTATAGTTTCCAGGCTCTGTTTTTGGCCCCTTTTTGAATATTGGCACCACATTTGCCATGCGCCAATCCTGTGGGACATTCCCTGTCAGTATAGAGTCTGCAAATATCAGAAATAAGGGTCTGGCTATGACATTACTTAATTCCTTTAGGATACGGGGGGTGTATGCCCTCCGGTCCTGGCGATTTGTCTATTTTAATCTTTTTAAGTCGCTGTTGCACTTCTTCCTGGGTCAGACAGGACACTTTTAATGGGGAATTTATTTTTGCATTCGGCATGTCATCTGACAGTTTATTTTCCTCAGTGAATACATTGGAGAAAAAAATATTTAATAGCTTTGCTTTCTCCTCGTCGCTCTCTGCGACTTCCCCCTCATTACTCTTTAAAGGGCCGACACCTTCAGATTTATACTTTTTAACATTTATATAATTGAAGAACATTTTAGGCTTAGTTTTACTCTCTTTGGCAATTAATCTCTCGGTCTCTAGTTTGGCCGCTTTTATTTGTTTTTTACATGTTCTATTTTTTTCCTTATAGTTTTTCAGTGCTTCCGTGCTACCCTCCTGTTTCAGTGAATTATATGCTTTATTTTTGTCATTTATTGCTTTCTTTACAGTTCTATTTATCCACATTGGTTTCTTTTTGTTCCTTAACCTTTTATTCCCATATGGTATGTACCTCTCACAATGAGATTTTAGGATGTTTTTAAAGATATCCCATTTTGTGGCTGTATTTTAATTTTTGAGGACCTTGTCCCAGTTAGTTCGGCCTATGGCCTCTCTTAGTTGGCTAAATTTAGCTTTTTTGAAGTTTGGTATTTTTGTTCCTCCCTGTAGAAACGCTCTTTTGAATGATAATTGGAAGGTTATTACTTTATGGTCACTATTTCCCAGGTGTCCCCCAACCTGCACGTCTGTTGTTCTGTCAGGCCTATTGGTTAATACTAAGTCCAGTATGGCCGTACCTCTAGTCAGGCTCTGAACCAGTTGGGAAAGGTAATTGTCTTTGGTTATTGCCAAGAACCTGTTTCCCTTATGAGATATACAAGTTTCAGTTTCCCAGTCTATATCTGGGTAGTTGAAGTCCCCCATAATAACCACCTCATTATGATTTGCCGCCTCGTCTATCTCGTTTAGTAGTAGTGGTTGGAAAAACACATTTTTTAAAAAAATTGTAAATCGTGAATCAAACATTTTTAACAAGGTGGTCCAAGGGAGAGGAAAGATGGTGGAATCCCTCTGTTATACTGCCATCTAGTGGAAAATTAAAGTGAAGCTCTGCTTTGGCGCCACTTGGGACATCATGTTGTCATTGTCGTTGCTCTGAATAACTTTGAGGACAATCCAAAATTACATCTACCACAAGATTGACAGGACCGGACATTTATCCTGGCCCTGACAATTTGCTGTGTGAACTGCTGCTCTAATTAGCCAAGCAAAGGCAGAGGTTCTTATTCAGCTTTAGAGCAGCGACTGCACAAGCACCCCCTACACAGGATTAAGGCGGCGCCTGCACAGTCACTGCTCCAAAGCCAAAGCATATCCATAATGACCACAATTAGAGATGAACGAATCGAAGCTGACAAAGTGGAATTCGATACGAATTTCAGGAAAAATTCAGATTCACAGAAACAGAAACAGATCACCATGGAGATGAGTGCTTCGCTTCCACAATGGAAGCGCTCATCTCAGTGCCTGCCCCGCCGCCGCACACTGCCTGCCCGCCGCACACAGACCATGATGAAAGGGAACGGCGTTCCTGCGATGATAAAAGTGCAGGATCTGTTTCTGTTCCCCCTCGACTCGACCCCTGCTCCTGACCCAGAGACGGTTGAGGAGGACATCAGTGACGTGCAGACAGTTTCGATGATGATGTAGCTGATCGCACTTGGGAGCCGGGTGACGAAGCAGCTTAATTATTCTTTTTTTTTTCCTTTATATAATAGTGTAATATTATAAAATCCGGTGTCTCCATGATAAATCTGCAGCATGGGGGCCCCATGTGTCTTCTACACACTTTCAAAATAATCCTTCAGCAGGGCGAAGACCGGGATGCTCCACAACCTTCCCAGGAGCTTCTGTCGGGAGCAGAGGTTCATTTCTGAGACGTCCGTAAAGTGCGGGGGGAATCCGACGACCCTTTCCATCTCCATGCACCACAGGATGTCCTCCTTCCCATCCATGATGACTGGGAACTCGTAATGTTTTCCCTGACGAACAAACCAGGGGCTGGTAGTTATGGTTTGAATCTTGATGAACTTTGCGACTCTTCCAGGCTCCAAGCAATCTTGAGGCTTTGTCTTCTCATTGTCTGTAGCTACTAGAGGCCTGTTCATCCCAGGCAGTTTCCCCCAGAAGTATCTGGCTCGAGGAGCAGCCAATACCGCACTTGCATCAATTTTGACAGGATTCGTCTCCAGGTGGAGAGAAATTGTATTTTGGAATGTTTTCTCCATCGCAACCACGCTCTCGAATAACCAGAAGACTGGCCGATTCTCTCCTGTCTTAGGCAACACTTTATTGAGTAATCGTGGAAAGTAAAAAAACAGTTGTCCACTGCCCCCATAAAGGCCTTTCCAGTGCGGGTTAACCACAGATAATTTATTACAAGGACTGCCGCCAATTATCAGATCGAATTGTCCCCATTCTTCAATCTGTTTCCTGGTTATATTCTGTATGTCGCCCACATATACATTATGCCCTGGGTGGTGTACCCATCTTATCGTGATGGCGTCCTCACACACCTCTGATGCCATATATTTTTCAATGTTGATTCTGAGCTTTTTAAGAACCAATAATCCTGTCTGTCCTTTTCAACACAACCGACACACTCCTGAAATACTCTGTGCTGCTGGGGACTCTGCTCTTTCCACCTTGTAACTCTTAGTCCATAATCTTCAACAAGATCTACACACTCCTCTTCTGAAATACTCTGCACTGTTGAGGAATCCTACTCCTTTCACTCTCAGTGTGTGATATGCTACTTTTATTTTATTATTTTTTTATTAGAAATTTAAACCATACAATTCACCAAAAACAAAACATTATTATATATTTTTCCCTAATAAACCCTACCCCCCTGTTCATACCCAACCAACCCTCTCCCTTGTGATGTGGGGGATAATAAGGAAAACCTTAAAACTTCCATTCTCCCCAAATTTTAGTCCATTTTTCCTCAGTATTTCTCTGCTTATATAGAATTTTTTCATATCTCTCAATCTTATTAACCAGGTTAACCCATGAAGTAATAGAAAACCAAACCCTAGCAATCAAAAGTCTCGCCAAGAACATTATTTTAATCAAAAGAATCCTTTTGGACATTCTACAGAAATTGGACAGAAATATTTGACATTCTACCTTGGTGAGGTCACTCAGTACCAAACATTCCACCGTAAACGGAATCTCAACTTTCAATTCCCAGATAATAAAATTATAAATTGCCCCCCAATATTGTTTCAACTCTATTCATGACCAAAACATATTCAAGTGATCCGCCCCAGATAAATCACACCGTGTATCCCTTAAACCACATTTATTAAGCCATAAAGGTGTGATATAGATTCGGTGCAAAATATTAAATTAAACCAAAACGTGATTAAAATGATAAGAAACTAAACTTAAAATCGCCAATATATTATCCCTTCTTCGAGGTAAATTCCTGGACAATCAATTTGCGGTAGCAGTCAGTCAGTGCATAGTGTTGGCAGTAAAATCACCTACTAACTGCGGTGTGGCAGTTTTTTGTTAAGCCGCCGGAGGGTAGAATTTGTGGGCACCACGGGCCTGCGTCAACACATGCAGCGTCACCATAAAGTAGCCTGGGAGAACCATGGCTTCGATGTGGTGGTCCAGCCTGCCACAGCAACCACTGCATCACCCAGTGGCACGCAGCCGATTTCCGGCAGTCAAGGCTCCACCACCTCAGCTGAAGGAAGCTGTCTGTCCTTCCAACCATCTACCGGTCCTGATGATCCTGCTCCTCGTCCTCCTACTCCTCGTCACTCATTCCGTCAGCAATCGATCACCGAAGCAATTGCCAAGAGACAACGGTATGCATGCACTCATCCAACGGCGCAGAAGCTGAACATGCTCCTGGCCAAGTTGCTGGTGCTGCAGTCCCTCCCTTTCCAAGTTAGTGGACTCTGGACCTTTCAGAGAACTGATGGCTTGTGCCGAGCCGAGGTAGAGAGTCCCAAGCCGTCATTTCTTTGCCAAAAAGGCAGCACCAGCCCTAAACACACATGTAGAACAGAAGGTGGGCCAGTCCTTGAGCCTGTCGGTGTCTGCCAAAGTGCACGGCAGCACCGATGTGTGGAGCTGTAACTACGGTCAGGGACAATACATGTCCTTTACGGCCCACTGGGTGACTGTGGTTCCTGCACAGCCACACCAGCAACTTGGCCAGGTGACGCCGCTTCCGCCTCCACGTTGTCACGCTGTTGGTCCTGTGACAATGTCCACCTCTGGCTCCTCATCCTCCAACGTGTCCTCAGCCTCCACTGCAGAGACAATTCACAGTGCCCCTCCAGCATACCACATATGCAGGGCATGGTGGTGTCACGCTGCTCTGCACCTCGTTTGCTCCACAGACAGGATCCTTTTTTTGGGGGTTATTGTTCTGATGGATCAGAAGAAGGGCAAAATAATCAGTGACGTCACCACAAGCTTAGGGCTCATGCACACAAATGTATTTTCATTCTGTGTCCGTTCCGTTTTTTTTGCGGACCTTATACGGAACCATTCATTTCAATGGGTCCGCAGGAAAAACAGAAGGTACTTCGTGTACATTCCGTTTCCGTATATCCATTCCACAAAAAAATAGAACTTGTCCTATTATTGTCCGCATTACGGACAAGGATAGTACTGTTCTATTAGGGGCCAGCTGTTCCATTCCGCAAAATACGGAATGCACACGGAATGCACACGGATCAGGTTTTTTTTGGACCGCAAAATACAGTTGTGTTCAAAATAATAGCAGTCAGACATTACTAACCTGATCAATCACTGTTTTTGGTATAAATTATATTTCTACATGGCAAATAATTTACTAGCAGGTGTAGTAGAGTAATAGAAACCCAACAGACCCAACAGTTATGACATGCATGCTGCTGATTCTCTGTAATTGAATCACTAATTGAAAGGGGCCTGTTCAAAATAATAGCAGGGTGGAATTTAATGAGTGAGGTCATTCATTCTTTGAAAATCAGGTGGCAATTATTGCCCTTATTTAAGGAAGAAAGGCAGCAAATGTTGTACATGCTGGTTACAGTGCATTTCTCTCTGAAATTCTGAGGAAAATGGGTCGTTCCCGACATTGTTCAGAAGAACAGCGTACCTTGATTAAAAAGTTGATTGGAGAGGGGAAAACATATAAAGAAGTGCAGAAAATGATAGGCTGCTCAGCTAAAATGATCGCAAATGCTTTGAAATGGCAACCAAAACCTGAAAGACGTGGAAGAAAGTGAAAAACTACCATTCAAATGGTTAGAAGAATAACCAAAATGGCAAGGACTCAGCCAACAATCAGCTCCAGGAAGATCGAAGAAGGTCTAAAGTTACCTGTGAGTACTGTTACAATTAGAAGACGCCTATGTGAAGCCGAGCTATCTGCAAGAAGTCCTCTCAAAGTCCCACTGTTGAAAAAAAGACATGTGCTGAAGAGGTTACAATTTGCCAAAGAGCACATTGACCGGCCTAAAGAGACATTTTGTGGACTGATGAAAGTAAGATTGTTCTTTTTGGGTCCAGTGGCCGGAGACAGTTTGACAGACAACCCCCAAACACTGAATTCAAGCCACAGTACACTGTGAAGACAGCGAGGCATGGTGGCACAAGCATCATGATATGGGAATGTTTCTCATACTACGGTGTTGGGCCTATTTATCGCATACCAGGGATCATGGATCAGTTTAAATACATCAGAATACTTGAAGAGGTCATGCTGCCTTATGCTGAAGAGGAAATGCCCTTGAAATGGGTGTTCCAACAAGACAACGACCCCAAACACAACAGTAAACGTGCAATGTCTTGGTTCCAGATCAACAAGATTGATGTTATGGAGCGGCCAGCCCAATCCCCGGATCTTAATCCAATAGAAAACTAGTGGGGTGACATCAAGAATGCAATTTCTGAGGCAAAACCGAAGAAATAGAGAAGAACTGTGGAATGTAGTCCAATCATCCTGGGCTGGAATACCTGTTCACAGGGGCCAGAAGTTGGTTGACTCCGATGCAACACAGATGTACAGCAGTTCTCAGAAACAGCGGTTATAAAACTAAATATTAGTGAAGTGATTCAAAGGAAAGCAAAAAAAATTTTCAGTTTATATAGTGAATGTTTGATGTCTGTAAAGAAGAATACAAACACTGCTATTTTTTTGAACAGTCAAATATTCACTTTTCTTCAACACACATTTGATATATTTTTCTTCATGTTTTGATTCGGAATAGAATGTGTAGTGTTCCCAATGCATTTGTGTGTATGGAAATAAAAGCTATTAGAAGGAATTTGAGCTTTATTCACTTTTTTAAACACACTGCTATTATTCGAACCAAATTTTTTCATGAAAATTCAGCGAACCGGCCGAATCAAAATTTTGAAAAATTCGCTCATCTCTAACCACAATCATAATAATCTGGACACTATATTGTATTATAGATACCAAGTATATGTATATGACATATACACCAAGTGTATACTGCAAATGCATACAAATATAAACCAGCCTGAGATCCCAGTCACAAAACCGACAGGACATCATTGTTTTTCCGGCACAAATTCATAATTAATGATAGCTTTGATGCTGCAGTAACTTGAATATGTGAGTACACTAAAGCAGTGTAAATACCTGATTTCTGCCCACATCGCTGTGTTCTCTATGACTTTCCCGATACCTGAGTTACGTTTATCGGCCCAGAGGATATTTTGTGACAGAGGAGATTTTCTTGATATAAGTGACTTGTAGATAAATAGAGCAGTGGAGTGGAGGGAAGGCACTGGGGGCGACGGCTGCCTGTGAACTCTGCCCCTCGTACCGGGTAGTGCACTGCAGAGATTTTACTCCGTGACAATACAATGTCTATATCTGTCCTTATAGACGGGATGCTCATACACAGCCCTCAGTATGACTGCTGGGAGGGAAGGGGTTAATCATAAAATGTATATTGTAAAGTATGAACTTGCTCAATTAAGTATTTGCTCAATTATTTAAATTCTGTTGATAGATTTATGGAAAACCCCTTTAAATGAAGCCTGACACCAGTAAACTCACTGATAAACCATTCATAATGCCTTGTAAGGCTAAGGCCTCATGCACACAACAGTTGTTTTTCTCTGCCTCCGTTTCGGGTTTTTTGCAGACTGGATGGTATTGGTTGGGCCTCTGGCACTGGAATAATAAGGGCTTCCATCTTATTAGTATTTAATTATATATCTTAGTTTATGGCTTATGTAGGAATAAATAAATAAATAAAACAGACGCAGAATAAGTTTCCCTGCACACTCTCTGCAGTCTCTCTGCGCTCTCCCTGTAGTCTCCCTACACTCTCCCTGCACTCTCCTTACACTCACCATGACAGTGTATAAGTGGAAAAAAGAAAAATATATTTGCCATTCTGCGGTGCAGTTATATGTTCTAAAGCCTTTTGTGTCGTGTATAAGTGTAAAAATATAAGGGCCTATTTGCTGTTCAGCGGTGCAGTTATATGTTCTAAAGCTCTTTTGTGTAGTATATAAGTGGAAAAAAGAAAAATGTATTTGCCGTTCAGCGGTGCAGTTATATTTTCTAAAGCCTTTTGTGGAGTGTATAAGTGGAAAAGAGAAAAATATATTTGCCGTTCAGCGGTGCATTTATATGTTCTAAAGCCTTTTGTGTCATGTATAAGTGTAAAAAAATAAGTGCCTATTTGCCTTTCAGCCTTTCAGCTGGTGCAGTTATATGTTCTAAAGTCCTTTTGTGGAGTGTATAAGTGGAAAAAAGAAAAATATATTTGGAAGCGCTCATCTGCATAGTCATCTATATCGCCGTCCTCAGGACAGCGATACAGATGGCTGTGCTGCGGCAGGGGAGGGAGAGGCGTGTCCCTTCCCTGTTCCTCTGATAGGCTGCCGGCACTAGGCCAGCAGCTTATTAGATGCTGGTGCAGGCGGTGCGAGCCTGAGCTGTACAGCGCGGGACACAGACCGGAAGAGGCCTGCATCGCATCGCTGACATGGAGGTAAGTATAAGTGTTTATTTTTTTTTATACGGGACAATACTTGTGGCACATGATTGGGGGGCATGGAGAGACACTTCTAACTGGCACATGATTGGGTGGCATCTATGTGGGCACTTACTGGCACATTATTGGGGGAATCTATGGGGGCACTTACTGGCACATTATTGGGGGAATCTAAGGGGGCACTTACTGGCACATTATTGGGGAGCATCTATGGGGCACTTACTGGCACATTATTATGGGGCATCTATGGGGGCACTTACTGGCACATTATTGGGGGGCATCTATGGGGGAACTTACTGGCACATAATTGGGGGCATCTATGGGGCACTTACTACTGGCTCATTATTGGGGGCATCTATGGTGGCACTTACTGGTACATTATTGGGGGGCATCTATGGGGCACTTCTTACTGGCACATTATTGGGTGGCACTATGGGGGCTTCTACTGAGGTCACAAAGAAGGGGTATTTTATATGGGGGGCTCTGCATGGTACTACTATTATCAGGGGGTTTATCTGTTTCTGCAGTATAGTATTGGGAAGCACAGCAGCACAGTATTGGGGGTAGTAGGATGGTTTGTCCAGAAGATGGGAGGATGATGGAAAAGTATTAAACTAAGATTTTATTTTTGTTAAACTGCAGAGACGAAAAATGGCAGAAAAATGATGGTTTGGTCTGAAGGTCTGAAAGGAGAAGATGAGGAAGAGGGAAGGAACATCTACATCAAAGGAGACGTCACTGGATGTAAGAAGTATGTGTAAACAAACTGAAAAGAAAAGGAAAGTGACCAAACTGAGATCTTTAGAGACTTTAAAGAGGACCTTTCATGGGTCCGAACATTGTAAGATAACTATCTTGCCATGTAGAGCGGCGCCCAGGGATCTCACTGCACTTACTATTATCCCTGGGTGCTGCTCCGTTCGCCGCTGTGACCCCGTTACCTTCTCACACGCTCTATGGTAATTGCTACTATTGGTTCACCAGGGAGGAGTCTGCTCTGTTTCTCCCTGGGCGTTTCTTCTCCCAGGCTGTAGCGCTGTCCAATTGCAGTGCAGAGCTCACTGCCTGGGAGAAGGAACGCCCAGGAGAGAAGCTAATGTCTCCTCCCTGTTGCGAAGTTAGCAGCAATTACCATACAGCGCATGTACTATACCGGTAGCCAGAGCGGGCGAACGGAGCGGCGCCCAGGGATAATAGTAAGTGCAGTGAGATCCCTGGGCGCTGCTCTTCACAGCCTGATGGTTATCTTGCAATGTTGGGACCCATGAAAGGTCCTCAACGTGAATGGGGGTCCGCTTTTGTATTGTTCGCCCTGTTGGCAAAATTCCCTAGAAACTGCCCTGTGTCACGTCCCCGCGCCACGTCCCCGCACCTCCCGAGACGCCTGCTATTTCCCTACCCGTGAACTTTTCCTAGTAAAACCCTAAGCAAGCACCGCATAGCAGCAGCCTGAGGAGCACACTCACCTCGGGTCCTGGGCGGCCGCCTCTGCCGTGCCCGGGCAGCGGGTGACACTCTCTGGACTTGTTTGCAAAGCTATCCTGCCAAGTTTTCTGTGTTGACGATTACTTTGCTAAAAAAGTGAGGACTCTTTATTTTTTCATATTAAAAGAATATTGAGTTTGGATCACTTTTGTTTCTTGCACCGTTCACACAATACAGGATTTGAGATTCGAAAGACTCGATATATTCGAGAACCTATTCGGATTCGAAAAAAATTTGATTTGTCCCACCTCAAAAAAATATATTTGCCATTCAGCGGTGCAGTTATATGTTCTAAAGCCTTTTGTGGAGTGTATAAGTGGAAAAAATCAGGGCCTATTTGCCATTCAGAGGTGCAGTTATTTGTTCTAAAGCCCTTTTTTGCGTGTATTAGAGGCAAAAAAAAAGTATTTGCCGTTGTGTAGTGAAGAGAGAAAATTACAGACTTTTTTGAGGTGTTTTAATTTGCTTTTTATTTATTTATTTAATCTAACAGTATATCAGACAGAGAAGCGTCTGGCCTTGCACAGGGGAGTGGCAGAGACCTAAATGTTTATGGCGCAGGCACAGGTCGCAGCAGAGTAAGGGGGCGTGGCAGCAGGAGTCGCAGCGAGAGGCCTGAGCTCCCGGTGTCATCTAGCGGTCGTGTCTTGACCAGCAACCCAGCGGTTCTTGAATGGTTGACTCGGTCATCCACTTCGTCCCAAGAGACATCAGACACCCCCAGCCAAGAGTCGGGGGGGTTCGTCAGACAGAACCCTTAGTTGGCATGGCCTGGGAACAGGACCTGTGCCCTCACCCGTTGTGATATACGAACATCGGCCAAGACGGTTTGCGAACGCCTACGCGCGTTCGCGGCGGGCCCCATTGACTTTAATGGCAGGTAAACCTCAAAAATGTGCCCTGCTGGAGCCTAGAGAAATTTTATTTTAGCCCACGGGAGTACAAGCCCCAAAAAGTAGGCAGTTATCTGACAGAAAAGAACTTGTGATTATGTGGCTGGCGGTACATTAGGCGGTCACTGGATAAAAATGTTACTGTAGGCCAGTACAGGCCCCAAAAATTAGGCATTCACCTGACAAGAACTTGTGATTATGTGGCTGGAGGTACATTAGGCGGTCACTGGATAAAAATGTTACTGTAGGCCAGTACAGGCCCCAAAAATGAGTCATTCACCTGACAGAAAAGAACTTGTGATGATGTGGCTGGAGGTACATTAGGCGGTCACTGGATACAATTTTTACTGTAGGCTACTGGAGTAGAGGCCCCAAAAATTAGGCATTCACCTGATAGAGAAGGCCTTTTATGCCACTGTATATACATAAGACAAGGACCATTCTTTGTTCTGGGTAGTGGCGGATATGTGTGGGCTGGCATGAGGAAATTCAATTACACGTGGTCATCACAGGTGTTAAATTCCTCCGAGATCCATGCCTCATTTATTTTTAGAAATGTGAGGTAGTCCACACTGTCGTGAGCTAGGCGAGTGCGCTTATCGGTCACGATCCCCCCTGCTGCACTAAACGTCCTTTCAGACAGGGCACTCGACTACTACGGTCAAGCCAAGAGTTCCATGGCAAATTGTGCCAGCTCTGGCCACAGGTCAAGCCTGCACACCCAGTAGTCCAGGGGTTCCTCACTTCTCACAGCGCCCACATCGGCCCTTAATTCGATGTAGTCGGACACTTGTCGGTCTAGGTGTTCCCTGAGGCTGGATCCGGATGGTGGCTGTCAATGGGTTGGCTGCAAAATTGATCTCATATCCGAAGTGACCAACACATCTTCAAACCGCCCTCTTCTTGCAGGCACTGTAGGATTGGTACCCGCACCTGTTTTGCTGTAGGTGGAAATTCCTCTGCTAGCGCCTGCAACAGCAGAGTGCAGCATCTATCACAGCAAGGCCTGGAAATGCAGCATTTTGCCAGTCCTCTATGATGCTGGTAACATGTCTGCCATTTTGTGTTTGTACCGGGGGTCTAAGTACGTTGCCATCCAGTACTGGTCCTTTCCCTTTATGCTTTTTATACGGGGGTCCCTCTTCAAACACTGGAGCATGAAGGCCCCCATTTGCACTAAATTGGAAGCGGTGGAGCGCCCTGGCTCCTGCTCATCGCCCAGGAGAATGTCGTCCTCTGTCTCCTCACTCCAGCCACGGACAAACCCAGGGATCCCCGAAAAGTTTGAAGTCCCCATCAAAGCCTGCTCTTCTTGCTCCTCTTCCTCCTCCTCCCCCCCAGCCACCATCCTTCTCTCACTCCTCTTCATACTCCTGCTGACTTGTCTCAGATGGAGTAGCCCCCCTGGGAGTTCATTAAGCATTGCGTCTTCCTCTTCTTCCAGCTCCTGCTCCTCGACGGCTTGATCAATGACACAACGCAATTCCCACTCTAGAAAGAAGGCGTAAGGTACGATGTCACTGATGGCGCCCTGGCTGCGACTGACCAGTTTGGTGATCTCATCAAATGGCCACAGAAGTCTGCATGCGTCGCGCATGAGCAGCCACTGGCACGATGAAAAGAAACCAAGCTCCCCAGAACCTGACCTGCTGCAGAGTTCGTACAGGTAGTCGTTAATGGCACGTTTCTGCTGGAGCAGCCTATCAAGCATATACAAGGTGGAGTTCCAGCCCATCGGGCTGTCACAAATCAGACGTCTGACGTGCAAGTGGTGTCACCGCTGAATGTCAGGAAGGCGAGTCATGGCTGTGTAAGATCTTCTGAAATGGCCAGAGATTTTCCTGGCCTGCCGCAAGACATTCTGAACCCCGGGGTATTTGACAACAAATTGCTGCACGACTAAGTACAGGACGTGTGCCATGTACTTAGTCGGGCCAGAAAACACCCCTTCATCAGGTACAGACTGCTCATAATGGTATGAGCAGTCTTTACCTGATAAAGTGGTGTTTTCTGCCCCGAAACGCGTTGTACTTCTTGCCAATTTATTAAATCAAGTTTGTATCATCATCAAAGATTGGTATTTGCGCCGTGGGAGTTTCTTCTTTCTATTAAGAAGGCACCTGGCCTCCCATTACCGAGCCCAGTGAGAACAATGCCGTCAGAACCCACAAAGACACACTCCCAGCGCTCCACATCCTGCCTCTTTTCCTTCTCCTTCTCCTCCCAGTGGGCAGTAAAAGTTATGTACCATTTGGCCATTGGCACACCGCAATGGAAGGTCCTCGGAAGGAAATATTTCTCCCAGAAGGGCATCCCTGAACTATATGGCCACGTTCAGCAGCAAGTTAATATATCTCTTGCACACAGTGTCGGTGCCAAGATATCCGCCTTCTTGGGGACTCCAGGCATCCCTACGTGGTGCTTACATTCCTGGCTGCATGACCATCTACCTTAGGGGGCCTATTACGACCCCTTCCAAGCCTTCAGTAATGTTGTGCCTATTGATTGCACAACCCATTAAGGTGAGCCTCCAATCTGGAGTATTTTATGTTCATTTATTTTACTGGACTGTACTACCCTATGGTGCTCCTTTTGTGTTTTTCATAGAGAAACACCGCCTGTTACGTTGAGGTGCCTTCTTAAGGCGGTCGTCCCTGGGCTTACCGCGACTTATGCTTTGACAGCACAGGCTGCAGATGGCAACACTATTGTCAGCAGCTGACATGTTAAAAAAAGCCCACACTGCGGAGCCATGTGCTGGCGTCCTGGGAGCGCTAGAAGTAACCGTGCATGGTGGATGGCTTGCTCCAGATACATTTCCGGTCTGCTTTTTGCCTCCTGTGCCCTGCGAGCTCTGCCTGCTTCTCCTCCTTCTCTTCCCTCTCTGCTGCTCCGTCTCTCCCTCTGAACTCCCCTCCTCTTCTTCTCTTGTGGGCACCCACGTGACATCCATAGACACGTCATAATTGTCACCTTCACCACCACTGACATTTGAGATATCAGAGTAGGCAGCAACAACGAGCATCTCCCTCCTTGGTCTGATCTGGGTACTGTCAGACCGCTAATGTCAAGAATAGCTGCGCATCGGTATGGTCTGGGAATAGATGGGAAAATAATTCCTCTGACTTGAGTGGAGGGGCTATGGTGGTGGTGGTGTATTTGGGGGTGCACACAGCATAGAGTGAGGAGGGTGCAGATACAGAGGATGAGGAGGGTGCAGAAGCGGAAGGCTGAGTGAGCCGCTCAACCAACTCTGGTGAGCCCTTTGAAGTAATCGCACGCACCTTCTCCAACTTCCCACTTAAGCTCCGGCCTGCTGCACCTGCCCGACCCCTACTACCCCTGTGGAACAGCCTGCCTCTTCCTCTGCATGTCATTTTCAAAATGACCCTGTGCCGAAGTCCCTAGAGAAGAGCAGTATTTTTGGAAGCAGGTATCTCGCAGGCCTCAATCAATATTTGGTGGAAACAGGTATATCGAATCCCTTAATCTGTATTTTGTGGAAGCAGGTATATCGTAGGCCTCAATCAATATTTGGTAGAAACAAGTATATTGAACCCCTTAATCAGTATTTTGTGGAAGCAGGTATATTGCAGCCCTTAATCAGTATTTGGTGGAAGCAGGTATATCAAACCCCTTTATTCAGTATTTTGTGGAAGCAAGTATATCGCAGCCCTCAATCAGTATTTTGTGGACGCAGGTAATCAAACCTCTTAATCAGTATTTTGTGGAAGCAGGTATATCGCAGGCCTCAATCAATATTTGGTGGAAACAGGTATATCGAACCCCTTAATCAGTATTTTGTGGAAGCAGGTTTATCACACCACCCTGTTCATTTTGGGCAACAGGTATATCGCAGCCCTCAATCAGTATTTTGTGGAAGAAGGTATATCACACCCAGAGGCGTACATAGGAATCACTGGGCCCCATAGCAAAAATCTGAATTGGGCCCCTTAACCCCGCCCACTATCCACCATGGCCCCTCCCACTTCCTGACTTTGCTCCTCCCATGCCACACCCCCATTAAATAAATTTATACATGACCTACAGAAACTGTTAGGGGTTTCCTGGGGGTGACCTGTCACATGGGATATCTGCTGCAGCCTGCAGGTCTCCTTATTTGGGGTGCCATGTTAGGCTACTTTCACACTTGCGTTCGGGTCTCCGCTTGTGAGTTCCGTTTGAAGGCTCTCACAAGCGGCACCGAACGGATCCGTCCAGCCCTAATGCATTCTGAGTGGATGCGGATCCGCTCAGAATGCATCAGTATGGCTCCGTCTGTCCTCCGCTCAGCAGGCGGACACTTGAACGCTGCTTGCAGCCTGGCCGTGCGGAGGCAAACGGATCCGTCCAGACTTACAATGTAAGTCAATGGGGACGGATCCGTTTGAAGTTGACACAATATGGCTCAATTTTCAAACGGATCCGTCCCCCATTGACTTTCAATGTAAAGTCAAAACGGATCCGTTTGCACTATCATGAACAAAAAAAAAAATGTTGTTTTTTTTTTTTGTTCATGTTAATGCAAACGGATCCGTTCTGAACGGATCTAAGCGTTTGCATTATAGGTGCGGATCCGTCTGTGCAGACACCAGACGGATCCGCTCTGAACGCAAGTGTGAAAGTAGCCTTAAAGGGAATCTGTCACTAGCAATTTACCCCCAATTTTTTTTTCATGAATCCATGTTTAACAGAGTACCTGTTTTCCATCTGTCTTGTTCTTTTGATTGTGAGTCTTGTCATTTCTTCAAAAAAATCGATTCTTATGATATGTAAATGACGCTGTAAGGAGCCCAGAGGGGCGTTATTCTTTCTCCACGGTGCCCAGGAACGCCCCTCTGAAGTGCCGTGCCCGGCTAAGTTTGAAAACTAATAACGCCTCCAAGTTCATCTAAATCGCCTCCCAGAGGCGCGGCTAAGTGCTCAACACCCCCCTCCTCAGTGCCGCGCTCTGCGGCAAACACCCCGATCCTCCTCTCGCCGGCATCCCAAATCCCGCGCAGGCGCAGTGCCGTCAGTCATCTTATCATAGCGCAGGCAATCGCCGGCACTGCGCCTGCGCGGGATTTGGGATGCCAGCGAGAGGAGGATCGGATTTGGGAGGCGATTTAGATGAACTTGGAGGCGTTATTAGTTTTCAAATTTAGCCGGGCACGGCACTTCAGAGGGGCGTTCCTGGGCACCGTGGAGAAAGAATAACGCCCCTCTGGGCTCCTTACAGCGTCATTTACATATCATAAGAATCGATTTTTTGAAGAAATGACAAGACTCACAATAAAAAGAACAAGACAGATGAAAAAAGGTACTCATGGATCCATGTTTAATAAAGTACCTTTTTTCCATCTGTGTTCTTCTTTTCCATGTCAGTCTTGTCCTTTCTTCTAAAAATCGATTCTTGCTGTAAGCCGGACTGGAGCCCAGAGGGGCGGTTTTCTTTCTCCACGGTGCCCCTCTGATTAGTGCCGTGCCCGCCTAAATATGAAAACTCTAACGCCTCCATCATTTAGCTGAATCGCCTCCCAGAGGCGCGGCTAAGTCCTAGACACCCGCCCCCCTCCTCAGCGCTGCGCTCTGAAACACCCGATCCTCCTCTCGTCGGCGTCCCAAATCCCGCGCAGGCGCAGTGCCGGCGATTGCCTGCGCCTGCGCTCTGATAATACGGCTGAGGGCAACAGCTTCAACATCGTCACTGGGCTCGGCGCATGCCCAGTGACGATGTTGAAGCTGTTGCCCTCAGCCGTATTATCAGAGCGCAGGCGCAGGCAATCGCCGGCACTGCGCCTGCGCGGGATTTGGGACGCCGACGAGAGGAGGATCGGGTGTTTCAGAGCGCAGCGCTGAGGAGGGGGGCGGGTGTCTAGGACTTAGCCGCGCCTCTGGGAGGCGATTAAGCTAAACATGGGGGGGCCCTGGGGAGAAAAGCAGCCGCATAGCCGGCTGCAGGTCATCAGTGGGCGGGGCCTTATCTGCGCTACGGGCCCCCCAGTGCCGCGGGCCCCATAGCAGTGGCGTGGTCTGCCTCTATGGGCGGTACGCCACTGATCACACCCCTCAATTAGTTTTTTGGGGGTCAACAGGTATATCTCACCCGTTGCAAATAGTTGTTCCAATAGCGTTTGTCCCTCTATATAACTGCGGTATCACAGCAGAACCGCACACAACTGCTGCACAATACAAATGCACTATAATATACTTTCTATGTTAGAAAGTATATTATAAGTATATCACACCCCTCAGTATATCACACCTATCGATAGCACACCTATACCAGTCCTTAAAAGGACTTTTGTGGCCCTATTAGCTAGCATTTGGTGTCCCTAACAGCCTGTCCCTGCTCCACAAAGAAACCTCTCCCTACACTGGCAAAACACAGAATGTAAAATGGCTGCCAGATCGGGTTCTTTTATAGGGTGGGATTGTGTCCATGTGCTGAAACGTCTTAATTGGCTGTCCTGTCCCACTTGATGGATGTGTCATGTGTCAAAGTTCGGTGTAATGCAAAAGAATATGGCGCTGGCAGACATTGCCATATGTACGCATGTTCAGCGAATAGCGAACGCGCAAAGTATGCCGCAAAACGACCGCCGGGTGAAACGCAAGGCCATCTCTACTCACCTGTCCTCAACCTGCCTCTGTCCTTTTCTGTTCCCTCAGACAGAGAAGTATTATATGCTGTAGGCTCAGCCCCACTATACAGCGAGGACAAGCTACTAGAGGACAGTCAGCAGCTACTGGCCAGCCAAGATGTGGAGGGCACATCCGCCGCTTCCTTCCTCCGGCAGGCAAGTAGTGATTAGGGGAGTGCGTGGGAGCTGGTGTTGCTAGCTGTGAGGCTCCTGACCCAGAGACATCAGTGACGTGCAGACAGTACTCGATGATGATGATTAGAGATGAGCGAATTTTTTTAAAATTTGATTCGCTGGTTTGCCGAATAAAGAAACTGCTATTTCCTGGCTGTGAAAAGCCTTTATAGTGGTGTAGAACACTGTGCCTTGCAGTAACACGCAGAAGGAGTCTGCTTTGGTAGTGAAATAATACTGTGAGTCTGTATGACATGCAGATGACAGGCGTCACTCTTAGAATCACTGCACAATTCACTTATTTGGGCAGTCACTGGGACAAAACTGACCAAATAACTCAAGTATGAACTTAGCCTTACAGGTCGATGTTAGTGCCAGGTATAAAGAACCGTGCAGAGGCACAAGATCCTACTATAGCGTGAAAGAGCGCACTGTTTTTACACCGTCATCAGCTGATTCCATATAGATGTCTACAGAACCTGTCCTATTAAACACTTAAACAAGTAGAGCCCCCAACAGAGTGGCGAGGGTGTCAGCAGTAAGTTTGTGTTGACGTCACTGATTATTTTACCCTTCCTCTGATCCGTCAGAACAATAACCCCCAAAAAATGGATCCTGTCTGTGGAGCATCCGCCTTCACCAGCATGAGGAGACCACAGAGTGGCCCAATGACAGAGTCAGGAGGTGGCGTCAGCGTCAGGAAGAGGCCACAGAGTGGCACAACGACAGAGTGTGGAGGTGGCAGCAGCATGAGGAGGCCACAGATTAGCACAACGACGAGAGATTGTGGAAGTGTCAGCAGCATGAGGAGGCCACAGAGTAGTACAACGACGAGAGATTGTGGAGGTGGAAGCAGCATGAGTAAGGCACAGAGTGGCACGATGACAAAGTGTGGAGGTGGCAGCAGCATGAGACAGCCACCTCGGCTTGGCACGATTTAATAATACACGTTCTCCGGCACAAAAGGCTTGGCAAATTGATTGTCTGGGAATTTCCATCGAAGATTGGGATAATATATTGGCAAATCTAGGTTTAGTTTCTTTTAATTTCAATAAAGTTTTGGTTCCATTTAATATTAAATATATAAATGTAATTGTGTTCGGATCGGCTATCAGAAAGGTGTCCCTAACCTATCTAACCCTATCTTCAACAAGCAGTAGAGTTGTGCCGTAACTGCTGCTGTAGGGCAGCCTAAAGGGGGCCACCCCTATATGAAGTGACTGTAAGATGGCGTGGGTGGGTGGGTGAAATCAGCTGAACCGTCGTCAGCCTAGGCCTACAGGAGCCTATAAATAGCCTAGTACCCACCCAGCCTGGCCTCACAGGTGCAAGTAAGTAGCCATGTAATCAGCCTCTCCTCTCACAAATACAGCAAAATACTAGTATTTTACTTACACTTGTGTTCGGATCGGCTATCAGAAAGGTGTCCCTAACCTATCTAATCCTATCTTCAACAAGCAGTAGAGTTGTGCCGTAACTGCTGCTGTAGGGCAGCCTAAAGGGGCCAAAAAGGATGGACCTTATTTAGCGTAAATATATACATACCATTACGATGCCCGCTTTGAACGCCGAAAACTCTGCCCGATGAAGGTGCGGAATATACCGTACATATCAGCGATTTCTATACACCTTACCTCTCTGTCACGTGCCGTTGTTTTAGGAGGTAGCTAAAGTTGATGTTTTGAAAGAGCGGTCAGTAGTCAGAAACGATTTACCCCTATGTTGACGATCATATGAACATATTGCAAGAAGGTCTGAACCCGGGAGCTGCGGACTGAAATAACAATGGTGAAATGTGATAGAAGACTTAATGAAGTCCAACCATTCGCTAAGGGCCCTGCTCGGACACCGACTATTGCTGGTAGCAAATACTACACCTATACTTATCCCTCAGGCCACTGCTTAAATTCTTTCTTATTATTAATAAAGGACCCAAAAACTTAGAGGATGGCATAAGCCGCTTAACTCTGATAATGGATCGGGACGTAATCGCGACAGGACTTATTAACCTGTAGTCGTGCCATGATTTCGTGATTGCCTGAAGACGTGACAGGACTTATTAACCTGTAGACGTGACAGGATTTCGTAATTGCCTGAAGACGTGACAGGACTTATTAACCTGTAGACGTGACAGGATTTCGTAATTGCCTGAAGACGTGACAGGACTTATTAACCTGTAGACGTGACAGGATTTCGTAATTGCCTGAAGACGTGACAGGACTTATTAACCTGTAGACGTGACAGGATTTCGTAATTGCCTGAAGACGTGACAGGACTTATTAACCTGTAGACGTGACAGGATTTCGTAATCGCCTGTAGTCGTGACAGGACTTATTAACTGCCAGGCGCGAGAGACCCTAATGGCGGGGCCAGGCGTCTGCGAGGGAAGAAATGTAACCTGAAGGAAAGCAGCTATGTTCATTAGGAGAACGGTATCAGAGCGGTGTACTGACTGCCCCCGAAAAAATACTGAGTGACCATGATGTAGCAATGAAAAGAAAATGCGGCCTTAAGTGGAAGCCGAAGTGATGTATGAACAGGTGGGAGAATGCAGCTCTGGATGTGTGTAGTGCCTGAAACATGGTATGGGCCCAGCCGTGAGCATGAAAAGCACTGTATAACGCAGCTGTGAATGCAATCTGAGATAACAGGGGATCAATGTTATGCAACAGCAACTCATGAACACAGCTCTAGTGGTGAACAGAGTACAAATTGTAAATGCAGACACATGGACATAGCTATGAAGGTAACACCCCCACATAATGCTTGCAGGCTTTTTTTCTTTTTTTTTTCTTTTTCCGGGATGGTCACCACAGCACCACCAAAAAAGGGAAACAAAAAACAAAACATAAACGTGTATGAACATGAACCTTGAAGCAACGACAATAAGGCAACATATAATGCACCTATACCCCAGCGCAGAACCGCTGACACATGCGTGCCCATAACATACAGTTTATAGATAAACCACTCTTACCTATAGGAGCATCAGAACTCAAATGCGGGCGCCTCGACTGATCTGCGTGGGTCCCCACGTGCAGACCCCTGGTATACATACCCCAACTCCTTGCATGTTTGGCATTAGCTACGGATGTGCCCCTGCATGTTAAAACACACTTTTTTTTTTTTTTTTTTAAATAGAGGAAACCTGCAACCATACCTACACCAGGCGCCTGCTAGGCCAACAACTATATGCAATGACCCCCAACGAGCCCCTAGACAGCCGAGCATTCCCTAGACCGTTAGCACCCCGCTCTGCTTTGAACCAGAGTACTGCGCATCGCATGCCGCCCTGTAGGCACCATGCCATCAAATGCAATACCACAGCATTTTTATTTATTTTTTCCTACCAAAACACAGCATGCATGACTTGAACCAACTAACAACCCTCATACAACCGTTTAGCGCCCGACTCTGCTACATCTCAGAGCGCTACATGTCGCGGACCGCAGCGTTGGTCCCGTGCAAACCACTCCGATCCTACCGTGAATACCAGTGCCCTGCTAAGACATTCTGCCATCGCCCAGCCGTAAGGAGCCTCCACACCATGCTGCTGTATCCTAGAGCTGACTCACAGGTAGTGAAATCAGCTGAACCGTCGTCAGCCTAGGCCTACAGGAGCCTATAAATAGCCTAGTACCCACCCAGCCTGGCCTCACAGGTACAAGTAAGTAGCCATGTAATCAGCCTCTCCTCTCACAAATACAGCAAAATACTAGTATTTTACTTACACTAAAAAAATTTTTTAATGTTGCCTAAGACAGGAGAGAATCGGCCAGTCTTCTGGTTATTCGACGGCGTGGTTGCGATGGAGAAAGAATTCAAAAATAAATTTCTCTCCACCTGGAGACAAATCCTGTCAAGATTAATGCAAGTGCGGTATCGGCTGCTCATCGAGCCAGATACTTCTGGGGGAACCTGCCTGGCATGAACAGGCCTCTAGTAGCTACAGACAATGAAAAGACAAAGCTTTAAGATTGCTTGGAGCCTGGAAGAGTCGCGAAGTTCATAAAGATTCAAACCATAACTACTAGCCCCTGGTCTCTTCATCAGGGAAAACATCACGAGTTCCCAGTCATCATGGATGGGAAAGGAGGAAATCCTGTGGTTCACGGAGATGGAGAGGGTCTTCGGATTTCCCACACACTATACGGACGTCTCAGAAATGAACCACTGCTCCCAACAGAAGCTTCTGGGAAGGTCAAAGAGCGTCCCGGTCATCCGGCATCTATTCGCCCCGCTGAAGGATTATTTTGAAAGTGTGTAGAAGCCCCATAGGGGCCCCTACACTGCAGATTTATCATGGAGACACCGGATTTTAAAATATTACATTATTATATAAAGAAAAAAAATAATGAAGCCCCTTCGTCACCTGGCTCCCAAGTGCGATCAGCTACATCATCATCATCATCGAGTGCTGCCTGCACGTCACTGATGTCCTCCTCAACCATCTCTGGGTCAGGAGCCTGACCGCTCGCAACACCAGCTCCCACGCCACTCTCCTCATCACTACTTGCCTAGTGGAGGAAAGAACAGAGGCAAGTTGAGGACAGATGATGGCACAGGGCCTGCTCCCGGGCCATGTCAACTATGGGTTGTGTCTGACAAACCCACTGACTCTTGGCTGGGGGTGTCTGATATAAGTTGCGATGAAGTCGAAGATCGAGTCAGTCAACCATCCAAGAACCTCTGGGTTGCTGGTCACGACACGACCGCTAGCTAAACTGGGAACTCAGGCCTCTCGAAGTGACCTCTGCTGCCACAGCCCCTTACTCTGCTGCGACCTCTGCCTGCGCCAGAAACATTTAGGCCTCTGCCACTCCCCTGTGCAGGGCCTTGAACTTCTTTGCCTGACAAACTGTTAGATCAAATAACTAAATGTTAGATCATCTGAGCCCGTCTGCCGTACGTCAAGGTGATCTCAGTTAGGCGGGTCCTAACACTAAATACTACCTGTTATGCGCCATAATGGCCGCCATAGAATTCAGGGAGTGTTGGATCCACATGCATGCTTGGTCCACTCTGCCTTTTACCATTTTTGGTGCCATAATGGCCTCCATTACAAGGGATGCAGGTACCAACAAGCATGCCGAGCCAACTCTATACCTTTCCTTGTGCCAGAGGGTTCCAATAAATGTAGTGAGAGCAGGACCTATCTAACAGAGATCGCCTTGACGTACTGCAGACGTACTGCAGTGCTTAAATAACTTAAAGTGAGAGTACAGATACTCAAGAGAGAAATATATCCACCATTTTATGTTGAATGACAAGATTGAACAGTTGAACCACCATCTTATGCATACTGCCATTTTCTGATATCTTTTCAACACGTGTTTTGTACATGGACTATCTGCTGCAGAGGTGGCAGTTATTTCAAGCATTTGGTGTGCTCTTTAAACCTACTGTTTCCATAGAACGGTGCTAGAGGAATTACAGAGTAATAGACAGTCTGGTGTCACGGATGGTGTCGCAGAAAACAAGAAGTAACAAATAAAAATCCGACTGACTTGATCCCAAACTAAGGAACAAAACGGTGAGCCCTATTAAAGCCCTATAGCTCTCCCTGACTGCTCAGCCCATGCAAAGATCTCTGTGATAGAAAGTTGCATGTCCACGTACCTAGACTGAGTGACACCTGAAAACCCTATAATAGTGAGGGGACATGACCACCGGCTCCCTGCACTTAATACGTAGGGAGTCAGGGTCACCTAGAATCAAGCCAACAGGAAAACACAAATAAAGGGATTGACTTATCTGAGAAACCAGCAGTAGCAAACTTCTAGCAGTGAGCACAATCCAGGAAGTAGTATAAACCGCAAAGTGAGGCAGTATGGGAGGGGATATAAAGGGAGGCAATCACTGCTAATTAATGACAGCTGGAAGAGGGAGAAGAGATGTCAAAGCAAAACCAAAACAAAAGAACATCATGCAGGAGGTACTGAAGAACATCAGTCAGAACTTCTCAGAGATCTGGCGGTGACATCTGGTTAGAGCGTCTGGTTATGACGCTCATACATGGTGTGGATACACATGGCTACCAGCTCAATACAACTTCATTCTTTTTGTCTATATCTCTCTCTGGCAACTTGTGTTTGAGAAAGGTCTATGTTGACCAAAACATCACACTATTACCTTTGAGTTGCCTTGCATAAGAAAAACGAAAATAAAGTCACTTTGATTTCACCATATTCATTGGAATGCTGAAGTTTGTATGTTGATATCTCTGCGGGCTAAAAACCCACAACCACAGCACCCATAAAAACAACATGACAAGCGTGGCACGCCTTTTGCATCTTATCACTTGCTTGCGTAGTGACAGCCGAATTGTCACCATTCGGCAGAGGGATGTCTTCTGGCTCTCCACTTTGTTGGACCCTTGCTACCGGTCCAAAATGGGGGCCTTATTTACACCCACTGAGAGGAAGGACAAACTAAACTACTATAGACATCCTATGTAGTGAGTTGGCTGCTGCCTATCTGCGCCATTGTTCATCCTCTAGCAGGTCTGACCGGGGTGGCCCTCTGCGCTCACATTCCTCTGCCATGGCTGCTGTGGCTGGGTGGAGGGCTAGGAGCTAGAGTCGCTGATGAGCAGCTTTCTTCACCCGCCTAGTGAAGAAACTACTCACCAGCAGCAGCAGCTAGACCTGGAGCAGGACCTGAATGAGCAGGTGGTGGCATACTTGGACAGTACCCTGCCACCCCACATTGAAGATCCGCTGGACAACTGGGCAGCCAAACTGGATTTGTGGCCGCAACTAGCAGAGTTTGCCCTGGAAAAGCTGTCCTGCCCAGCCAGTTGTGTGGCATCATAGCGGGTGTTTAGTGCGGCGGGGGCAATAGTTACCGCAAGAAGAACTCGCCTGTCCACCCAAAATGTGGAGACTCTGTGGTCTCCTGATGCTGCTGCCACCTCCACACTGTGTCACCTTGCCACTCTGTGGTCTCCTGATGCTGCTGTCACCTCCACACTATGCCACCTTGCCACTCTGTGGTCTCCTAATGCTGCTACTGCCACCTCCACACTGTCGTTGTGCCACTCTGTGGCCTTCTTCTGATGCTGCCGCCACCTCCACACTCTGTCATTGTGCCACTCTGTGGCCTCCTGATGTGGCTGCCACCTCCACACTATGTCACCTTGCCACTCTGTGGTCTCCTAATGCTGCTGCCGCCACCTCCACACTGTCATTGTGCCTCTCTGTGACCTCCTCCTGATGCTGCCGCCACCTCCAGACTCTGTCATTGGGCCAGTCTGTGGTCTCCTCATGCTGCTTCCACCTCACCACTATGTCATAGGGCCACTCTATGTACTTCTCATGCTGTTCCCACCCTCCCCACTTGACTGGGCCACAATTTTGCCTTTTGGCCTGGCTGACATCATAATTTATTTGACCCTTCTTCTGATCTGTCAGAAGGAAGGAAAAATGAGACGCACAATGGATCCTGTCTGTGTAGCTGCTGTAAAGCCTGTATGGTCTCATCAGAATTGGCTTGTGATTTGGTAGCCAAAAGCAGGAGTGTCATCTCTGTTTTCGATCCACTCCTGTTTTTTTTTGCATTAGCAATACTGTTGAATTACTGACCAAATGCTGACCGAGTAAAGGCGGATGCTCCACAGACAGGATCCGTTTTTTGGGGTTATTGTTCTGACGGATCAGAGGAAGGGTAAAATAATCAGTAACGTCAACACAAACTTACTGCTGACACCCTCTCCACTTTGTTGGGGGGCTCTACCTGTATAAGCGTTTAATAATACAGGTTCTGTTGACATCTATGTGGAATCAGCTGACGACAGTGTAAAAGGAGTGCGCTTATTCTTGGCACTAACATCGACCTGTAAGGCTGAGTTCATACTTGAGTTATTTGGTCAGTTTTGGCCCAGTGAATGCCCAAATAAGTAAAGTGTGCAGTGATTCTAAGAGCGACGCCTGTCATCTGCATGTCATACTGACTCACAGTATTATTTCACTACCACAGCAGACTCCCTATGCGTGTTACTGCTAGGCACAATGTTCTACACCACTATAAAGGCTCTCTGCAGCCAGGAAATAGCATTTTTTTTACGCGATTCGTGCCGCAAATAAATTCGGATCAAAACAAATTTTTACGAAAAATTAGGCGAACCGCCCGAATCGAAATTTTGAAACATTCGCTCGTCTCTACATGTAGCCACCATTTTAGAAAAAACGGATTCTTTGCCAAGAAGCAAGAGGAAATTCACATTCGCAAAATTCTGTTCCATATTCCGCTTCGCTTCGCTTAAGACCAATAGTTAATAAGAACTTTTTTTCTACTTGCTTTACAATATCTTATGGCTTATTTCCCACCTGGAGGACCCAGCATGTCCATGCATTACACTGACATCCCATTGATTTCAATGAGCATCATGTAATGCTTCATTTCACCTGTGGTGGCGCTGCAGGGAAATGCGAGACAGTTGATCAGTAGCGATTCTAGCAGAAAGTAACCCAGTCATCAGCTTATTCTGAAAATTGCTTTTTTTAAATGAAATATTGTACAAAAGGTAAGCCCTTCTTATATATAATATAATGTTTACTTTAGGGAACCTAAAGATAAGTAACAGACAAAACTAATACAGCGCCGACATTTCCAAATTAGATTTTGGTGTAAAATACAAAAAAATTGGCTCATTTATGGTACATCATATTACATCAAGTTTTAGAAATAATAATGAAGCAAATACTCCAAAAAGAATAATTCACTGTGTTTCACTTGACGAGAGCTTTGGCGTGACTTAACCACCCCAGGACCGCCGTACGCAGGATTGCGTCCTGGCGGCGGCCCTGTTATTCCTCCTGGACGCGCCGGCGCGTCCTCTCACAAGAGGCGAGATTTCCATGTGAACGCGCGCACACAGGCGCGCGCGTTCACAGGATCGGCCGGTAAGCGAGTGGATCTACAGCCTGCCAGCGGCGATCGTTCGCTGGCAGGCTGTAGATGCGATTTTTTTAACCCCTAACAGGTATATTAGACGCTGTTTTGATAATAGCGTCTAATATACCTGCTACCTGGTCCTCTGGTGGTCCCTTTTGCTTGGATCGACCACCAGAGGACACAGGCAGCTCTGTAATAAGTAGCACCAAGCACCACACTACACTACACCCCCCTGGTCACTTATTAACCCCTTATTAACCCTTAATCACCCCATATAGACTCCCTGATCACCCCCCTGTCATTGATCACCCCCCTGTCATTGATCATCCCCCTGTCATTGATCACCCCCCTGTAAGGCTCCATTCAGACATCCGTATGTGTTTTACGGATCCACGCATCCATGGATCGGATCTGCAAAACACATACGGACGTCTGAATGGAGCCTTATAGGGGGGTGATCAATGACAGGGGGGTGATCACCCCATATACACTCCCTGATCACCCCCTGTCATTGATCACTGTCATTGATCACCCCCCTGTCATTGATCACCCCCCTGTAAGGCTCCATTCAGACGTCCGTATGTGTTTTACGGATCCACGCATCCATGGATCGGATCCGCAAAACACATACGGACGTCTGAATGGAGCCTTACAGGGGGGTGACCAATGACAGGGGAGTGATCACCCCATATACACTCCTTGATCACCCCCCTGTCATTGATCACCCCCCTGTAAGGCTCCATTCAGACATTTTTTGGGCACAAGTTAGCGGAAATTGATTTTTTAATTTATTTTATTTTTTTTTCTTACAAAGTCTCATATTCCACTAACTTGTGTCAAAAAATAAAATCTCACATGAACTCGCCATACCCCTCACGGAATCCAAATGCGTAAATCTTTTTAGACATTTATAATCCAGACTTCTTCTCACACTTTAGGGCCCCTAAAATGCCAGGGCAGTATAAATACCCCACATGTGACCCCATTTCGGAAAGAAGACACCCCAAGGGGCATATTGAGTCCATGAAAGATTTAAATTTTTGTCCCAAGTTAGCGGAAAGGGAGACTTTGTGAGAAAAAACAAAAAAAAAACAATTTCCGCTAACTTGTGGCAAAAAGAAAAATTCTCTGAACTCGCCATGCCCCTCATTGAATACCTTGGGGTGTCTTCTTTCCAAAATGGGGTCACATGTGGGGTATTTATACTGCCCTGGCATTTTAGGGGCCCTAAAGCGTGAGAAGAAGTCTGGGATCCAAATGTCTAAAAATTCCCTCCTAAAAGGAATTTGGGCCCCTTTGCGCATCTAGGCTGCAAAAAAGTGTCACACATGTGGTATTGCCGTACACAGGATAAGTTGGGTAATGTGTTTTGGGGTGTCATTGTACATATACCCATGCTGGGTGAGATAAATATCTTGGTCAAATGCCAACTTTGTATAAAAAAATAGGAAAAGTTGTCTTTTGCCGAGATATTTCTCTCACCCAGCATGGGTATATGTAAAAAGACACCCCAAAACACATTGCCCAACTTCTCCTGAGTACGGCGATACCAGATGTGTGACACTTTTTTGCAGCCTAGGTGGGCAAATGGGCCCACATTCCAAAGAGCACCTTTCGGATTTCACAGGGCATTTTTTACAGATTTTGATTTCAAACTACTTCTCACGCATTTGGGCCCCTAAAATGCCAGGGCAGTATAACTACCCCACAAGTGACCCCATTTTGGAAAGAAGACACCCCAAGGTATTCCGTGAGGGGCATGTCGAGTTCCTAGAATTTTTTATTTTTTGTCACAAGTTAGCCGAAAATTATGTTTTTTTTTTTTTTTTCTCACAAGTCTCATATTCCACTAATTTGTTACAAAAAATAAAAACTTCCATGAACTCACTATGCCCATCACAAAATACCTTGGGGTGTCTTCTTTCCAAAATGGCATCACTAGTGGGGTAGTTATACTGCCCTGGCATTTTAGGGGCCCAAATGCGTGCAAAGTAGTTTGAAATCAAAATCTGTAAAAAATGGCCTGTGAAATCCGAAAGGTGCTCTTTGGAATATGGGCCCCTTTTCCCACCTAGGATGCTAAAAAAGTGTCACACATGTGGTATCGCCGTACTCAGGAGAAGTTGGGGAATGTGTTTTGGGGTGTCATTTAACATATACCCATGCTGGGTGAGATAAATATCTTGGCAAAAGACAACTTTTCCCATTTTTTTATACAAAGTTGGCATTTGACCGAGATATTTATCTCACCCAGCATGGGTATATGTAAAATGACACCTCAAAACACATTCCCCAACTTCTCCTGAGTACGGCGATACCACATGTGTGACACTTTTTTGCAGCCTAGGTGGGCAAAGAGCACCTTTAGGATTTCACAGGCCATTTTTTACACATTTTGATTTCAAACTACTTCGCACGCATTTGGGCCCCTAAAATGCCAGGGCAGTATAACTACCCCACAAGTGACCCCATTTTGGAAAGAAGACACCCCAAGGTATTTCATGATGGGCATAGTGAGTTCATGGAAGTTTTTATTTTTTGTCACAAGTTAGTGGAATATGAGACTTTGTAAGAAAAAAATAAATAAAAATTCATCATTTTCCGCTAACTTACGACAAAAACTAAAAAGTTCTATGAACTCACTATGCCCATCAGCGAATACCTTAGGGTGTCTACTTTCCGAAATGGGGTTATTTGTTGGGTTTTTCTACTGTCTGGGCATTGTAGAACCTCAGGAAACATGACAGGTGCTCAGAAAGTCAGAGCTGCTTCAAAAAGCGGAAATTCACATTTTTGTACCATAGTTTGTAAACGCTATAACTTTTACCCAAACCATTTTTTTTTTACCCAAACATTTTTTTTTATCAAAGACATGTAGAACAATAAATTTAGAGAAACATTTATATATAGATGTCGTTTTTTTTTAAAAAAGTTTACAACTGAAAGTGAAAAATGTCATTTTTTTAATAACAAAAAAAGTTAAAATGTCAGCAGCAATGAAATACCACCAAATGAAAGCTCTATTAGTGAGAAGAAAAGGAGGTACAATTAATTTGGGTGGTAAGTTGCATGACCGAGCAATAAACGGTGAAGGTAGTGTAGTGCAGAATTGTAAAAAGTGGTCTGGTCATAAGGGTGTTTAAGCTAGGGGGGCTGAAATGGTTAAAGGGGATGTGTTGTCTCAGACTTTGATGGCATATCACTAGAGTATGCAATGATAGTCAGATAGGTGCAGGTCCCTCCTCTGAGACCTTCACCGATCACTGTGGCCACCACTTCATTCACCTCTATCGGACTGCTAGAGACAGCTGAACCAGCGCTTGACTATTTTTGGCAGTCCCACCGAAGTGAATCGAGGGCTGTCGCGCATGCGCAGCTGCTCTCTGCTTACTTCAAAGGTCTTGTTCTGGAGATAGGTTCAGGTTCCCACCTCTGAGGTGGGACCCGAACCTATCTGACATTGGTGGCCTATCCTAGTGATAGGCCACCAACGGCAGATATAAGACAACCCATTTAATAAGTTGCACTGTGCTCCAAAATTGAGCCAAAATTTGGCAGAAAATTTAGGCGTAAAGTAAGCCAACCAATAGTCGGTTAAAAGTCACCAAAGGAATCACCAAGCCTGAGCTACAGTACATTGACATATTTGGTGCTTCTTTCGACTGCCCATCTACATTTGCTTTGTCTACATTTTAGATAGGGTTAGTCAATCTGCCCCAATGTGTTATGCCTTGTGTAGCCTGGGGGGCAGGGCGTGACACAAGGACTCACATAACACCATAGGGAGAATCCTTGTGTCATGCTCCACCCCCTCAAGCTACACAAAGCATAACACAATATAGCAACTTTGCTACATTGTGTTTCTGTAAATGTATGCTACATTTTATATCCAATCCTTTCATATTCATTCATTATAGTCTGCCCCTTTAAGAAGTTCAATATTACTTTCCATGAATAACCTTTAGAAAAGACACCTTACAACGTGTTCCCATTCATTAGCATCAATCTAGATCTCCGACCTGAGATATTTGTGTTTACAGCCAAACCTTCACAACAAGCGGAGGTCCCCTGTGTATTCTGTAGCTGATGCCCACGGCTCTGTCTTCATATGTTCATTATGCACACATAGATGGACAGCTGTTGGTTACCCTGCCAGCAGGACGTGCCAGTATCGCAGGTCCATGAACTTGTCAGTACGCTGCAATTTGATGCAATCATCGGGCATATTTGGCATTGGACAATTTCACCTCCTAATTTAATACATGTGTTTATGAGAAAGTAAAATGAGGCGGCACCCGAAGGCCTCAAACTGCATGAAAGTTAAAACGTTGAGTCTGGTAACTTGCCTCCACAATGACTTCCTCGCTCGTACTGTTAACCGTGAATGAAGGCAAATGATTGCTGGGAGTTCTCGATTCTTCAGGTTGTAGTTCCTGCTAGGGTTTATATTCCAGGTTCTCAGAGGAGTCAATGGATTGAGTGCATAAGACTAATAATGCAGTCTTTGAAACTTTTCCATATGCACTTGAGTTGAGCTAACCATCTCATGGACAATGTTCCTCACTTCAAGACCTGGAGTGTCCTCAACAGGACATGTTTTCAGGATTTCCTAAGTATTTCACAGAGCATCAGGAATTCCCATAGGTCTGTTTGCAGCATGCTCCCCAAGGTGCCGGTGCAGAGGCTGGGAGAGGTAGTGTCACGGTGGCTGACCTCTGGTTGTCGCTCCCTGGGGTTCAGTGCAGTAAAACGGGGACAATGAAAGGAACAAGGCAGAGATGGTTAAATAAATAACTTCTTCTTTTACTGAGTGCAAAAACAGATAGCACATTCAACAGCAGTTCATACAAAGTACAATCTCTCTCCTTCCAGATGATGAGGTACAGTGGCTGGCATTCCTTTCCCAATGGCTTTACTCTAGCATCTGTGGCTGTAGGTGTCCACTGTATGATGCAAGCTTCTAGCTATGGCTTTCCTGAACTCTCGTGTCTGAACATGTTCCCCACCACTTTGCAGCAGGGTCTTGATAGCTTGGTTGCTTGATCACTCTGCTGACTCTAATTTGCCGCCTCTGTGATCCATCTGGCCTGGAAAAGTGGGAGATGGATTGCATGCTCCCCTACTCCTCACTCTGCATTCTTAGACTAAACTGACTCTAACTTGTCAGGAACTCGGACCAGCCCACTCCTACCAAGAGGGAAAAAATTGAATGGTAAGTTCCATTACTGTTGCCAAATACTGGCAATCGTACCCAATCTGCTGGTTAACCATTTGCATTAAATGAAAGGTGACATAGCATGGCGTTACAATGCATAATTGTGAACCAACTGTAGTACGCCTAGGTCCAGGTTACTACATGTCTATGGAAAATCAGCAAATCTGGTCCTGTTGGGGGCACTACAGTCTGCTCTACAAGACTGCCATATGGACCACTACATACAGTCAGGTCGATAAATATTGGGACATCGACACAATTCTAACATTTTTGGCTCTATTCACCACCACAATGGATTTGAAATGAAACAAACAAAATGTGCTTTAACTGCAGACTGTCAGCATTAATTTGAGGGTATTTACATCCAAATCAGGTGAACGGTTTAGGAATTACAACATTTTGCATATGTGCCTACAACTTGTTAAGGAACCAAAAGTATTGGGACAGAATAATAATCATAAATCAAACTTTCACTTTTTTACTACTTGGTTGCAAATCCTTTGCAGTCAATTACAGCCTGAAATCTGGAACGCATAGATATTACCAGATGCTGAGTTTCATCCCTGGTGATGCTCTGCCAGGCCTCTACTGCAACTGTCTTCAGTTCCTGCTTGTTCTTGGGGCATTTTCCCTTTAGTTTTGTCTTCAGCAACTGAAATGCATGCTCAATCGGATTCAGGTCAGGTGATTGACTTGGCCATTGCATAACATTCCACTTCTTTCCCTTAAAAAACTCTTTGGTTGCTTTTGCATTATGCTTTGGGTCATTGTCCATCTGCACTGTGAAGTGCCGTCCAATGAATTCTGAAGCATTGGGCTGAATATGAGCAGATAATATTGCCCGAAACACTTCAGAATTCATCCTGCTGCTTTTGTCAGCAGTTACATCATCAATAATTACAAGAGAACCAGTTCCATTGGCAGCCATACATGCCCACGCCATGACACTATCACCACCATGCTTCACTGATGAGGTGGTATGCTTAGGATCATGAGCAGTTCCTTTCCTTCTCCATACTCTTCTCTTTCCCATCACTCTGGTACAAGTTGATCTTGGTCTCATCTGTCCATAGGATGTGTTCCAGAACTGTGATGGCTTTTTTAGATGTCGTTTGGCAAACTCTAATCTGGCCTTCCTGTTTTTGAGGCTCACCAATGGTTTACATCTTGTGGTGAACCCTCTGTATTCACTCTGGTGAAGTCTTCTCTTGATTGTTGACTTTGACACATATACACCTACCTCCTGGAGAGTGTTCTTGATCTGGCCAACTGTTGTGAAGGGTATTTTCTTTACCAGGGAAAGAATTCTTCGGTCATCCACCACAGTTGTTTTCCGTGGTCTTCCAGGTCTTTTGGTGTTGCTGAGCTCACCGGTGCGTTCCTTCTTTTTAAGAATGTTCCAAAAAGTAGTTTTGGCCATTTTTCAGCCTAATGATGGCTTGCTTCACTGATAGTGACAGCTCTTTGGATCTCATCTTGACAACAACAGATTCCAAATGCAAATAGCACACTTGAAATTAACTCTGGACCTTTTTCTGCTCATTGTAATTGGGATAATGAGGAATACCACACACCTGGCCATGTAACAGCTGAGAAGCCAATTGTCCCATTACTTTTGGTCCCTTAACAAGTGGGATGCACATATGCAAACTGTTGTAATTCCTACACCGTTCATCTGATTTGGATGTAAATACTCTCAAATTAAAGCTGACAGTTTTCAGTTAAAGCACATATTGTTTGTTTCATTTCAAATCCATTGTAATGGTGTATAGAGCCAAATAATTTAGAATTCTGTTGATGTCCCAATATTTATGGACCTGACTGTAGGTGCATGACTGTTGTCTTCACCGATGACATCTTCAGGCAATGCTGAATTGCTGCATGTCTATATTGTGTCCTGTCATCACGCCACCCATACTTGCCTGTTCCCTAGACTTCAGGACCTGGTTCCGACCTTATGATGTCACCATACAATGGCTTCTCCCTCAGGTTCCATTATCATGCTTGAGGACAACTCTTCTGGCTGGTCGAATAATCACAACTTTTCATATGCGGGGGGCATATGAATGAAATATCATCATGTTACTACTATGGATAGTGGCACAACTTTTTGATTTCTCAGTTACCTTTAGGCATGGACACACCATTGGATGACTGCTCTGGGGCACCTTGCATTTTACATTCTACCTGCTACATGGGCCAGATGATTTCTGCAGGATCTCGCTATCATAAAATCTCATGCTACCCTACTGCATTGACTAGGCAATTTCCTTGTGCTCCATTCTGTGCCTTCACCATGAAGTTCAATTGTCTAGAGTGTTTTTTCCCAATGTTTCCAAGCCAAGTACCCTCCAAAATAACATCAAATTATCCCCAAGGCTATGAACATATACTGTGTTGCAGTGTCAAAACTGAATGAGGATGGTCTGGGTACATGGCGTATACCTTCTGGGATAGAGGTACCAACAGATTAGCACCAAGGAAGGGTCTACTGACCTAATCCTCCACCTCAAACCATACATGCCATATCTATGGAGAATGCTCACACTATGCTGTCCTAGGGCAGAATAGTGTATGATCATACCCTTGAAGGTACAGGGAATGGGAAATTTCCTCATCCTATATGGTTGTGCAGTCAGGCAAGTACAGCATCCGAAAGTGAGAATTGAGTCACAATGTGACTGACAAATTGGTGGGGCCATGACCCCAGAATAGCAAAAAATCCAGCGTGGCCACTTGCAAATCATGCTGCGACACCAGTCAGTTCAATGACCACACTGCTACACAGCGATTTTGTCACAGGACACATGTAGCAGCCACCGGTAGACTGGGAACTTAAAGTGACCCCATGTTGAAGGCAGGTCCAAATTGACAGAAGTAGTGTCACGGTCCCTCCCATGACAGAGGTGAGAAGATCTGAGAGACTGGCGGCACGTGAGGGTATCTGACAGTCTCTCTGTGTTCGCCTTGCAGTGTTGATTGTTTGGTAATTACCACACCTCTTGTCAGGTGCAGCTTGTGATAATTACTGAGGCTCTATTTAGTTCTTACTCACACTACTTACCTGTGTTATCTGGTGTTTTCCCCTCCCCATTACCTGTAACAAGTAGGCATGGACAACAGAAGTAAGGGAGGTCTACAGTACTGTAGTGCAGCACAAAACACTGCCCCAGCAGAAACAAATACCACAGTGCAAAACAAAACACTGCCGTCCTCACCACAGTGTTTGACTGTATTACCGTCCTGAGGATGGTGACACATTTGAGTTCAGGAGGGCACCTGCGGCTGCTGACCAGGTGCATAACTACTTGATGATCCTAGCATTAATAAAAGCTTAGAGCATCAGATCTTTATGTGGTCGTGAAGAGGGCTCGGTTGTCCCCCTGGCATTGGGCCACTAGGAAATTTCCCTGTAGGTTCCATGGCCAGTCCACCCCTGATGGTAGCCATGATTACCTTGTAGCCCCAGCCTAAAGCAAACTATTTGTCAAGTAACTCATCATTATACACTCATTGACAAGATTAAACTAATGTGTATGGTCGCGTCTCGGTCTTCACAAATTGCCTGGAGCCCAGACCTAACTGGTGGAGATCAGACGTTTCTCATATTTCTGCTGTTAGTTCAGGACTTTGGCTGTATATTCCACATCACCTAGAAAGCGTACCAGCTATATAGGGTACCTGCCCGGTCATCAATGAGTTAAAGACTTTTTTTGGGAGTTCACTATTGATGGCCTATCCTCAAGATGGGTCATCAATTTTTGATCAGTAGGGCCCTGACTCCTGGTACCCCTATTGATCAGCTGTTTGAAGAAGCTTTGGTGTTCTGGTAGGCCTCTTCTTAGGCTGGTGACGTCACGTTTATTGGTCATCTGGCCTAGGTGCAGCTCAGTACCATTCAAGTGAATGGGTCTGAGCTGCAATACCAAGCACAGCCACTATACATTGTACGGCGCTGTGCTTGGTATGCTGAGGAGAGGGCGCTGCACTCACCGAAGCTTTGCATACTCTTCGAACAGATAATAGATTCAGATAATAATGACCTACAGTATGCTAAGGACAGGTCATGAATGCTGTACTCCGCCCTTTAATAGGACTAGGCTGCAATACCATACAAAGCCTGAGGACAGGAATGGTGCTGTTTTTGTAAGAAATGTTTTTGTTTTTTTTATCTTTTATATGCTTTTTGCCCCAGAATTTCGATTCCAAACATTTTTTAGTCTAGAACTAAAAGAAAAGAGGAGTTTTCATCTCTTAATATTTGATGAAAGGAACTGTTTGTCCACTCGCTGCAATCAGTACATATGGTCCAGCTGTGAAGGAATAGCAGAAGACTTCTAACTCGTTATTAATTAGCCTCATTAAAATGCAGGTACGGGAGCAATGCTCAGTAAACAATGCCGTATGCCAGGACGTTAGAATGCAAAGAGCGGACGACGTGGAGGTTTTTGGAGGGGGAAATTTTTGAATTTCTTTTTTCTGAGGCTCAGTAGCTACCGGTTAACATTTGACTGACATCAAGGACGGACGGGAGAGCTGAAAGAGGCTGGAGGTTCGGCAAAACAATTCCTCTCACATCATTTCAGAATATGCCTACAGTAGGTCAAGGGTTGACAGGCAAATGACAGGCCTTCCTCAATCGCCGCAGTGTCACAGCGGGGGTACGTCAAGTAAAATTTCTCAGGCCCCCTTGCGATTTTTTTTTTAAACATGTCCACTTTTTTCTCTTCCTATCTCCTAAATTGGGAGGAATTGGCACTTTTATGATTAATGGAGCAGATTCTATTTCTATTGTTCTAAACAGAAAGTCTGCGAAGTCCCCCGGGCCCATGGAAACAATAGAGCATTTAGGACGTATACTGGACAGCGTGTAGATAGAGGACACGCTCATTGAGATACAGCTCCTGTCAGGGTACGCGGACACATGCATAACGCAGTGTAATTTAGCGCGGACACACAGAGAATAGCCCGGACTATAATCCACTCCGTATTCTCTATTAATGATAACTGAGAGGTGGAGCGTCACCATCCTGGACCCTGACGTGACGGCAAAACTTTATAATGTCTCCTCCAACAACTTATCCCATATCTATCTATCTATCTATCTATCTATCTATCTATCTATCTATCCCATATCTATCTAATATCTATCTATCTATCTATCTATCTATCTATCCCATATCTATCTATCTATCTATCTATCTATCTATCTATCTATCTATCTATCTATCTATCTATCTATCTATCTATCCCATATCTATTTAATATCAATCTATTTATCTACCTATCCATCTATCTAATATCTATCTATCCCATATTTATCTATCTCTCTATCTATCTGTCCCATATTTATCTATCTAATATCTATCTATCTATCTATCTATCTGTCACGGCCAATTTAGGTTTGACCGTGACGCTGTTGCGTGCAGACTGGTTGCCGGGGGCAACGTGTAGGTTTCTGTTTGCACGTACACTTTTCCTTTATTTGGTGCTTTCCCCGTTTTGGTTGTCACGGGGTTAATTTAGGTGTGTCTGCTAGGTGTGGTGGGTGTGACCTCAGGCCTCTTTATAAGATGGTGTGTTGGAGCCTGTGGTCATTCTTATTTTGTTGTCTGCCTGTGTAGGAGCTCTGCTCCCTGGCGGTATGTCTTTGTGTCTGTGTGAGTCACCCTTATTTATTATATTGTTTCCTTACCCTGGCTGTGTGTCCCCTCCGGTGTGTCTCTGTTTTCCTCCCCCACCTGGTGTATGTTGTATTGGTGTGGTTGGTGTATGGAGGTTTTCTGGTGGTGTCTCTGCTCCGGAAGGGGTGTGCTTTCCCGGAGGGGTTAAGCGAAGGCAAGACCGTGGGTTTCCCAGCCTGGAGCCTCCGTCCATCTTGGCTGCGGCAGGTAAGAGTAGATAACATTGTTATTTTGCTGTGTGACTTACCTGCCGTACTGCTTTACCCATGTTCTTGTCTCCTATCTGCCACTGGGTCTCTGGAGACACCTTTTCATCCGTTGTGTAGGATGAATGGGTGGTCTCTGCCCTGTCATCAGGCCTAGGGCGTAGCAGGGATAGCAGGGTCCTAGGTTGGTGAGCATGAGCCCCCTTACCTTATGAGGCGGCTCATGCGCTAGGAGTCTAGGGAGAGCGTTTAGGGTTACGTGAGGAGGTGACCTGCTCCCTGTTCCCTGCTATCTGGCGTAGCAGCCTCAGCAATTGCACGGTGGGGGGTTTTCCCCACTCCCCGCCATGACACTATCCCATATCTATCTAATATCGATCTAGCTATTTATCTACCTATCTCATATCTTATATCTATCTATCTATCAAATCAAATCAAATCAAAAAAGCTTTATTGGCAGGTCTAAAAATGATACATTAGTATTGCCAAAGCATGTGGGAAATAGGGGGTTGAGGAATGGGGACACACCCGGAGTCGGTGTATAGGAGTCTATGGCGTATCAGGCTCCTCTCAGTCTGTGGCAGGCACTGATATATTGTGCTGCTATGTCCACAGTGTTCTCTTCCTCTCCCAGCAGGATGGGCAGTTTCTCTTCCTCCTCCATGGAGCTGAAGTCTGGGAGTAGATCAGAGAGTCTCCTAAAGTGGATGTCCCTCACTGCTGAGTATTTGGGACAGTATATCAGGAAGTGGGCCTCATCCTCCACCGCCTCCAGGTGGCACTGCGGTCACAGTCTGCTTTCTCTAGGCATACAGCTCTGTTGATGCCGTACGGATTCTATGGCCAGGCTGTGGGCGCTCAGTCTGTAGCGGCTCAGGATTTTTCGGTCTCTGGGGTTCCTTAGTTTCTCCAGGTATGGGGCCAGTTTGTAGTCTCTCTGCAGGCTCTGGTACACCGTGAGCTTCTGGGATTCTCTTATCTCCTTCCTTCATTCACTGACATATTCCTCTTGTCTATTGTTTACTGTATTCCTGATACCGGCTTTTC